>NC_092744.1:129581540-129899516 GCF_047496795.1 Chiloscyllium punctatum | reverse complement strand
TCTCTATCTCTCCCCCTCCCTCTCTCTCTCACTCCCTCACCTCTCTCGCCCACGCCATCTCTTTCTCGTTCCTCTCCCTCTCTGTCACGCCCCCCTCTCTATCCCTCTCTCGCCCCTCCCCCTTCCCTCTCTCTCTCTTGACCCCTCCCTCTCTCTCTCGACCTCTCCTTCTCTCTCTCTGATCCCCTCCCTCTCTCTCTAGCCCCTTCCGCTCTATCTCACCCCTCCCGCTCTCTCTTTCTCTCTCTCCCTTCCGCTACCTCTTACCCCCTCACGCCCTCTTTCTCGTCCCCTCCCCGAATCTCTCTCGCCCCCTCCCTCTCTCTCTCTCTCTCTCGCCCTCTCCCTCTCTTTCTCTCCCCCCTTCATCTCCCTCTCTTTCTCGCCCACCTCCCTCTCTCTCTTGTCCCCCTCTCTCTCTCGCCCCCGCTCTCTCTGTCACTTGTTCCCCGCCCACTCTCTCTCATTCCCATCCCTCTCTCTCGTCTGCTTCCGTCTCTTTCTTATCCTCCTCCCACTCTGTCTCTCGCCCCTCCCTCGCTCTCTCTCCCCTCTCCCTCTCTCTCGCACCTGCTCTCTCTCTCGCCTGCCCCACTCTCTCTCGCCCCGCTCCCTCTCTCTCTCTCGCGCCTGCTCTCTCTCTCGCCCCCTCCCTCTCTCTCTCGTCCCCTCCCTTTCTCTCTCGTCACCATTGCTCTCTCTCTCTCGCCCCTTCCCGCTCTTGCTCTCACCGTTTCACTCTCTCTCTCACCCCATCGCTCTCTCTCTCACTCGCCCCGACCCTCTTTCTCTCTCTCTTCCCTGCCTCTCACTCTCTTGCCCCCCCTTGGTCTCTCTCTCTCGCCCCACTCCCCCTCTCTCTCGTCCCTCTCACTCTATCTCTCGCCCCTCTATCTCTCTCGCCCACGCCCTCTCTCTGTCGTCCCTCTCCCTCTCTGTCCCGTCGCCCTCCTTCTCTTTCTCTCGTCCCCTTCCCTCTCTCTCTTGCCCCCTCCCTCTCTCTCTCGCCCCCTCCCTCTCTCTCTCGCCCCCTCCCTCTCTCTCTCGCCCCTTCCTCTCTCACCCCCTGTCTCTCGTCCCTCTCACTCTCACTCTCGCTCCCTCCCTCTCTCTGTCATCCCTCTCACTGTCTCTCGCCCCCTCCCACTCTCTCTCGTCCCTCTCTCTCTCTTCCCCCTCCCACTTTCTCTCTCGTCCGCCTCCCCTCTCTCTCTCGTCCCCTCTCTCTCTTTCTCGCCCCACTTCCATCCTCTTTCGCCCCCTCCTTCTCTCTCACTCTCTCTCTCTCTCTCTCTCTCTCACCCCTCCCTCTCTCTCTCCCCTTCCCTCTCTCTCGCCCCTTCCCCCGCTCTCTCGCCCCCTTCTCTCTCTCTCTCTCACCCCCTCGCTCTCTCTATTGCCCCCCTTCCTCTCTCTCTTTCGCTCTCTTCCTCCCTCTCTCTCTCACCCTATCCCTCTCTCTCCCTCACCCCATCCCTCTCACTCTATCGTCCCCTTCCTCTCTCTCTCTCACCCCCTGCCTCTCCCCCTCTCGCCCCCCCTCTCTCTCTCGTCCCTCTCTCTCTCTCACCCACGCCCTCTCTCTCATCCCCATCCCTCTCTCACTCTGCCTCCCTCTCTCTCTCGCACCCTCCCTCTCTCTCTCGCACCATCCATCTGTCGCTCGCCCCATCCCTCGCTCGCCCGCCCCTCTCTCTCTCTCGTCCGTCTCACTCGCTGTCTCGACTCCTGCATCTCTCTCTCTCTCGCTCCCTCCCTCTCTCTTGTCCCTCTCACTCTCTCTCTACCTCTCTCGCCCCCTCCCTCTCTCTCACGTCCCTCTCTCTCTCGCCACTCCCTCTCACTCGCCCAGCCCCTCCCTCACTTTTGCCCCCTCCCACTCTCTCGCCCCGTCCCTCTCTCTCGCCCACGCTCCCTCACAATCTCTCTCTCACCACCTCCCTCTCTCTCTCTCTCGCCCCACTTTCTCTTTCTCTCTCACCACAATCCTCCCTTTCTCTAGCCATCCCTCCCTCTCTCTCTCGCCCTGCTTTCTCTTTCTGTCTCAACCCCTCCCTCTTTTTTGCCCCCTCCCTCTCTCTCGCCCCGTCCCTCTCTCTCGCCCCCTCACTCTCTCTCTCACCCCCTCCCTCTCTCTCTCTCTTGCCCCCTTTCTCTTTCTCTCTCACCACCACCCTCCCTTTTTCTAGCCACCGCTCCACTCTCTCTCGCTCTACTTTCTCTTTCTCTCTCGCTCCTCCCTCTCTTGCTCTCAATCCGTTCCTCTCTCTCACCCCATCCCTAGCTCTCTCTCTATCATTCGCAACCACCCTCTCTCTCTCTCGCCCCCTGCCTATTTCTAACCCCCTTCGCTCACTCTCGTCCCTCTCCCTCTCTCTCCCGTCCCCCTCCCTCTCTCTCTTGACCCCCTCCCTCTCTCTCTCTCTCTCGCCCCCTCCCTCTCTCTCTCTCGCCCCATCAATCTCTCGCTCGCCCTCACCCTCCCTCGTCCCCTCACTCTCTCTGTCTCTCGCCCGCCTCGCTCTCTCTCTCTCGCCCCCCTCGCTATCTCTCTCTCTTGCTCCCTCCCTCTTTCTTGTCCATCTCACTCTCTCTCTCACCCCCTCCCTCTCTTGCTATCAACCCGTTCCTCTCTCTCTCACCCCATCCCTAGCTCTCTCTCTCTCTCATTCGCACCCTCTCCCTCTTTCTCCCGTCCCACTCCCTCTCTCTCGACCCCCTCCCTCTCTCTCTCGCCCCCTCCCTCTCTCTCTCGTCCCCCTCCCTCTGTCTCTCTTGTCTCCCTCCCCTCTTTCTCTCTCAACCTCTCCCTCTCTCTCTCACCCCATCCCTCCCTCTCTCTCTCTCTAGCCCCCATCGCTCTCTCTCTCTCGCCCCACTCACTCTCTCTCTCTCGCCCCCCCCTCTCTCTCTCACCCCATCTCTGTCTCTCTCTCTCTCACCCCGTCCTTCTATCTCTCTCGCCCCCTTCCCTCTCTCTCATCCCCCTCGCTCTCTCTCGCTCACCCCCCTCGCCCCTCCCTCTCTCTCTCTCAACCTTCCCTCTCTCTCTCTCTCTCCCCCTCCCTCTCTCTCTCTCGTCCCTCTCCCGCTCTCGCCCCCTCCCTCTCTCTCTCGTCCCTCTCTCTCTATCACCCACGCGATCTCTCTCGTCCCTCTCCCTGTCTGTCCTGTCCCCTGCCTCTCTCTCTCGTCCCCCTCTCTCTCTCTCGTCCCCCTCACTCTCTCTCTCTCACCCCCTCCCTCTCTTGCGCCCTCCCTCTCTCACCCCCGCCCTCTCTCTCGTCCCTCTCTCTCTCTCTCGCACACGCCCTCTCTCTCTCACCCACTGCCTCACCCTCTCGCGCCCCCTCCCTCTCCCTCTCGCTCCCTCCCTCTCTCGCTCTCACCCACTCCCTCTCTCTCTCTCTCTCACCCCATCCCTCTCTCTCTCGCCCCCTCCCTCTCACTGTCTCGCGCCCTCCCTCTCTCTCGCCCCTCCCACTCTCTGTGTCTCGCCCGCCTCGCTCTCTCTCGCCGCCCTCGCTATCTCTCGCTTTCGCCCCACTCCCTCTCTCTCTCGTCCCTTTCACTCTGTCTCTCACCCCCTCCCTCTCCCTCTCTCGCCCCCTGCCTCTCTCTCTCGTCCCTTTCTCTCTCCCCCTTCCCACGCTCTCTCTCTCATCCCGTCCCTCTCTTACTCCCCCCTCCCTCGCTCTCTCACGCCCTCCCTCTCTCTTTCGCCCCCTCCCTCTCTCGCTCGCCCCCTCCCTCTCTCACCCGCCCCTCTTTCTCGTCCCTCCCTCTGTCTCTCTCGCCCGCTCTATCTCTTTCTCTCGTGCCCCTCCCTCTCCCTCTCTCGTCCCCTCATTCTCTCTCTCATCCCTCTCTCTCTCGCCCCCACCCTGTCTCTAGTACCTTTCTACCTCTCTCTGTCTCGTCCCCCTCCCACTTTCTCTCTCATCCCCCTCCCCTCTCTCTCTCATCCCGTCTCTCTTTCTCTCGCCCCCATTCCACGCTCTCTCGCCTCCCTCCACTCTCTCGCCCACTCCCTCTCTCTCACTCGCTCTTTCTCTCGCCCCCCTTTCTCTGTCTCTCGCCCTCTCCCTCTCTCGCTCTCACCCCATCCTTCTCTCTCTCTCTCTCAATCACACCCCATCCCTCTCACTCTCGCACCCTCCCTCTCACTGTCTCGCCCCCTACCTCTCTCTCGCCCCTCTCACTCTTTGTCTCTCGCCCGCCTCGCTCTCTCTCTCTCTCACCCCCCCTCGCTATCTCTCTCTCTCGCTCCCTCCGTTTCTCTCTCGTCGCCACTCCTCTCTCTCTCTCGTCCCTTCCCGCTCTTGCTCTCAACCTTTCACTCTCTCTCTCTCTCACCCCATCGCTCTCTCTCTCACTCGTCCCGACCCTCTTTCTCTCTCTCGTCCCTGCCTCTCTCTCTCTTGCCCCCCTCGGTCTCTCTCTCTCGCCCCCCTCCCCCTCTCTCTCGTCCCTCTCACTCTATCTCTCGCCCCTCTCTCTGTCGCCCACGACCTCTCTCTGTCGTCCCTCTCCCTCTCTGTCCCGTCCCCCTCGCTCTCTTTCTCTCGTCCCCTCCCTCTCTCTCTCTCGCCCCTCCCTCTCTCTCTACCCCTCCCTCTCTTTCATTCCGCTCTCTTACTCGCCCACGCCCTCACTCCCCCTCTCTCTCTCTCTCTTGCACCCTCCCTCTCTCTGTCTCATCCCCTCCCTACCCCTCTCTCGCCCCCACCCTCTCTCTCATCCCTCTCTCTCTCGCCCACGCCATCTCTCTCATTCCCCTTCCTCTCTCACTCCACCCTCCCTCTCTCTCTCGCACCCTCCCTCTCTCTGTCTCATCCCCTCCATCTCTCGCTGGTCCACTCCTCTCCCCCTATATCCCCCACATCTCTCTTGGCGCCCCCCTCGCCCCTCTCTCTCGCTCTCTCGCCCCCCTCCATCTCTCGTCCCCGTCCCTCTCTATCTCGCCCCATCCCTCTCTCTCTCTCGCACACTCCATCTCTCTCTCGCCCGCCCACCCTCTCTCTCTCTTACCCCCCGTCTCTCTCTCTCACCCCCTCCCTCTCTCTCTCTCGCACACTCCCTCCCACTCGCCCGCCCACCCTCTCTCTCTCTCTCACCCCGTCTCTCTCTCTCACCCCTCCCTCTCTCTCTTGCCCCTCCCTTTCTCTCTAGCCCCATCCCTCTCTCTCTCTCTCGCACACTCCCTCTCTCTCGCCCCATCCCTCTCTCTCTCTCGCACACTCCCTCTCTCTCTCGCCCGCCCAACCTCTCTCTCTCACCCCCCTCTCTCACTCTCCCCCTCCCTCTCTCTCTCTCTCTCGACACTCCCTCTCTCTCGTTCCCCTTCCTCTCTCTCGTGCCCCTCCCTCTCTCTCTCTTGTGCCCCTCCCACTCTCTCTCTCCCCATCCCTCTCTCTCACTCCCTCACCTCTCTCGCCCACGCCCTCTCTTTCTCGTTCCTCTCCCTCTCAGTCACGCCCCCTCCCAATCCCTCTCTCGCCCCTCCCCTTCCCTCTCTCTTTCTCTTGACCCCTCCCTCTCTCTCTCGATCTCTCCTTCTCTCTCTCTGATCCCCTCCCTCTCTCTCTCACCCCTTCTGCTCTCTCTCACGCCTCCCGCTCTCTCTCTCCCTTCTGCTACCTCTTACCCCCTCACGCCCTCTTTCTCGTACCCTCCCCGACTCTCTCTCGCCCCCTCCCTCTCTCTCTCTCTCTCTCGCCCCCGCTCTCTCTGTCACTTGTTCCCCGCCCTCTCTCTCTCATTCCCATCCCTCTCTCTCGTCCGCTTCCGTCTCTTTCTTATGCTCCTCCCACTCTCTCTCTCTCGCCCCTCCCTCGCTCTCTCGCCCCTCTCCCTCTCTCTCGCACGTGATCTCTCTCTCGCCTGCCCCACTCTCTCTCGCCCCGCTCCCTCTCTCTCTCTCGCACCAGCTCTCTCTCTCGCCCCCTCCCTCTCTCTCGCCCCGCTCCCTCTCTCTCGCGCCGCTTCCCTCTCTCTCTCGTCCCTTCCCGCTCTTGCTCTCAACCTTTCACTCTCTCTCTCTCACCCCATTGCTCTCTCTCTCACTCGCCCCGACCCTCTTTCTCTCTCTCGTCCCTGCCTCTCTCTCTCTTGCCCCCCTCGGTCTCTCTCTCTCGCCCCCCTCCCCCTCTCTCTCGTCCCTCTCACTCTATCTCTCGCCCCTCTCTCTGTCGCCCACGACTTCTCTCTGTCGTCCCTCTCCCTCTCTGTCCCGTCCCCCTCCCTCTCTTTCTCTCGTCCCCTTCCCTCTCTCTCTTGCCCCCTCCCTCTCTCTCTCGCCTCCTCCCTCTCTCTCTCACCCCTCCCTCTCTCTCTCGCCCCTCCCTCTCTCACCCCCTATCTCTCGTCCCTCTCACACTCTCTCTCGCTCCCTACCTCTCTCTCTCGTCCCTCTCACTCTCTCTCTCGCACCCTCCCACTCTCTCTCGTCCCTCTCTCTCTCTCGCTCGCCCCCTCCCTCTCTCGCCCGCCCCTCTCTCTCTCGCCCGCTCTATCTCTTTCTCTCGTGCCCCTCCCTCTCCCTCTCTCGTCCCCTCATTCTCTCTCTCATCCCTCTCTCTCTCTCGCCCCCACCCTGTCTCCAGTCCCTTTCTACCTCTCTCTGTCTCGTCCCCCTCCCACTTTCTCTCTCATCCCCCTCCCCTCTCTCTCTCATCCCGTCTCTCTTTCTCTCGCCCCCATTCCACGCTCTCTCGCCTCCCTCCACTCTCTCGCCCACTCCCTCTCTCTCACTCACTCTTTCTCTCGCCCCCCTTTCTCTGTCTCTCGCCCTCTCCCTCTCTCGCTCTCACCCCATCCTTCTCTCTCTCTCTCTCTCACTCACACCCCATCCCTCTCACTCTCGCACCCTCCCTCTCACTGTCTCACCCCCTACCTCTCTCTCGCCCCTCTCACTCTTTGTCTCTCGCCCGCCTCGCTCTCTCTCTCTCTCGCCCCCCTCGCTATCTCTCTCTCTCGCGCCCTCCCTCTCCCGCTCTCGCCCCCTCCCTCTCTCTCGTCCCTCTCACTCTCTCTCTTGCCGCCTTTCTCTCTCTCTCTCACCCCCTCCCTCTCTCTTGCCCCGTCCCTCTCTCTCACCCCCGCTCCCTCACTCTCTCTCTCTCACCCCCTCCCTCTCTCCTGCCCCCCTTTCTCTTTCTCTCTCACCACCACCCTCCCTTTCTCTAGCCACCCCTCCCTCTCTCTCTCTCCCTGCTTTCTCTTTCTTTCTCGCCCCCACACTCTCTCTCTTACCCCCTCTCTCTCTATCTCTCTCGCCCCGCTCCCTCTCTATCTCTTGACCCCTCCCTCTCTCTCTCACCCCCTACCACTCTCTCTCGCCCCTCCCTCTCTCTCTCTCTCTCACTCCGTCTCTCTCCCGCCCCCTCCTTCTCTCTCTCGCCCCATCCCTCTCTCTCTCGCCCCATCCCTCTCTCTCTCACCCCCTTCCTCTGTCTCTCGCCCCCTCCCTCTCTCGCTCTCAACCCATTCCTCTCCCTCTCACCCCATCCCTAGCTCTCTCTTTCTTATTCGCACCCTCCCCCTCTCTCTCTCGCCCGCTCTATCTCTTTCTCTCGTGCCCCTCCCTCTCCCTCTCTCGTCCCCTCATTCTCTCTCTCATCCCTCTCTCTCTCGCCCCCACCCTGTCTCCAGTCCCTTTCTACCTCTCTCTGTCTCGTCCCCCTCCCACTTTCTCTCTCATCCCCCTCCCCTCTCTCTCTCATCCCGTCTCTCTTTCTCTCGCCACCATTCCACGCTCTCTCGCCTCCCTCCACTCTCTCGCCCACTCCCTCTCTCTCACTCACTCTTTCTCTCGCCCCCCTTTCTCTGTCTCTCGCCCTCTCCCTCTCTCGCTCTCACCCCATCCTTCTCTCTCTCTCTCTCTCACTCACACCCCATCCCTCTCACTCTCGCACCCTCCCTCTCACTGTCTCACCCCCTACCTCTCTCTCGCCCCTCTCACTCTTTGTCTCTCGCCCGCCTCGCTCTCTCTCTCTCTCGCCCCCCTCGCTATCTCTCTCTCTCGCTCCCTCCCTCTCCCGCTCTCGCCCCCTCCCTCTCTCTCGTCCCTCTCACTCTCTCTCTTGCCGCCTTTCTCTCTCTCTCTCACCCCCTCCCTCTCTTTTGCCCCCTCCCTCTCTCTTGCCCCGTCCCTCTCTCTCACCCCCGCTCCCTCACTCTCTCTCTCTCACCCCCTCCCTCTCTCCTGCCCCCCTTTCTCTTTCTCTCTCACCACCACCCTCCCTTTCTCTAGCCACCCCTCCCTCTCTCTCTCTCCCTGCTTTCTCTTTCTTTCTCGCCCCCACACTCTCTCTCTTACCCCCTCTCTCTCTATCTCTCTCGCCCCGCTCCCTCTCTATCTCTTGACCCCTCCCTCTCTCTCTCACCCCCTACCACTCTCTCTCGCCCCTCCCTCTCTCTCTCTCTCACTCCGTCTCTCTCTCGCCCCCTCCTTCTCTCTCTCGCCCCATCCCTCTCTCTCTCGCCCCATCCCTCTCTCTCTCACCCCCTTCCTCTGTCTCTCGCCCCCTCCCTCTCTCGCTCTCAACCCATTCCTCTCCCTCTCACCCCATCCCTAGCTCTCTCTCTCTTATTCGCACCCTCCCTCTCTCTCTCTCGACCCCCTGCCTCTCTCTCTCACCCCCCTTGCTCACTCTCGTCCCTCTCCCTCTCTCTCCCGTCGCCCTCCCTCTCTCTCTCGACCCCCTCCCTCTCTCTCTCTCTCGCCCTCTCCCTCACTCTCTCGCCTCATCAATCTCTCGCTCGACCCCACCCTCCCTCGTCCCCTCACTCTCTCTGTCTCTTGCCCCCTCCCCCTCTCTCTCTCTCTCTTGCTCGCCACCTCCCACTCTAACCCCTCCTCATTCTCCCCCCCTCTTGACCCTCAGTCTCTTTCATCCCCCCTCCCTCTCTCTCTCGTCCCTCTCATTCTCTCTCTCACCCCCTCCCTCTCTCTCTCTCTCGCGCCCCCTCCTTCTCCCTCTCTTGCCGCTCCCTCTCTCTCTTGTCCCTCTCTCTCTCTCGGCCCTGCCCTCCCTCTAGCCCCCTCCCTCCCGTCTCGCTCTTGTCCCCCACCCACTTTCTCTCTCGTCCGCCTCCCCCCTCTCTCTCGTCCCCTCTCTCTCTTTCTCACCGCACTTCCATTCTCTCTCACCCCCTCCCTCTCTCTCTCGCCCCCTCGCTCTCTCTCGCCCCCTTCCCTCTCTCTCTCGCCCCCTCACTCTCTCGCTCTCACCCTCTCCCTCTCTCTCTCACCTCTCCCTCTCTCGCTCTCACCCTCTCCCTCTTTCTCTCACACCATCCCTCTCTCGCTCTCACCCTCTCCCTCTCTCTCTCACCCCATCTCTCTCTCTCTCTCTCGCCCCCTCCCTCTGTCTCTTGTCCCTCTCACTCTCTCTCTCGCCCCTCCCTCTCTCTCTCTCTACCCCCCCCTCTCTCTCTCTCGCCCCCTCCCTCTCCCTCTCTCGCCCCCCCTCTCTCTCATCCCTCCCTCTCTCTCTCGTCCCTCTCTCTCTCTCTCTCGCCAACGTCCTCTCTCTCTCGCCCCCTGCCTCTTCCTCTCTAGCCCCCTCCTTCTCTCTAGTCTCCCTCACTCTCTCGCTCTCTCTCTCTCTCGTCCGCCTCCAACTTTCTCACTCGTCCCCCTCCCTCTCTCTCTCATCCCCTCTCTCTCTCTCGCCCCCATTCCACTCTCTCTCGCCTCCCCCCACTCTCTCGCCCACTCCCTCTCTCTCTCACTCGCTCTCTCTCTCGCCCCCACGCACTCTCTCTCACGCCCTTCCTCTGTCTCTCGCCCTCTCCCTCTCTCGCTCTCTCCCGCTCCCTCTCTCTCACCCCATCCCTCCCTCTCTCTCACCCCCTCCCTCTCTCTCGCCCCCTCACTCTCTGTCTCTCGCCCCTCTCACTCTCTGTCTCTCGCCCCCCTCGCTATCTCTCTCTCTCGCCCCCTCCCTCTCTCTCATCCCTCTCACACTCTCTCGCCGCCTCCCTCTCTCTCTCTCTCTCGCACCGTCCTCTCTCTCGTCCCTCTCTATCTCTCGCCCACTCCCTCTCTCTCTCATCCCCATTCCTCTCTCTCTCTCTCGCCCCCTCCCTCTGTCGCTCTCACCCTCTCCCTTTCTCTCTCTCCCCGCTCCCTCTCTCTCTCGCCCCCCTTCCTCTCTCTCTCACCCGCTCCCTCTCTCTCACCCCATCCCTCTCTCTCTCACACCCTCCCTCTCTCTCCCGCCCCTCCCTCTCTCTCGCCCCCCTCGCTATCTCTCTCTCTCGTCCCCTCCCTCTCTCTCTCGTCCCTCTCTCTCTCTCGCCACCTCCCTCTCTCTCTCTCGCCTCCTCCCTCTCCCTCTCTCGCCCCCTCCCTCTCTCACTCTCGTCCCTCTCTCTCTCTCTTGCACATGCCCTCTCTCTCTCTCATCCCCCTCCCTCTCTCTCTCTCTCGTCCCCCACCCTCTCTCTCTCTCGTCCCCCTACCCTCGCTCTCTGGCCACCTCCATCTCTCTCTCGCCCCTCTTCCACTCTCTCTCGCCCCCCTCGCTATCTCTCTCTCGCCCCCTCCCTGTCTCTCTCATCCCTCTCACACTCTCTCGCCGCCTCCCTCTCTCTCTCTCTCTCGCACCCTCCTCTCTCTCTCTCGCACCCTCCCTCTCCCTCTCTCGCCCCTCCCTCTCTCTCGTCCCTCTCTATCTCTCGCCCACTCCCTCTCTCTCTCATCCCCATTCCTCTCTCGCTCTCACCCTCTCCCTCTCTCTCTCTCACCCCATCCCCCTCTCTCTCTCATCCTCCTCCCTCTCTCTCTCATACACCTCCCTCTCTCTCTCCTCCTCCCTCTCTCTCTCGCCCCCTCCATCTCTCGCTTGCCCCCTCCCTCTCTCTCTGTCTTTCGCCCCCTCCCTCTCTCTCTCTCGCGCCCCCTTCTTCTCCCTTTCTCGCCCATTCCCTCTCTCTCTCGCCCCCGTCCTCTCTCTAGCACCCTTCCCTCCCCCTCTCTCTCGTCCCCCTCCTACTTTCTCTCTCACCCACTCCCTCTCTCTCTCGCCAACTCCATCTCTGTATCCCCCTCCCTCTATCTCTAGTCCCCTCGCCATCTCTCTCGTCCCCTCTTCCTCTCTCTCGCTCTTTCCCTCTCTCGCTCTCACCCTCTCCCTCTCTCTCTCACCCCATCCCTCTCTCGCTCTCACCCTCTCCCTCTCTCGCTCACCCCATCACTCTCTCTCTCTCTCTCACCCCATCCCTCTCTCTCTCGCCCTTCCACCTCTCTCTCTCTCCCCCCTCCCTCTCTCTCTCTCATTCCCCTCCCTCTCTCTCACTCGTCCCCCTCCCCACTCTCTCCTGCTCCCTCCATCTCTCTCTCACCCCTCTTCCACACACTCTCTCCCCCTCCCCTTTCTCTCACTCCCACTCTCTCTCTCTCGCCCCCTCCCTCTGTCTTTTGACGCTTCCCTCTCTCTCTCACCCCCTTCCTCTTTCTCTCTCCCCCTCCCTCTCTCTCTCACCCCATCCCACTCTCTCCCTGTCATTCCCCTCCCTCTTTCTCTCTCGTCCTCCTACCCCTCACTTTCTCTCTCTCTCTCTCTATCGTCCCCCTCCCCTCTCGCTCCAGCCCCCTCCATCTCTCTCTGGCCCCTCTTCCACATTCTTTCGCCCCCTCCCTCTCTCTCTCTCACTCCCACTCTCTCTCTCGCCGCTCCCTCTGTCTCTCGCCCCCTCCCTCTCTCTCTCTCACCCCTTCCCTGCTCTCTCTCTTGCCCCCTCACTCTATCGCTCTCACCCTCTCCCTCTCTCTCTTACCCATCCCTCTCTCTTCTAACCCCCTTCCTCTCACTTGCCCTCCTCGCTCTCTCTCTCGCTTGCCCCCCTCCCTCTCTCTCTCGTCCCTCTCAATCTATCTCTTGCCCACTCCCTCTGTCTCTCGCCCACACCCTCTCTCTCTCACCCCTTCCTCTCTCTCTCGCCCCCTCACTCTATTGCTCTCACTCTCTCCCTCTCTCTCTCACCCCATCCCTCTCTCTCTCTCACCCCCCTTCCTCTCTCTTGTCCTCCTCGCTCTCTCTCGCTTGCCCTCTCTCTCTCTCATCCCTCTCAATCTATCTCTCGCCCACTCCCTCTGTCTCTCACCCACACCCTCTCTCTCTCTCGCTCCCTTCCTCTCTCTCTCGCCCCCTCACTCTCTCACACTCATCCTCTCCCTCTCTCTCTTACCCCATCCCTCTCTCTCTCACCCCATCCCTCTCTTTCTCTCGCCGCCTCCCTCTCTCTCTCTCGCTCCCTCCCTCTCCCTCTCTCACCCCTTCCGTCTCTCTCTCATCCCTCTCCCTCTCTGGCCCACGCCCTCTCTCTCTTGTCCCTCTCCCTCTCTGTCCCGTCCCCCTCCCTCTCTCTCTCTCGCCCCCTCCCTCTCTCTCGCCCACTCCCTCTCTCTCTCTCTCTCACCCCCTCCCTCTCTCTCTGTCTCGCGCCCCCTCCTTCTACTTCTCTCGCCCCCTCCCTCTCTCTCTCCCCCTCCCTCTCTTTCTCATCCCCCTCCCTCTCTCTCCCCCTCCTCTCTCTCTCCCGTCCCCCTCCTCTCTCTCTCCTGCCCCCTCCATCTCTCTCTCGCCCCTCTTCCACTCTCTCTAGTCCCCTCCCTCTCTCTCTCACTGCCACTCTGTCTCTCGCCACCTCCCTTTGTATCTCGCCCCCTCCCTCTCTCTCTCGCCCCCATCCTCTCTCTCTCGCACCCTCCCTCTCTCCCTCTCACCCTCTCCCTCTCTCTCTCAACCCATCCCTCTCTTTCTCTCACCCCATCTCTCTCTCTGTCTCGCCCCCTCCCTCTCTCTCTCGTCCCCTTCCTCTCTCTCTTGTCCCTTTCACTCTCTGTCTCGCTGCCTCCCTCTCTCTCTCGTCCCCCCTCCTCTCTCTCTCGCACCATCCCTCTCTCTGTCTCTCGCCCCCTCCCTCTCTCTCTCTCACCCCTTCCCTGCTCTCTCTCTTGCCCCCTCACTCTATCGCTCTCACCCTCTCCCTCTCTCTCTTACCCATCCCTCTCTCTTCTAACCCCCTTCCTCTCACTTGCCCTCCTCGCTCTCTCTCTCGCTTGCCCCCCTCCCTCTCTCTCTCGTCCCTCTCAATCTATCTCTTGCCCACTCCCTCTGTCTCTCGCCCACACCCTCTCTCTCTCACCCCTTCCTCTCTCTCTCGCCCCCTCACTCTATTGCTCTCACTCTCTCCCTCTCTCTCTCACCCCATCCCTCTCTCTCTCTCACCCCCCTTCCTCTCTCTTGTCCTCCTCGCTCTCTCTCGCTTGCCCTCTCTCTCTCTCATCCCTCTCAATCTATCTCTCGCCCACTCCCTCTGTCTCTCACCCACACCCTCTCTCTCTCTCGCTCCCTTCCTCTCTCTCTCGCCCCCTCACTCTCTCACACTCATCCTCTCCCTCTCTCTCTTACCCCATCCCTCTCTCTCTCACCCCATCCCTCTCTTTCTCTCGCCGCCTCCCTCTCTCTCTCTCGCTCCCTCCCTCTCCCTCTCTCACCCCTTCCGTCTCTCTCTCATCCCTCTCCCTCTCTGGCCCACGCCCTCTCTCTCTTGTCCCTCTCCCTCTCTGTCCCGTCCCCCTCCCTCTCTCTCTCTCGCCCCCTCCCTCTCTCTCGCCCACTCCCTCTCTCTCTCTCTCTCACCCCCTCCCTCTCTCTCTGTCTCGCGCCCCCTCCTTCTACTTCTCTCGCCCCCTCCCTCTCTCTCTCCCCCTCCCTCTCTTTCTCATCCCCCTCCCTCTCTCTCCCCCTCCTCTCTCTCTCCCGTCCCCCTCCTCTCTCTCTCCTGCCCCCTCCATCTCTCTCTCGCCCCTCTTCCACTCTCTCTAGTCCCCTCCCTCTCTCTCTCACTGCCACTCTGTCTCTCGCCACCTCCCTTTGTATCTCGCCCCCTCCCTCTCTCTCTCGCCCCCATCCTCTCTCTCTCGCACCCTCCCTCTCTCCCTCTCACCCTCTCCCTCTCTCTCTCAACCCATCCCTCTCTTTCTCTCACCCCATCTCTCTCTCTGTCTCGCCCCCTCCCTCTCTCTCTCGTCCCCTTCCTCTCTCTCTTGTCCCTTTCACTCTCTGTCTCGCTGCCTCCCTCTCTCTCTCGTCCCCCCTCCTCTCTCTCTCGCACCATCCCTCTCTCTGTCTCTCGCCCCCTCCCTCTCCGTCTCTCGCCCCCTCCCTCTCTCTCTCGTCCCTCTCACTCTCGCCCACGCCCAGTCTCTCTCGCCCCCTCCCTCTCTCTCTCTCGCCTCCGCACTCCCTCTCTCATCCCCCTCCCTCTCTCTCTCCCCCCCTCGCTATCTCTCTCTCTCGCCCCCTCCCTCCCTCTCTCTCTCGTTCCTCTCACTCTCTCTCTCGCCCCCTCCCTCTCCCTCTCTCGCCCCCTCCCTCTCTCTCTCTCGTCCCTCCCTCTCCCTCTCTCGCCCATGCCCTCTCTCGCATCCCCCCTCTCTCTCGTCCCCCTCCCTCTCTCTCTCGTCCCCGACCCTCATTCTCCAGCCCCCTCCATCTCTCTCTCTCTCGCCTCTCTTCCACTCTGTCTCGCCCCGTCCCTCTCTCACACCCTCCTTCTCTCTGTCGCCCCCTCCCTTTCTCTCGCCACCTCCCTGTCTCGCTCTCACACTCTCCCTCTCTCTCTCACCCCATCCCTCTCTCTCTCTCTCTCTCTCACACCCCATCCCTCTCTCTGTCACCCCCCTCTCTCTCTCGCCCCCTCTCTCTCTTTCGCCTCCCTCCCTCTCTCTCCCCCATCCCTTTCCCTGTCTCGCACCCTCCCTCTCTCTCGCATCCCTCTCTCTCTACGCCCACTCCCTCTCTCTCTCGCCTCCTCCCTCTCTCTCACCCCACTCGCACTCTCTCGCTCGCCCCCTCACTCTCTCTCTCTCTCTCTCTCTCGCCCCCCCGCCCTCTCTCTAATCTCTCTCACTCTATCTCTCGCCCCTCGGTCTCTCTCTCGACCCCTTCCTCTCTGTTGCCCCCCTCGCTCTCTCTCTCTCACTCTCCTCGCTCTCTTTCTCTCGCCCTCTCTCTCGTCCCACTCACTCGATCTCTCGCCCCTCACTCTCTCTTTCCCCCTCCCTGTCTCTCTCTCTCTCGCCCCCTCCCTCACCCGCTTTCGCCCCTTACCTCTCTTTCATCCCTCTCTCTCTCTCTTGCCCACTCTCTCTCTCTCATTCCCCTCCCTCTGTGTCCCATCCCCTCTCTCTCTCGTACCCCTCCCTCTCTCTCTCGTACCCCTCCCTCTTTCTCTCCTCCTCCCTCTCTCTCTCGCGCCCTCCATCTCTCGCTCGCCCCCTTCCTCTCTCGCCCCCCTCTCTCGTCCCCCTCACTCTCTCTCTTGCCCCCTTCCTCCCTCTCTCTCTCTCTCGCCCCCTCCCTCTCTCTCTCGCTCTCGCCCCCACCCTATCTCTCTCTCGCCCCCGCCCTCTCTCTCCCTTCCCTCTCTCTCTCTCTCGTCCCTCTCACTCTGTCTCTCGTCCCCTCCCTCTCTCTCTCTCGCCCCCTCCCTCTCCCTCTCTCGCTCCCTTCCCTCTCTCTCACTCGCCCCCTCCCTATCTCTCGTCCCCGCCCTCTCTCTCCCTTCCCTCTCTCTCTCTCGCCCATGCCCTCTCTCTCTCATCCCTCATTCTCTCTCGGTCCCTCACTTTCTTTCACCCCCCTCCCTCTCTCTCGTCCCTCTCACTCTGTCTCTCGCCCCCTCCCTCCGTCTCTCTCACCCCCTCCCTTTCTCTCTCATCCCCTCCCTCTCTCTCTTGCCAACTCCCTCTCTCTCTCGTCCCTCTCCCTCTCCTCTGCTCACTCTCTCTCTCTCGCCCCCAACCTCTCTCTCTCTCATTCCCCTCCCTCCCACTCTCTCTCGTTCCGCTCCCTCCCTCTCTCTCGTCTCCCTCCCTCCATCTCTCTCTCGTCTCCCTCCCTCCATCTATCTCTCGCCCCCTCCCTCTCTCTCCCTTCCCTCACTCTCTCTCGCCCCCTCCCTCTCTCGCTTGCCCCCTCCCTCTCTCTCTCTCGCCCCCCGCCCTCTCTCTCTCGCCCTCTCCCTCTCTTGCTCTCACCCTCTTCCTTTCTCTCTCACACCATCCCTCCCTCGCTCTCACCCTCTCTCTCTATCTCAACCCATCCCTCTCTCTCTCTCGCCCCCCCTCTCTCTCGCCCCTTCCATCTCTCTCGCCCCTCCCTCTCTTGCTCGCCCCCCTCCCTCGTGCTGTCGCCCTCTCCCTCTCTCTAATCCCCCCTCCCTCTCTCTCTCGGCCCCTCAATCTCTCTATTGCCCTCCCTTTCTCTCTATCTCGCCCCCTTCACTCTCTCTCTCGCCCCCTCGAACACGCTCTCACACCTCTCTCTCTTACCCCCTCCCTCTCTCTCTCGCCCCTCCCTCTCTCTCTCGCCCCCTCCCTCTCTCTCTCTCCCTTACCCCCTCCCTCTCTCTCTCGCCCCCTCCCTCTCTCTCTTGGCTCCTGCCTCTCTCTCACACCCCCTCCCTCTCTTTCTCACCCCCCCTCTCTCTCTCTCACTCCCCTCCCATTCTCTCTCACCCTTCGCGCTCTCTCTCGCCGCCTCCCTCTCTCTCTCACCCCCGACCCTCCATCTCCTACCCCTCCCTCTCTCTCTCATCCTTCTCCCTCTCTCCTGTCTCCTACCTCTCCCTCTCTCACTCCCCCTCCCTCTATCTCTCCCGTCAACCTCCATTTCTCTCTCTTGCGCGCCCTCCCATTCTCTCTCTATTCCCCTCCCTCCCTCGCTTGCGACCCCCTCCCTCTCTCTCTCAAAATCCACCCTCTCTCTCTTGCCCCACCTACCTCTCTCTCTTTCGTCCCCCTCTATCACTCTCTCTCATCCCCTCCCTCTCTCGTCCCCCTCCCTCTCTCTCTCGCACTCCCTTCATCTCTCTCTCGCACGCCCTACCTCTCCCTCTCGTCCCCCTCCCTCTATCTCTCGCCCCCCTCCCTCCCTCCCTCTCTCTCGCCTCCTCCCTCTCTCTCTCTCGACCCCTCCTTCTCTCTCTCTCTCTTGTCCCTCTCCCTCTCTCTCTCGTCCCCTCCCTCTCTCTCTCGCCCGCCCTCTCTCTCTCACCCGTCCTCTCTCTCTTGCCCACCCTCCCTCTCTCTCTCAACCCGGCCTCTCTCTCACCCCCCACCGTCTCTCTCACCCCCCCACCCTCTCTCTCTCATCCCCCTCCCTCTCTCTCTCACCCCTCCTTCCTCTCTCTCTCACCCACTCCCCCTCTCTTGCCCCTCTCTCTCGTCCTCCTCCCTCCCTCTATCGTCCCCCTCCCTATCTCTCTTTCGTCCCCTCCCTCTCTCTCTCGCCCCTCCCTCTCTCTCTCTCGCCCGCCCTCCCCCTCTCTCTCTCTCGACCCCTCCTTCTCTCTCTCTCTCGACCCCTCCTTCTCTCTCTCTCTCTTGTCCCTCTCCCTCTCTCTCTCGTCCCCTCCCTCTCTCTCTCGCCCGCCCTCTCTCTCTCACCCGTCCTCTCTCTCTCTCTCTTTCGTCCCCTTCTATCACTCTCTCTCATCCCCCTCCCTCTCTCGTCCCCCTCCCTCTCTCTCTCGCACTCCCTTCATCTCTCTCTCGCACGCCCTACCTCTCTCTCTCGTCCCCCTCCCTCTATCTCTCGCCCCCCTCCCTCCCTCCCTCTCTCTCGCCCCCTCCCTCTCTCTTGCCCGCCCTCCCCCTCTCTCTCTCGACCCCTCCTTCTCTCTCTCTCTCTTGTCCCTCTCCCTCTCTCTCTCGTCCCCTCCCTCTCTCTCTCGCCCGCCCTCTCTCTCTCACCCGTCCTCTCTCTCTCGCCCACCCTCCCTCTCTCTCTCAACCCGGCCTCTCTCTCATCCCCCTCCCTCTCTCTCTCTCACCCCTCCTTCCTCTCTCTCTAACCCACTCCCCCTCTCTCTTGCCCCTCTCTCTCGCCCTCCTCCCTCCCTATCTGTCGTCCCCTCCCTATCTCTCTTTCGTCCCCTCCCTCTCTCCCTCGCCCCTCCCTCTCTCTCTCTCTGTCACGCCCCCTGACTCTCTCTCTCTCTCGCCCTTGCTCTCTCTCATACAGTCTCTCACTCTCTCTCTCTGTCTCTCTCTCTCTCTACCTCCCTCTCTCGACCCTCTCTCTCTTCTCACCTCTATCTCTCTCTTCCCTCCTCTATCTCTCTCCAGCCATCCCGCTTTCTCTTGCCCCCATCTCCCAACCCCTATCTCTCTCTCACCTCCCCTATCTCTCTTGCCCCTTTGTCTCTCTCTCTCTCGTCGCCCCTCTCTCTCTCACCACCTCCCTCTCTCTCTCACCCCCTCCCTCTCTCACTCTCAACCCCTCCCTCCTTCTCTCTCGGCCCCTCCCTCTCTCTCTTTCGCTCCCTCCCTCTCTCTCCCTAGCCTCCTCCCTCTCTCTCGCTCCCCTCCCTCTCTCTCTCGACACCCCCTCTCCCTCTCTCTCTCTCTCTCTGTCGCTTCCTCCCTCTCTCTCTCGCCTCCTCCCTCTCTCTCTCGCTCACCTCCCTCTCTCTCTCTTACCCTACCGTCTCTCTCTCACCCCCTTCCCTCTCACTCTCCCGCCTCCCGTGCCTCTCTCTCGTCCCCTTCCCTCTCTCTCTCTCGCCCCTGCCCCTCTCTCTCTCCCCCTTCCTCCCTCTCTCTCTGTTGCCCCCCATTCTATCCCTTGCACCCTCCCTCTTTCTTTCTTATCCCCCCTCCCTCTCTCTCTCTCTCTCACCCCCTCTCTCTCGTACCTCTCTCTCTCTCTCATCCCCTTCCCTCTCCCTCTCGCCCCCTCCGTCCCTCTCCCTCTCGCCTCCCCTTCACCCTCCCTCCCTCTCTCTCTCGTCCCTCTCCGTCTCTCTCACCCCGTCCCTCTCTCTCTCGTCCCCTTCCCTTTCTCTCTCTCACCCCCTGCCTCTCTCTCTCCCCCCTCGCTTACTCTCTCTTGCCTTCGCCCCCTCTCTCTCGCCCCCTCCCTCTCTCTCACACCCACTCCCGCTCTCTGTCTCGGTCCCCCTCCCTCTCTCTCTCGTCTCCCTCCCTCTCTCTCTCCTCCCCCTCTCTCTCTCGCCCCCTCCCTCTCTTTCTCTGACCTACCACCTTCTCTCTCGCTCTCATCCCCCTCCCGCTCTCTCATACTCTCCCTCTCTCACTCTCTCGCCCGCCCTCCCATTCTCTCTCTCATCACCCTCACTCCCTCACTCTTGCCCCACTCGCTCCCTCTCTCTCACCACCCTCCTTCTCCCTCTCACCCATCTCGCTCTCTCTCTCTCACGATCCTCCCCCTCTCTCTTGCCCCTCCCTCTCTCTCTTAATTCCTCCCTCTTTCTCTCTCTCACCCCCCCTCCCTCTCTCTCTCTCGCCCCACTTCCCTCTCTCTCTCACGCCACGTCCCTCTCTCTCGCCACCAGTCTCTCGCCCCACCCTCTCTCTCTCGCCCCCTCCCTCTCTCTCACTCCCCCTTTTTCTCTCTCTCACCCCCTCCCTCTTTCTCGTCCCCGTCCCTCTCTCTCTCGTCCCCCTCCCTCTCTCTCTCGTCCCCCTCACTCTCTCTCACACCCCCGTCCTCTCTCTCTCTCAGACCCCTCCCTCTCTCTCTCGTCCCCCTCCCTCTCTCTCACCCCCTTTCCTCTCTCTCTCGTCCCCCTCCCTCTCTCTCAACCCGTTCCCTCTCTCACACTCTCGTCCCCCTCCCTCTCTCTCTCTCGTACCTCCCTCTCTCTCACCCCCCTTCCTCTCTGTCTCTCGCTCCCCTCCCTCTCTCTCTCACCCCCTCCCTCTCTCTCTTTCGCTCCCTCTCTCTCTCTCACCACCCCCTCTCTCTCTTGTCCCCTCCCTCTCTCTCGCCCGCCCCTCCCTCTCTCTCGCTCACCTCCCTCTCCCTCTCTCAAACCTTCCCTCTTTCTCTCTCTCACTTCCCTCCCTCGTTCTCTCATGCCCTCACTCTCTCTCTCACCCTCTCCCTCTCTCTCCCACCCTCTCCCTCTGTCTCTCACCCCTCCCTCTCTCTGTCTCGCTCCCCTCCCTCACTCTCTCTTTCGCCCCCTCCCTCTCTCTCTCTCGCCCCCTCCCTCTCTCTCTAACCCCCCTCCCTCTCTCTCTCGCCCCCTCCCTCTCTCTCTTTCCCCCTCCCTGTTTCTCTCTCATCCCCCCTCTCCCATCCCCCTCCTTCTCTCTCTCTCGCACCCCCTCCCTCTCTCTCTCGCCCCCTCCCTCTCTCTCAACCCCTCCCTCTCTCTCACCCCTCCCTCCCTCTCTCATACCCCTCCCTCTCTTTCACCCAATTCTCTCTCTCTCTCGTCCCCCTCCCTCTCTATCTCGCCCCTCCTTCTCTCTCACCCCTCCCTCTCTCTCTCGTTCCCCTCCCTCTCTCTCTCTCTCGGCCGCCCTCCCTCTCTCTCTCACCCCGTCCCTCCCTCACTTTCGCCCCCCTCTCTCTCCCTGTCGTCCCCCTCCCTGTCTCTGTCTCGCCCCCTCCCACTCTATCTCGCCCCCCTCCTTCTCTCTCTCTCTCTTTTGACACCTCCCTCTCTCTCTGTAGTCCACTCCCTCTCTCTCACCCCCTCCCTCTCTCTCTTACCCCACCTCTCTCTCTCTCTCTCGCCCCCTCCCTCTCTCACTCTCGCCCCCCTCTATTGCCCCCTCCCTCTCTCTCTCATCCCCTCTCTCTCTCTTTTGACCCACTAACTGTCTCTCTCTTGCCCCCTCCCTCTCTCTCTCACTCCCCCCTCTGACTCTCTCTCACCCCCTCCCTCTCTCTCTCTCACACCCCTCCCTCTCTGTCAAACCCCTCCCTCTCTCACACGCTCGTCCCCCTCCCTCTCTCTCTCGTCCCCCTCCATCTCTCGCTCACCCCCTTTCCACTCTCTCAAACCCCCCTCCCTCCCTCTCTTTCCCGTCCCCCTCCCTCTCTCTCTCATCCCCCTCCCTCTCTCTCTCTCACACCACCTCCCTCTCACTCTCCTGCCACCCTCCCTCTCTCTTTTGCCCCCTCCCTCCCTCTCTCAACCCCTCCGTCTCTCTCTCTCTGTTGCCCGTCACTCTCTCTCTCTTGCGCTCTCCCTCTTTCTTTCTCATCCTCCCTCCCTCTCTCTCTCGCCCCCTCTCTCTCGTACCTCTCTCTCTCTCTCTCATCCTCTTCTCTCTCTCGCTCTCGCCCCCTCCGTCCCTCTCTCTCGCCCCCCCTCACCCTCCCTCCCTCTCTCTCTCTCGTCCCCCTCCGTCTCTCTCTCACCCCGTCCTTCACTCACTCGTCCCCTTACCTCTCTCTCTCTCGCCCCCTGCCTCTCTCTCTCCCTCCCTCTCTCTCTCGCCCCCCTCTCTGTCTCTCTGGCCCCACCCTCTCTCTCTCTCGCCCCCTCCCTCCCTCTCTCTCTCGCCACCCTCCCTCTCTCTCTCTCATCCCACCTCCCTCTCTCTCTCTCGCTCCGACTCGCTCTTTCTCTCGCCTCCCCTCCCTCTCTCTCTTTCCCCCTCCCTCTTTCTCTCTCATCCCCTCCCTCTCTCTCCCGTCCCCCTCCTTCTCTCTCTCTCTCACCCCGCTCCCTCTCTCTGTTGTACCCCTCCCTCTCTCACACACCCTTTCCCTCTCTCTCTCACCCCCTCCCTCTCTCTCTCTCACACCCCTCCCTCTCTGTCAAACCCCTCCCTCTCTCACACGCTCGTCCCCCTCCCTCTCTCTCTCGTCCCCCTCCATCTCTCGCTCACCCCCTTTCCACTCTCTCAAACCCCCCTCCCTCCCTCTCTTTCCCGTCCCCCTCCCTCTCTCTCTCATCCCCCTCCCTCTCTCTCTCTCACACCACCTCCCTCTCACTCTCCTGCCACCCTCCCTCTCTCTTTTGCCCCCTCCCTCCCTCTCTCAACCCCTCCGTCTCTCTCTCTCTGTTGCCCCTCACTCTCTCTCTCTTGCGCTCTCCCTCTTTCTTTCTCATCCTCCCTCCCTCTCTCTCTCGCCCCCTCTCTCTCGTACCTCTCTCTCTCTCTCTCATCCTCTTCTCTCTCTCGCTCTCGCCCCCTCCGTCCCTCTCTCTCGCCCCCCCTCACCCTCCCTCCCTCTCTCTCTCTCGTCCCCCTCCGTCTCTCTCTCACCCCGTCCTTCACTCACTCGTCCCCTTACCTCTCTCTCTCTCGCCCCCTGCCTCTCTCTCTCCCTCCCTCTCTCTCTCGCCCCCCTCTCTGTCTCTCTGGCCCCACCCTCTCTCTCTCTCGCCCCCTCCCTCCCTCTCACTCTCGCCACCCTCCCTCTCTCTCTCTCATCCCACCTCCCTCTCTCTCTCTCGCTCCGACTCGCTCTTTCTCTCGCCTCCCCTCCCTCTCTCTCTTTCCCCCTCCCTCTTTCTCTCTCATCCCCTCCCTCTCTCTCCCGTCCCCCTCCTTCTCTCTCTCTCTCACCCCGCTCCCTCTCTCTGTTGTACCCCTCCCTCTCTCACACACCCCTTCCCTCTCTCTCTCACCCCCTCCTCCTCTCTCTCACCCCTACTTCTCGATCACGTCCACACCCTCTCTCTAGCTTCCTGTCTCTCTCGCCGTCCTCCCTCTCTCTCTTGCGCCCACCTGTCTTTCTCAACCCCCTCCCTCTCTTTCTTGCCCCTCCCCCTCTCTCTCGCCCCCTCCCCCTCTCTCTCTCGCCCCCCTCTGTCGCCCACCTCCCTCTCTCTCCCTCACCCCTCCCTCCCTCTCTCTCACCCCTCTCCCTCTCTCTCGTACCCCTCCTTCTCTCTCTCTCAGCCCCCCTCGCTCTCCCCCTCGCCCCCTCCCTCTCTCTCTCACCCCCTCTCCCTATTTCTCTAATCCCCCCTCCCCCTCTCTCTCATCCCCCTCCCTCTTTCTCTCTCGCCTGCCCTCCCATTGTCTCTCTCATCCCACTCCCTCTCTCTCGACCCCTCCCTCTCTCTCACCCCCTCCCTCTCTCTCACCCCCTCCCTCTCTCTCTCTCACCCCCTCCCTCTCTCTCTCTCGCCCCCATCCCGCTCTCTCGCCCGCCTCCTCCTCTCTCTCTCGCCCCCTCCCTCTCAATCTCTCGCTCGCTCCCTCCCTCCCTTTCTCTCTCGCCTGCCCCCTCCCTCTCTCTCGCCCTCTCACACACCCCTCTCACCTTTGTGCCCTTCCTCTCTCTCACCATCTCTCTCTCTGTCCCATTCTCTCTTTCATCCAATCTTTCTCTCTCTCTCTCTACCTCCCTCTCTCGACCCTCTTTCTCTTCTCACCTCTATCTCTCTCTCTTCCCTCCTCTATCTCTCTCCAGCCATCCTGCTTTCTCTTGCCCCCATCTCCCAACTCCCGTCTCTCTTTCGGCCCCTCATTCTCTCTCTCTCTCTGCCCTGTCGTTTTCCCTCTATCTCGCCTTCCCTATCTCTCTTGCTCCTTTCTCTCTCTCGTCGCCCCTCTGTCTCTCGCTGTGTCTTTCTCCCTCTTGCCCCCTCCCTCACCCCTCTCTCAGTCTCACTCTCTCTCTCGCCACTCTCTCTCATTATCTCCTCCCGTGTCTCTCCCTCACCCTATCTCTCTCTCTCTCTCCCTTCTCGCTCTCCCCCTCCCTCGGTATCTCTCTCTTCCAACCTCCCTCTCTTTCCCTCTGACTGAATCTCTCTCCCTCCTGTCCCTCCCTCCCTCCCTCTTTCTCTGACATACTCTGCCTCCCTGATCCTTGTCTCTCCATCTGACCCAGAGACTGGGGGTGTTTGGGGGTCAGTCTGCGTGTGGGGGGTGGGGGTGAGATGTGGGAGGTGGGGAAAATGTCGTAGAGATGGAATTGTGGGAGGGAGTTAGCGACAGCATGAGAGAGAGAGAGAGGGGAGAGGGAAAAGTGGAGGCAGGTGGAGAAACCGGGGTTGGGTGTGTGTGTGTGTAGAGAGAGGGGGGGTGAGGGAGAGGGTTGAGAAAGAGAGTGTGTGCTGAAAGTGAGAGAAAGAGAGAGAATTGAGGAGAAAGAGTAGGGGATAAGTAATGGGGAGGCCAGGCTGCAGTGGTGGGACAAAGGGAGTTAAACCCAGCTCCTGATCTAAGGGCGCGGTGCCCTCCCCTTCCCTGAGGACCAGGACTTGGGGCTGAGTCTTTCTCCAGCTCAGCTTCTCCAACACAAAGACACACAACAACATCGGTCACTCTGCTGCTCGGCATGCTTTATTCAACATTTTTATTGTTTACAAATGGAAGTGATGGATCCAGTCAGTGGGATGGTGTCTTTTCTCACTGGCCCCTGAGTTGTGAGAAACATTGAAATGTTTCCATGTAACCCCCCTTTGGGATTCGGATGGACAAACCAGCGCTACCCTCAGTCTGTTATCATAGCGACAGGCTGCTTCATCGCTGAAACACTGAACTGAAATGAGAAAATCCCGGATGGATTGATTAATGAGGGAATTTGATGGATGGATGGATTTGGGTGAAGGGATATTTCAGCACATTCTTTAGCTGCTGTCTGAACTTAGTCTGGGTCACGGCATAAATCGCGGTGTTTGTGCAGCAACTGAGGAGCTGCAGCATGAAGCCCATATCCTGCACAAAGAGATCGAGATACACAGTGGTATCCACAATCCCATACATCCGTCTCCATATAGAATACAGCATGAACGTTGACCATAATAGGATGAAATTGGCCGAGATCACAAACAGTAAAATGATGGATTTTTTTCGGTTTCTCATTTCAGTGTCAGACTGAGCGTCCCCATTGGTGTGAGCGCGGAGTCTCCTGCGGGCTCTGCTGGTCACTAAAATGTGTCTGACGGTGAGAACATTGAGCAGCAGAATCAGGAGAAATGGGACACACGGGGTTAGAATGTGGTGGAGGAACTCGATTGTGACCCAGACACTGGAAAATCGAACAGTGCCTGTTACATTACAAAACCAGGGGGTGTTCTCCAGCCGATACCGAGCCTCGAGCATAAAATACCAGGAAATGTTCTTTAAACAGCTCAGCACAGTCACTGCTCCCAGAACCACAGCCGCCGTTTTCTCACGGCAATATTTACTTTTCAGCTTCGGGCAACAAATGGCCACAAACCGATCAAAGGTGAAAGTGACGGTGAACCAGACAGAGCAGTCAGTGGCTGCATAAAGCAGGACGGCGTGGATATTACACACGGGGACGGAGTACAGGAAATAAAACTGTTCCCGATAAACAATTGGAATGTGTCTCAGGATCAGGTCGAGGATAATGACCAGGAGATCCGCCGCTGCCATGGCCCCCAGGTAACGTCTGACGCATGGAGACAATCCACAATCTTTATAAAGCAGGACGTAGATGGTCACTACGTTAACTGTGAGGAAGGAAAACAAACCAATTATCCATCAGCCTGGAGGCAAAGGGATCCGTTTGATCGGGGACCCAGTGAGATTTTCATATGTGGAGATGGAATAACAAATGGGAATTTCGGAATTACTGACAAAAATGTGAATTAAACCACAAGAAACCCTCCCTCCCCAAACACACAGAGACACATCCATAAGGACAGATGGTTTCTAGAACATTCCCACACACTCGATCACTCGAGAGCAGACACAGGTCACTCCTTCCCAGTTCCTAATACGGAGGGTGGGAACGTTGCTATCCTGAAGGATTATCTCCCAGTTTCCTGAAGACAAACGGAGTTTGGGAATTTCTGTATTTCGGTCTAAATTGTGGTCGATCCTGTGTCATGGAGAAATGTAAACGCAGGGAAAACATATTCACCCCTTTAACTGCCTGAGGGGCCTTCGGAACAGTGTCTCCTTCTCCCTGGAACGGGATCTCTTCCCTCGGGATCTTATCGTTTGTTCAATTCACTGATGTCCGGCCGTTCACAAACAATGTCAGGGACAGAACGTTCCGGGGAATGTCAGTTATAGAATGTCAGGGACAGAATCTTCCGGGGAATGTCAGTTATAGAATGTCAGGGACAGAACGTTCCAGGGAATGTCAGTTATAGTATGTCAGGGACAGAACGTTCCAGGGAATGGCAGTTATAGAATGTTGGGGACAGCACGTTCCGGGGAATGTCAGTTATAGAATGTTGGGTACAGAACGTTCCAGGGAATGTCAGTTATAGAATGTTGGGGACAGAACGTTCCGGGGAACTCCTTGACCTGTCCATGACCTTCCCCCATCCTCTCTGACCTATCATCTCTCCCCCACCTCCGTCTCTCGATCACATTCCCAGCTCCCTTACCGCCGCCCCACCTCCTGCACCAGCCCCAGACCCCTCCCATTTATCTCTCAGCTCCCCGGCCCACAAGCCTCATCCCTGATGAAGGGATTATGCCTGAAACGTTCATTCACCTGCTCCCCGGATGCTGCCTGACCTGCTGTGCTTTTCCAGCACCACACTCCCAGTCAGGAAACAGTCCGACACCGTCATACTCACAGTGTATGATGGGTAATTTAGATTAGATTAGATTACCTACAGTGTGGAAACAGGCCGTTCAGCCCAACAAGTCCACACCGACCCTCCGAAGACCATCCCACTCAGACCCATTCTCCTACATTTACTCCTTCACCGAACACTACGGACAATTTCCCATAGCCAATTCACCCAATCTGCACATCTTTGGACTGTGGGAGGAAACCGGAGCACCCGGAGGAAACCCACGCAGACACGGGGAGAATGTGCAAACTCCACACGGTCAGTCGCCAGAGGCTGGAATTGAACCCGGGTCTCTGCCGCTGTGAGGTAACAGTGCTCACCACTGTGCCACCGTGCCGCCCATAATGTTTCATGAAACCCCATCACCATCCCTGGGTATATCCTGTCCCACCGGCAGGACAGACCCACCAGTGGTGGGGACACCCTGGGATACAGTCAGGGAAGGAGTTACCCTGCAAATCCCCAACATTGATTCCAGAACCCAGGAAATATCATGGTAACAGATCATGGTCAAGGAAGTCGCCTGAGGATGGTTGTCTCCTGCCCACCACCCCTCCTCTTAGAAACAAATCAGAGGAAGCACTGAGGGTGATAAGGACACAGACCGTCCTCTGGGTGTGGGACTTCAATGTCCATCACTAAGAGTGCCCCCACAGGCCCACCGCTGCCTGAGCAGGGACAGGCTTCTATACACAACAGCCAGACTGGGGGAAACATTCTCCCCAAACTCCATGTCACAGATGGATCTGTCCCTGACAGTATCTGTAGAAGCAGCCAGCACACAGTCCTGGTGGAGGCACAGTCTCAGCCCCATATTTGACACACTCATGATTAGCGTGTTGCTGGAAAAGCACAGCAGGTCAGGCAGCATCCGAGGAGTAGGAAAATCACGGTTTCGGGCAGCAGAACTTCATCACTAATGAGGCTGAGAGACTCCGGGATGGAGAGATAAATCATATTAGGCGTACTGCTCACTGTGTGATGTGGCACACCCTCCTGTGAAGAAGGACATACTTCTAAAGGGCTGAGCACATGGAAACTGGCCATCCATGAGGCACTGTGGGCTAGTATCAGCTGCAGCATCAATGGCCTTCCCTCCATCATAAAGTCAGAAGTGGCCTATTCACTGATGGTTTCAAAATATTCAGCACCACTCACAACTGCACCGATACTGAAGCAGGCTATTCAGCCCATCAAGAGGTTTAAACAGGAACAGAATGAGGCCATTCAGCCATTGGAGGCTGTTACTCAGCGATTGGAGCAGATCTTTTAATCTCTCATACCTGTTACACAGGAAATGGAAGGGAATATTCAGCACTTCAAAGCTGATACACAGGAATACGGGGCATTGTGTAGACCACAGCAGTGCATTGATCTATAAACCCGGACTAGATATCTGTCCAGGGCGGAGAGCTGTGCAGACCACAGCTGTGTATTAATGTCTGAACATGAAAGAAATATCCATCCAGTATGTGGAGCTGCACGGACTAGACCATTGCATTATCTATTAACCTCAATCAGTTAGTCTGCCAGTGAATTAATCTGTAAACCAGGACCAGTTACACAAACACACACACACACACACACACACCCCAGCATGTCGGACTGTGTACCCCACCCCAGTGCATTGATCTGTAAACCAGGAGCAGTTACCATCCCAGCATGTAGGACTGTGTACACCACCACAGTACATTGATCTGTAAACCAGGAGCAGTTACGCTCCCAGCATGTAGGACTGTGTACACCACCCCAGTGCATTGATCTGTAACCCAGGAGCAGTTACCCTCCCAGCATGTAGGACTGTGTACCCCACCCCAGTACATTGATCTGTAAACCAGGAGCATTTACCCTCCCAGCATGTAGGACTGTGTACACCACTCGATTGCATTGATCTGTAAACCAGGAGCAGTTACCCTCCCAGCATGTAGGACTGTGTACCCCACCCCAGCATTCCTCAGTAACACTGTGTTCGATCCCTGCCCAGTCTGTGGAAACTTGCAGCCCAGGCTGGAAGTGACAGGACGTGCAGCTCCCACCCATTTCCAGCTCCATATCTCCATTGTGCCTTGACAAGGGGGTGCTGTGGGTGTGAACATCACTGCCACAGAGAGGTGGCGGGGGAATCAGTTTAAATATCACCACATGGGAGGGGTTTGGGGAATAGACCGAGAGGGGGAGACTGAGAGACAGTGTCATGGAAGGATGTGTTCCCAGGTTGCAGAATGCTGAAATGTCAACAGTTCGATAACATCCTGTACATGAGCCAATCTTCCCAGGAAAGATGGGAAAAAGGGATATTGGTGTGAGGCCAATGAGCATTTGTTCTGCATCTTTGTTACTGGAATTGCTTTGAACAGAATCGATGAGTCATTGGGCAGATTCTAACAATAGTTTATCTTTGTTTGATTTTCCTTGAGTGTGACAGAGAGATCATCCACACGAGGCTGAGCTAGTTTCCTGGTGCTGTCGTATCGGACTCATCTCATTAACTACCCAGCCAACCCCATGATGTTCCTCTCATATAATGCCAGCCCAATTCTCCCACCCATCATGGTGGGTGGTACTCACCATCGCCCGGATGCCCCTGGATATTGAGTGATCCCTGGCACTGGTGCCATTTTTAAAAGGCCAAGGGTCTTTCTCAGTTCGGAGCTGCCCTGCAAAGTTTACCCCGAGCATGGCAGATCATGGGCAATTACCCCGCTGTTTATCGACAGGGGCACGGAGGTGCTGGTGGATGAGCTAGTACAGAATGAGACCATTCTCTTTTCAGAGGAGGCCACACCACCAGGCCCACCGAGCATGGTCTGAGCTCACCACCCAGCTCAGTGCAATATCTGTGGTCTGAAGAAATGTCCAGCAATACAGGACAAGCATCAATAACCTTCCCCGTTCTGTCAGTATAAGGGTCACCGTATTCTCTCTGCTCCCTCACACTCACTGTATATCTGTTATAGCACCGACCCCCGGACAAGGCTCATGGTCCAACACTGTGCTGCATGAAGCACCTTCCCTCTCTCTCTCTCTGTCACTTTCTCTGTCTCTCTGTCACTCTCTGTCTCTGTCTGTCTCTTTCTCTGTCACTCTCTGTCTCTGTCTGTCTCTCTCTGTCACCCCGTCCACTTTACCCCCCCACATCAATAACACTGCATGGATACAACACTGTGCACTGACTCCCTCCGGACACCTCACCATGACCCCCTCCCTGCCTACACTAACACTAACAGTAGGACCACACCCACTCCCTCCCTCACTCCCTCCCCTTCTCCCATTCCAGGAGAAACCGCCTGGAATAGGAAAGAAAGGGCCTATCCGGGTGGTGGAGGGCTCGATATACGTTCCCTCACCCCCCTCCCCCTGTCATGTGGGGAGGACCCTGGTAGGAGCCGGAGAGGACCAGGACACCTCGTGTGGAGATTTTTAAACATCCACGTCCCACTGACCGAGTCAGGAGCAATGTTCAGTGAAAGGCAATTCTCACTTTAAACCCACTGGCAACTCCGTTTCCCCCCGACACAACTTGGAAGCCGTGGCCCTGATGCCATCTCCCTTTTGTGTCGAGCTGGTACAAATGGAATCCCCACGGTCTCGGTGGGCAGGAGGGTGGGCTCACACACATCGTCGTCACCACCTCCCAGGAAGGGAGCACAGAGACTCCCTCCTACACCTCCCCCTGTAAACAGCTCAGATACTGAAAATAATCTGTGATAGTTAATGCTCTCCCCACTTGTCCTGACATCTTCAACAATCTGAGCTCATATACACCCAGCGCTCTCTGCTCCTGCAGTCCCTTTATAATGGCACAGCCTGTTTTAAGCTGTCTTTCATTGTCTTTCCTGCCAAAGTGTATCACCTCAAACTGCTCTGCACTGATCCCCATCTGCCTTACACCAGAACACTACATCAACGTGTTATTGTACTGTTAGAGTTCCACACTCTCCTCCATAGACTTCAGAGTTCTTCCAGGTTCGGTGCCATCTACAAACATTGAGATTGTTATAGTGTCACAGTCCCCATGAAACAACTGAAATCCTGCCCCACATACACGAGTGTGAGCAAGTGAAATACTGATTTATTCCTATGGACAAAGTCGAATAATGACATGCTGTCAATGGGGCAACAAAAGTCCTGACACACACCAGACGGAGCGAATGAAATATTGACAAACCACAGAGCAAGAGAAATCCGGATAGGTCCCACTTATCGATATTCGTCAGGGTATAATGTGATGAAGTTGAAAGTGTGTACTGTAACTTTAAGAGAGAGGGAATGCTATTCTGAACTGAGAGCTTATAAACACCTGAGATATGAGAGGATAGAAAACCCAGAAACTGTATATTGCTGTAGAGCTGGAGTCAGGTAATAAGCAGTTAAGAGAAAGGGTATCCCAGAGTTATGAATAGTTAATGTAAAATGTTCACTTTCAGAGTGAAAAAAATAAATTGATGTTTTTATTTAAACAGTGGAATTTGGGAGTTCTCTGTCCCTCATATTTTAACAGTTGACGAGACGAATTGAGCATTTCTTTATATTTAGTTTAAGTTACCAAATGAGCTTCCCGCCGTGTCCTCACCATTCCCGTGTGTATATCTGTGTGTCTCTGTGTGGGGCAGGTCTGGCAGTCTCTGTGGTGCTTAAAGTGATGCAATGCCACCCTCTGCTGGCCTCCCCACGCCACTGCACAGGCATTGACAGAGGGTGAAAACCAACAGGGATTCATTCAGACGGGGGGAGGAAGTGGGCAGCTGCTCACAGCACCATCCAAACTGATGTCTGATCCATGTACTGATCTAAATGTCCTTTAAACGTTGTAACTGTCCCTGCTTTCACCACTTCATCTGGAAGTTCATCCACACACAAGCCAGTTTCTGTCTAAAATATTTACCTCTCATGACTTTTATAAATCTTTTTCCTCACATCTTAAAATATCCCTCAGTTTTGAATCCCCAACTCTAGGGAAAAGACATCAGCCTTTCAGCTTATCTGTACCCCTCATTATTTTAGAAACATCTGTAAAATTACCCCTTAACCTCATACTCTCCAGTGAAAAAAGGTCCCAGTCTATCCAGCCTCTCCTTATAGCTCACTCCCTCCATTCCCAGTAATACTCAGGTAAATCCCTTCTGAACCCTCTCCAGCTTAATAATATCAAGGTCAATAATATCAAAGTGAATAGTCAAGGTGTTTTCTAAGGGTACGGGGAGTCCAAAACTGGACGACATAGACGACATAGACGACATAAGGTGAGAGGGGAAATACTAAAGTGACCCTAGGGGCAGCTTTTTCACCCAGAGGGTGGTGTGCCTATGGAATGAGCGGGCAGGGTGACCAGATTGGACACAGTATTCCAGAAGAGGTCTCACCAATGTCCTGTACAACCTCAGCATGATGTCCCAATTCCGATACTCAAAGGTCTGACCAATGTCGACAAGTGTACTAAACACCTTCTTTACCACACGATCTATATGAGATGCAAATTTTAAAGAATTAAACCTGAAGGCCTAGGTCTCTGTCCTACCACACTGCCAAAGGCCCTACTTTTAATTGTATAGGTCCTGCTCTTGTTTGATTTACCAAATCCAATACCTCGCATTAATCTAAACTAAACTCCATCTGCCACCTCTCATCCCAGTGTGTGATATTACTGCCGTCTCACCCTCCCCCTTCAATTTTAAAATGCCCTCCCCCTGTCCAGGAGGCATGAACACTCCGGCCTTGATTTTCACAAAGACCCTGAGCTTGGGAAGCCTTGTGTGGTTTGGGGGAGGAGGGACAGATTGCAGACACAGTCAGTGGGGAGGAGAGGCTGGAGAGTAATCACCGGCCAGGAAGAGGGGAGTCACACGGTGGAGTTGTGTAAGAGTGATCGGTGTTTTGTGACCAGAAATTAAGCTCTTCTTTCGTGTCTGGTGTTCAGTAATAAATATTCATTTGAGACTCTTCATTGGGCAGAGTGTGTCTGCAGGATTTCTTTCCCTAATATTGCAGACTACAGATAATAGCGATTAAAGATGTTCATAGTTAATTTGGATAGCACAGCACATACACTCAATATCCTACAGTTGAGACAAATATCTTGCATTTGTTTAACAATACGAAGTGTTTTGTGTAGTTCAGTAATGGGAACCTGATTATAATAAATCCACACCGAGCTGAAAGTGGGCACTAAAATATCACCCAAAATCTGGGTATGGTAGCGTAGTGGGTAATGTCCCTGCCTCTGAGCCAGAACTCAGGATTTGATTCCAATTCCTGAACTTGTGTGGTAGTGTTCCTAGCTCTGGTCTAGTAGGACTGGATTCAAGTCCTGCCTGTTGCAGAGGTATGTCACAGCAGGTCATAACAGGCTGATGAACAAACACACAGGAGAATACTCTTACAGCTTTATGGGTATTGCTGAGTGATGCTAGTGTCCCTGCCTCCGGGCACAAAGGTCCAGGCGTAAAGCCCACAGAAGTGACTCAGGATACATCTGAACAAACTGATTAAGAAGGATTTAGAATTGTGACTTGATGGAGAAGGAAGAGGTGTCAGTATTGCATTTCAGAATTTAGGCCCGGGATGACTGAAGGTACAAATATTCTTGTTGATTGAAGTCACATTTCGCAGCAGTAAAGGTTTATAAAATCAGAACGGTCATAGAAAGGGTGAGTAGTCAGGGGTTTTTCCACAGTTTTGGGGCGTCCAAAACTAGAGGGCATTGTTTGAAAGTGAGAGGGGAAAAGTTTTGATGAGGCCTAAAGGGCACCTTTTCACACAGAGGGTCGTGTGTGTATGGAATGAACTGCCAGAGGAAGTGATGGAGGCTGGTACAACTACAGCATGTAAAAGGCATCTGGATGCTGACAGACCTGCCGAACTTTTCCAGCAATTTCTGTCTTTGTTAAAAAACACATGCATTTTAACACAGGTATTCTGAATACATTAAATATTTTATTTTTTTAATGACGCAGGGCCATGTAAACATATTTCAAATCGGCCGAGACCATTTTCTGCTAAGGATATGGCTCTGTATATGATAGTAGCAATGATGCACCAACATGGAACAGGGAATGTGATGGAGACATATTTGGATAATGTACAAGGAGACCTCACATGGTCCAGTTTGGGAAAGGACGATATTATGGTGTGATTCAGCTCAGAGAGGGAGAAAATGTAATCTTCCTGAGAAGGAATGGCCTATTGCACTCTCCGTCCTTCGTTGTCCCTCATCACAGCAATGTGTGCTAGCTAAAACAAACTCAACAGTCATCATTAGCGTTCTTATTTTTGTACAATCACTGCAGTGTTGAAACAGGCCCTTCGGCCCAACAAGTCCATACCAACTTTCACCCCTGACTAATGTACCTAACCTAGAAATCCCTGAACACGACAGACAATTTAGCATGACCAATCCACCTCACCTACACAGTTTGTGGTAGGAAACTGGATCACCCATTAGAAGCTCACACAGACAAGGGGAGAATGTGCAAACTCAACACAGACAGTCACCCAAGACTGGAATCGACCCCAAGTCCCTGGTGCTGTGAGGCAGCAGTGCTAACCACCGTACTACCCTTTGGGTACTCCCTGACCAGAATTCATTGAAATCTACTCACTGCGTAAAGCAAAGGGAATTCAGCCAAATCCAACTCTCCCAGGATGGAATCCCATTGCTAGCAGCTGTGTGAGTATAATATCTTCAGAAGCAGAATAATGTTTTGAAGAATCTCAATTTTTACTTTTGTCATGAGTTCCAATAATATCTGGACAAAGTTCTTTCAAATTTAAATTGCAGAAATTTTGTTAATCTGTGTGTGTGTGTGTGTGTGTGTGTGTGTGTGTGTGTGTGTGTGTGTGTGTGTTTGTTTTGGACGCCCCAAAACTGGGGAAAAACCCTGACTACTCACCCTACCCATGACTATTCTGATTTTATAAACCTTTACTGCTGCGAAATATGACTTCAATCAACACGAATAGCTGTACTTTCATTCATCCTGGGCCTAAATTCTGAAATGCAATACTGACACCTCTTCCTTCTCCATCAAGTCACAATTCTAAATCCATTTTAATAGTGGTTGTGTGTGTATGTGTTTGTGTGTGTGTACGTGTTTTTGTGTTTAGAAAGGGAAGTATTAGACCATAAGACCATAAGACATAGGAGTGGAAGTAAGGCCATTCGGCCCATGGAGTCCACTCTGCCATTTAATCATGGCTGATGGGCATTTCAACTCCACTTACCCGCATTCTCCCCGTAGCCCTTAATTCCTTATGACATCAATAATTTATCAATCTCTGCCTCGAAGACATTTAGCGTCCCGGCCTCCACTGCACTCCGTGGCAATGAATTCCTCAGACCCACCACTCTCTGGCTGAATAAATGTTTCCGCATTTCTGTTCGGAATTGACCCCCTCTAATTCTAAGGCTGTGTCCACGGGTCCTAGTCTCCTCGCCTAACGGAAACAATTTCTAAGCGTCCACCCTTTCCAAGCCATTGATTATATATTTGCAATACCCAAACAGTTTGCCATTCATCTTTCCACCATAGTTTGAGTAACATTGCTCTGGATCATGAACATGTTGTTTTAGCAGATTAAAGAAACTAGCCTGACTTGTTCCTAAAACTGACCCAGACCCAGTCTGAGACCGATATCATCGACCATATCACCGACCTGGTCACATTTAACATTTGTTATGAGCAGTGGAGGAGTGGGACTAGAGAAGGAAGCAGTGACCCCAAAAAGTCGGGAATCTATAGACCGGTGAGCCTGATGTCAGTGGTGGGTAAGTTGTTGGAGGTGATTCTGAGGGACACGATTTACATACATTTGGGAAGGCAAGGGCTGTTCAGAGTAGACAACGTGTCTTTTTGCATGGGAATTCATGTCTCATGAATTTGGTTGAGTTTTTTGAAGAGGTGACAAAGAAGATTGATGAAGACAGTTTGGTAGACCTTGTCTATATGGACCTCAGCATGGTGTTCATTTAAACAACAAAGAACAAAGAAAATTTACAGCCCAGGAACAGGCCCTTCGCCCTCCAAGCCTGAGCTGATCCAAATATACTATCTAAATCTGTCAGTCAATTCCTAAACATCTGTATCCCTCTGCTCCCCACCTACTCATGCATCTGTCCAGACTCATCTTAAATGAATCTACCGTGCCTGCCTCTGCCACCTCTGCTGGCAACACGTTCCAAATGCCCACCACCCTCTGTGTATCCCCCTTAAACATTCCACCTCTCATCTTGAAAGCACGACCTCTCGTTATTCAATCCTTCACCCTGGGAAAAAGCCCCTCTCTACCCACCCTGTCTATACCCATCATGATTTTGTCAACCTCAATCAAGTCCCCCCTCAATCTCCTTTTTTCCAGTGAAAATAAACCTAAACTACTCAGCCCCTCTTCAGAGCACGTATTTCATTCTGATTGGTAGACAAATGATTAAGGTTCGGTCAGAATTGGCTTGAAGGAGGAGGGATATTTTTCAGACTGAAGGCTTGTGAGCAGCAGTGTGCTGTAAGAATTAGTACTGAGTTCACTGCATTTCATCATTTATGTAAAGGATTTGGATGTGAATATAGGGGCCATAGTTAGGAAGGTTATAGATGACATCAGAAAGGTGGTGTAGTAGATTACCTCAGAGCACAACGAGACCACAATTAGATGGGACAAAAGGGCAAGGAGTGAGAGATGAAGTTTAATATAGATAAATACGGGGTTTTGCATTTTTTGAACGCACACCATGGCAGGAATTATACACTTGATGGTAAGGTCCTGGGGCGTGTTGTGAAACAAAGGGATAAGTCTGCAGGTACATTGTTCCTTGAAAGTGGAGTCGCAGGTAGACAGAGTGGCACAGAACATATTTGGCACATTTCCCTTAATCAGTTAGAGCATTGAATAGAGGAGTTGTGGTGGCATGTTGTATCTGTACAGGATGTTGGTGAGGACACTTTAAGAATACTGCATACAACTCGGTTTTCTGCAGAAATGATTTCGACACAGATGTCCCAGGACTGGAGGTTTGAGCTGTAGGGAGAGGTTGATTAGGTTGATGTGTTTCTCCCTGGAGTGTCAGAGGTTGAGGGGTGACATTATAGAGGTTTATAAAATCATCAGAGGCATGGATATTCCGAAAAGCCATGATCTGCTCCCCAAGATAGGGGAGGCCCAAACAAGACAGCATAGGTTGAAGGGGAGAGGGCGAATGATTTAGAAGGGACCTGAAGATAAACGTTTCACACAGAGAGTGGTGTGTGTACAGAAAGTGCTGTCAGAGAAAGTGCTGAAGGCGGTTACAATCGCATGTTTAAAATGTGTCTGAAAGAGGAGCCATATTGGCCAAATGCTGGCAAATGGGACTGGATCAGATTTGATATCTGATCGGAGTGAACAGATTGGACTAACAGGTCTGTTTCCATTCTGAATGACTCTCTGATTCTATAAAAAGGATGACGAATAATTCTGAAAGGACCTTTCAAGTGGGAATTCTCTTCACTGGAAGTATATCGTGCCCCCATGCTCACATTGATTGAAAGCTGCATTAGGTAAATATTTGACAGAGAAGTGAGTCATGCATAATGGGATATAGACAGGAAAATGGAGCTGAGACCCCAACCAGATCAGCCACAATCTTAGTGCCTGGTAGAGAAGGCTCAAAGTATCTAATGACTCACTCCTGCTCCTCAGTCCCATGTTCCTGTGTTCCATTCAGCCCATCAAACCTACTAGACAGGAGCAGTTGGAGGCTACTTACTCCTATAACCTGGTGCACTGAAACAGAGAGCACCATTCAGCCTCTCAAGACTGTCCCACACGATTTGAGGTGATTTGGGAAATGTAATTGGAAAACCCAGGCACGGGTATGAAAGAGGCCCCTCATCTCTCTTTAAATAGCTTCCCCTCTCTGCAACTTGTGCTTCATTTGTTGGTCCTGTTGTAGACCCAGATTCACTGTGAATACAGCCCATATACCACACCCAGAGATGGCTCACAAAATCCTCTAGTCTCCCTGACTGCAATATTCAATAACAGACATCCATGAAAATAACACCCACTAACTTTCCAATAACAGCTTGTGAGAACATCAGAAACAGGGGCAGGTCGTTCACTCCCCAAGCCTGCCTTCTCCTTCACGAAGATTGTGGCTGATCTGCTCTCGGTCTGAAATCCTCTTTAATACCCAATTCCTCATAGCCCTCACCTCTCTGAAAGATCAATATCCATCTACCTCCTCTTCAAATAATTTCATTCATCTCATTCCCTGAACACTCTTGAGAACAGAAATCCTGACATTCAAACCCACCTGTTTGAAGAAAACGCTTGCTGCTCCTATATCATGGTTTATCGATATGAACAAAAGAGGTTGAGACAAGGGTGCAGGTATAAATGACTGGCCCTGATATCAAGGCAGTGGTTGACTTCTGCTGGCATCAAGGAGCTTAACAAAACTGGAATTAATGGGAATCAGAGTAAACTCTCCAGTGTTTGGAGTCAAACATGGCACAAAGGAAGATGTTCACCATCTCACTCCTGGGTCACCTCTGTGGGAGATCCTCAGGGTAGCTTCCCCTTCACAAACAGCTTCAGCAACTTCATCAATGTCTCTCATCCCCACCCTCCCCACCATAAGATCTGAAGTGGGGATGGTCACCGAACATTCCACAATGTTCAGAGCATTTTGTCCCCCCTCAGCTCCTGAACTGGTCTGTGTCCACGTGCAGCAAGACCCAGACTCCATTGAGACTTGTGCTGTTTACGTGTCAGTAACATTCATGTAACAGCACTGCCTGACACTGCACATTGCCACAGTAAAACAAGAGTTCCTTCAGCACCTCACGCTGGTTTCACCGGAATATGAGGAAGTCATTCAGCTCATTGACACTATTGGAGATGAACAGGGATAGTCCATTCAGTGCCTCCGGCCTATTACTCAGGAAGAGAAGAAGTCTAGTGTGATGGATCACACCAGAGTCCCTCGAACATATTTGAAGGCAGTAGCCTAGATTCTAATATTTTCTTATTTTAAAGGGAATGTAAAGGGTCTGCAATGTGACAGCATCAAGCGAAAATTCAGTGAGAGTAGCAGCCAGGAGGCATTCACTGAAGCTTCCAACTCTGTGGAGACCACTATAGATTTTGATCTTACTGAGAAACCAAAACCCAGAGATCCTAATCTGTGAGAGCTAGCCACACCCATTCAGGCTGCATTAAAATTAACCTAAGGCCTCCCTAGCTGTTTACTCAAGTGGTAATGATTGTTCAATCTCTCTCTTAAAAGAAACCAGGGACAAAATAACTTCTTAAAGCTGCAGCATTGCCACACTTGTCAGCACATCGAGCTATCAAACAGGAACCAGGGGTAACCAGCGCCCTTGGCCCTGTCCAATCGGACGAGGAAGAAGTCAATCAGCCCCTTGAGTCACTTACACAGGAACAGTAGGAGATCATTCCAACTCAATGCACTTACACGAGGGCAGAATGTGGTAATTGATGCTGATTCCTGATGAATGTCTTATTCCCGAAACGTCGATTCTCCTGCTTCTCGGATGCTGCCTGACCTATTGTGCTTTTCCAGCAATCGACGCTCTGTCCGATCCTGGATTAGTGGTGCTGGAAGAGCACAGCAGTTCAGGCAGCATCCGAGGAGCAGTAAAATCGACGATTCGGAGAAAAGCCCTTCGAGGAGGAAAACGTCTTCAAGGCAGGCATCCTTGCAAGGGGATTCGCAGTAGGGTTAAAATCAACTCGGTAAAAATAATGACTGCAGATGCTGGAAACTCTGATCTCCAGCATCGGCAGTCCTCACTGTCTCCAGATTGATGCTCCAACATGATGATCAAATGGAGCAGAGGCTGCACAGACAGACTGCTCCACGTTGTTCCTCCTGGCTCCGTTGCTCATGATACACATGTGGGACTTTAACGTGGTTTTCTAGTGTTGAGAAGGGAAGCCATATGTCTTGTGTGAAATCTCAAGAAGGCATCTTTCATCCCCAAGAAGACAGCCTGGTGTTCTCTATGTAGGGTGGAAGCTGGTGGGAATGGCGACCTGTTTCAGATGGAAGGTATTGTGGCTGCTGTTGGGGATAGTGAACAACATGGCGTTCAGTACAGGGTTCACACGCCAACTGCACAATAACATGGGGAGAGTTAGTAAAGGCATATAAACAATTAGGAAATTCACGTTAGACTGATGAATGGACTCTCTAAGTTCAAATAATAGTGATCTTGTTCATGTTGATCTTGTCTAGTGCACGTCCTGTTCAGTGTAACCTGTATGGCTTACTCTGTCCAAGTCTATTTCCACCCTATGATCTGTCTGGCCATGCTTACTATGACCTGCCTCCTCTGCTCATAAACAAAGTGTTTCCCTGTACTGAGGTACACGTGACAATAAATCACACCAATCAATCCTGGGTAAAGTATGGAATTTCTCTCCCTGTCAATGTCTGTTTTGGAAATAAGTGATCGCTGCCACTCCTCGTGTTTCAGCATCACCATTTCCTCGTCTCTCACAGCTCCTCATATTAAACACTCAGCTTCTTTACTCTATCCTCATGTTACCATCACCATTTCTGTGGTAAGGAGATCATTCCTTACAAAGGAGATCAAATCTGTACAGAGTGCCCCTCATGCTCTCTCGGCAAGTCTCTACAAGAGCAGGAAGATGGCTTTACTTATGTACTCGCATCATCTTACAATGAAGGACAGCATACTATTGACTGCACCCATTACTTACACAGGGTTTGATTCGGAGCGGTCAGCACAGACTTGTGAGTGGGCGATCATGCTTCCCAAATTTGTTAGAGTTCGTTGATGAAGTGACCAGAAAGGTTGACGAGGACAGAGCGGTAGACGTAGTCTCTATGGATTTCAGTAAGGCCTTTGATAAGATTCCATATGGTAGGCTGCTCAGGAAGGTTACATGGCGTGGAATGCTGGGGGAACTGGCCAATTGGATACACAGTTGGCCTGATGGTAGAATGCAGAGTGTTTAGTGGAAGGATGCTTGTCAGACTGGAGGCTGGGTCCATTGCTGTTTGTTATCTATGATTTTATATGATTATCTGTGACTGCAGACACATAGATATGGGATAAAACTTTTCAATGATCTCTGAATCAGCCAAGAAAGACACTCTATTGTATCAAACTGCTCTGAGGTCTTAAAGGATAAACCTGGACAGATCACCCAGCCCCAGCCTCAGTATCGGAAAAAGGGAACGGGAAACACAGTCCTGTTGACACTGCAGAGACTACCTTCCTAACATCTGAGAGCTTGTGACAACAATAGACAATAGACAATAGGTGCAGGAGTAGGCCATTCTGCCCTTCGAGCCTGCACCACCATTCACTATGATGATGGCTGATCATTCCTCATCATTATCCTCTTCCTGCCTTATCTCCATAACCCTTGACTCCACTATCTTTGAGAGCTCTATCCAACTCTTTCTTAAGTGAATCCAGAGACTGGGCCTCCACTGCCCTCTGGGACAGAGCATTCCACACAGCCACCACTCTCTGGGTGAAGAAGTTTCTCCTCATCTCTGTCCTAAATGGTCTACCCCGTATTTTTAAGCTGTGTCCTCTGGTTCAGCACTCACCCATCAGCAGAAACATGTTTCCTGCTGCCAGAGTGTCCAATCCTTTCATAATCATATATGTCTCAATCAGATCACCTCTCAGTCTTCTAAACTCAAGGGTATACAAGCCCAGTCGCTTCAGTCTTTCAGTGTAAGGTAATCCCACCATTCCAGGAATTGACCTCGTGAACCTACGCTGCACTCCCTCAATAGCCAGAATGTCTTTCCTCAAATTTGGAGACCAGAACTGCACACAGTACTCCAGGTATGGTCTCACCAGGGCCCTGTACTGCTGCAGGAGAAGCTATTTGCTTCTATACTCAATCCCTCTTGTTATGAAGGCCAGCATGCTATTAGCCTTCCTCACTACCTGCTATACCTGCATGCTTACCTTCATTGACTGGTGTACAAGCACACCCAGATCTCTATGTACTGCCCCTTTACCTAAATTGATTCCATTGAGGTAGTAATCTGCCTTCCTGTTCTTGCCACCAAAGTGGATAACCATACACTTATCCACATTAAACTGCATCTGCCATGCGTCTGCCCACTCACCTAACTTGTCCAGGTCACCCTGTAATCTCCTAACATCCTCATCACATTTCCCCCTGCCACCCAGCTTTGTATCATCAGCAAATTTGGTAATGTTATTGCTGATACAATCTTCTATATCATTAACATATATTGTAAAAAGCTGAAGTCCCAGCACGGATCCCTGCGGTACCCCACTGGTCACTGCCTGCCATTCCGAAATGGAGCCGTTTATCACTACCCTGTGTTTCCTATCAGCCAACCAATTTTCAATCCAAGCTAGTACTTTGCCCCCAATACCATGCGCCATAATTTTGCTCACTAACCTCCTGTGTGGGACTATATCAAAAGCTTTCTGAATGTCCAGGTACACTACATCTACTGGATCTCCCTCACTCATCTTCAGAGTTACATCCTCAAAAAAGTCCAGAAGATTAGTCAAGCATGATTTCCCCTTCATAAATCCATACTGACTGTGACCTATCCTGTTACTACTATCCATATTTGCCGTAATTTCATCCTTTATAATAGACTCCAGCATCTTTCCCACCACTGAGGTCAGACTAACTGGTCTATAATTTCCTGCTTTCTCTCTCCCACCTTTCTTAAAAAGTGATATAATATTAGACACCCTCCAATCCGCAGGAACTGACCCCGAATCTATCGAACTCTGGAAAATAATCACCAACGCATCCACGATTTCCCGAGCCACCTCCTTCAGTACCCTGGGATGTAGACCATCAGGTCCCGGAGACTTATCAACCTTCAGACCTAACAGTCTCTCCAACACCAAATCCTGGCAAATATAAATTCCCTTAAGTTCAGGTCCTTCAGCCACTGTTACCTCAGGGAGATTGCTGTGTCTTCCCCAGTGAACACAGATCTGAAGTACCAATTTAATTCTTCTGCCATTTCTTTGTTCCCCGTAATATATTCCCCTGTTTCTGTCTTCAAGGGCCCAATTTTACTCCTAACCATTTTTTTGCCTTGCACATACCTAAAAAAGCTTTTACTATCCTCCTTTATATTATTGGCCAGTTTACCTTCGTACCTCATTTTTCCTCTGCGTATTTACTTCTTAGCAATCCTCTGTTGCTCTTTAAAAGCTTCCCAGTCCTCAGTTTTCCCACCTAGCTTTGCTATGTTATACTTTTTCTCTTTTAACTTTATATGTTTCTTCACATCCCTCGTCAGCCATGGCCACCCATGCCTCCTCCTGGGATCTTTCTTCCTTTTGGGAATGAACTGATCCTGCAACTTCTGCATTATACGCAGAAATATCCGCCATTTTTCCTCCCCGGTCATCCCTGCTAAATTATTGCACCACTGAACTTTGGCCAGCTCCTCCCTCATAGCTCCATAGTTCCCTTTATTCAACAGAAATACTGTCACTTCCAACTGTACCCTCTCCCTCTCAAACATTTACAGAGCTTTCCCACAGACTGCACAGAAACATCAGGAATGGAGTCGGCCATACCGCACATTGAGCCTTCCTCATTGTTGTTCATGTTCAAACATCTCCGCAATGCACTTATCCCACACAATGAATATGTCCATTAATGTGATTAACCTTAGGAAGCTATAAAATAGGAAGTGCAGTCGTCCCTTTGGTCCATCGAGTTTGCTACCTAATTCAATTTAATGATGGCTTGCCCTTTATATCCACACTGTACTCCTGCTCTCCCACCATTCCTTTACTGTCTCTAAATCCTTATTTATATTCAGTGTCTTGGCTTCCAGGTTCCAGCACATTCCCCAGGTTCACCAGTCACTGAGTACAGACATTTATTGTCATCTCATTGCAGTATGGCCTGTCTGTACCTAATACTGTGACCCCTTGTTTTAGACACCAGAACCTGGGGAATTAGCATCCCTGCTTCCAATCCATCTCACCCTGTCAGAGTTTTATACATCTCACTGAGATCTCCTCCCATTTTCCTAAACCCCATGGAATGCAGGCCCAGTCGCCCCAAACTCTGCTCCCACAACAAACCTGTCATCACAAAGATCGGTCTGGTCATCCTTCACTGCTCTCCCTCAATGTCAGATTTGTCCTTTATTAGGTACGGAGACCAAATCTGCACACAATACTGCACAGTGTTTGAGATGGGGAGTCACCAAGTCCCTGTACAGCTGCAGTAAGACACGCTTACTCCTGGACTCAAATCCCCCTGAAATGAAGGTCAATACTTCATTGATCTTCCTAACTGCTTTCTTTCCTGCAATATTGCTTTCAGTGACTGGTGTACAGGGAGATCCAGATCCTTTGCAATGTTACAGCTCCCCACTTGGTGGGTCTATGTACCCTTGTCAGCATGCCAATGCCATTCCCCGTATTGAGTTCTGGGTTAAGACCTCACTGTGCTGCAGGGACCTCAGAGGACTGTGCAGAAGGAAACAACAAAAAGGAGCATGCGTCCCTTTGTAGATCAACATGTTTCAAACAATCCCTTTTCAAAGGATAGGTTTCCAGTCTATTGTTCCCGCTAAAGGGCACACCGCCACCTCTACACACATTGCTCTCCATCTGCCACATATTTGCCCATTCACTCCACTTGTCTTAGTCACCTTGAAGCTTTTTTACATCCTCCTCACCCACTCACAATCCAACATCCTTTAGTTCTGTCAGCAGGTTGGGATATATTGTATTTGATTCCATCAACCAAATGTCTAATGGGTATTGTGAATAGGTGGGGCCTGTGCACCGATCTCTATGATATCCCAGCAATCTTCCTCTGTTATTTTCTTGTAGAATAATATTTATTTCCTGAATCTGGGTGTGACTGGCTGGGCCAGCATTTATTGCCTGTCCCTGGTTGCCCCTTGAGAAGGTGGTGGTGAGCTGCCTTGTTGAACCGCTGCAGTCCACCGTGGATTCAGTGACAGTAACACCATTGAATGCCAAGCAGCAGTGGTTAAAAATGTATTTTAGTGGCGATGGTCACGGTGTGGCATTTGTGTGGCGTGAATATTACTTGCCACTTGTCAGCCTGGATACTGTCCAAATCTTGTCGCATTTGGACATGGCCTGCTTCAGTATCTGAGGAGCAACAAACATTGCTGAACATTGTACAATCATTGGCGAACATCCCCACTTCTGACCTTACAATAGAGGCAAGGTCATTGATGAAGCAGCTCTGAAGATGTTTGAGCCTCGACCACAGCCCGAGGGACTCCTTCAGACTTGTCCTGGAGCTGAGTTGACTGACCTTTATCAACCATGACCATCTTCCTCCGTGTCAAGTATGATTCTAACCAGCGGGGAGTTTGCCCCTGATACCCATTGATTCCAGTGTTGCTAAGGCCCCTTGATACCACACTTGGTCGAAGGCAGCCTTGTTTTAAAGCCCTGTCACTCTCACCCCACCTCTGGAATTCAGCTCTTTTGACCATGTTTGAATCAAGGCAAAGAGGTCGGGAGCTGAGTGGCTCTGGTGGAGCCCAAACTGGGCGTTATTGACCAGGTTATTGCTGAGCAGGTGCTGCTTTAAAGCACTGAGACCTTCCACCACTTTACTGCTGATTGAGAGTAGACTGATGGAGTGGTATTTGGCCGGATTGGATTTGTTCTGCTTTTTATATACAGGCGATACTTCGGGTAAATTTCGACGTAATCGGGGAAATGTAACGGTATTGGAACAGATTAGGTAGGGCAGTGACAAGGTCTGGAGAACAACTTTTCAGTACTATTGCCAGAGTGTTGTTCGAAGGCTGTCGTATTTAGCACCGTGATAGTACCACCCAAAATTGTGGAGGTTATTCTCAATGTGAAGGTGTGACTTTGTCTCCACAATGACTATGCAGTGGTCACTCTAACCCGATACTGTCATGGACAGATACTTCTGCAACTGGCAGGTTAGTAAGGCTGAGGTCAAATATGGCTTTTCCCTCTTGTGGGTTCCTTCACCACCTGCCGCAGACCAAGTCGAGAAGTTATATCCTTTTGGAAAAAAACAGTTCGAACAGTAATGCTGCTGCCAAACCACTCTTTTTGTGAACATTGAAATCCCCCACCCAGAGTACATTTTAAGCCTTTGCCACCCTCAGTGCTTCCTCCAAGTGTTGGTCAGCATGGAGGAGTACTGATTCATCACTTGAGAGAGGCTGGTACATGGTTTCCTTTCCCATGTGTAAACTAATGCCATGAGACTTCATGGGATACAGGTCACTGTTAAGGACTCCCAGAGCAATTCTCTTCCAGCTGTATCCCACTGTGCCACCACTTTTGCTTTGTCTGTCCTGCTGGTGAAACAGGAGATATCCGGGGAAGGTGAGGGGGTGTCTGGGACATAGTCATACTCACAGAATCATACCTTACAGACAATGTCAGGCTGTTGCTTCACAAGTCTGTTTATTTCTATCCACTGTCTCCTGCCAGCTGTCCCATTCTAGAAGCTTGTCCATATATTCGCCCCAATCCACTAAGATTTGATTTTGCAAACTGGGCTTGGAGGTTTATCAAAATTGTTCTGAAAATCCACGTGTTTTACATCCATTGCTTCTCTTTCATTTGTCTCCCAGTCAGTTTCTCAAATATAATTCCCATTTCATAAATCTATGTTAGTGTTGTCTATGATCATTATTTTCAGTTCCAATAATTTCTCCCAAACCATTTACTTATTATGTTCTATGTTCCATGTACTATTTCGTTTTCCATACCAGACTGGGTTTTCCTGGTATCGTCAGAAAGTTCTGTGAAAACAGAACTGAAGTTCGGGATTCATAGTTTTGCCATTTCCCTGTTTCCCATTCTCCATTCTCTGGTTTCAAACTGGAAGGAACCTGCACTGTTTTTTCATACTTCTCACCTTGACATAATTTGACAAGCTATAACAGTTCACTCTTATAACCTTTGTGAGCATTATTTTCAGTAACCTATCAATTCCTGTCTTAAGATGCTCAGCTCCACATCATACACGCACAGGAGCATAGTCTCTGTACCAACAGAAATACAGCACGATCTATATTAGTCCCACTTTCCAACACCAGGCACATCGCCTGGATTATTATGACACTTCCAAGTGCTCGTCCAAGTACACTTAACGGTTGAGAGGTTAGCCGTGATAACTCCCCTCTCAGGAAGTACATTCCAGACCTCAACACTCTCTGGGTGAAAATAAACTAATCTTGAAATCGTCTCTGAACGTCAAACCCTTCACTTTAAGGTGTGCGCTCCCTTGTTCTTGACCCTCTGTCTAAAAGGAACAGCTACTGTCTATCCACCCTGTCCATGCCCCTTGTTAACTTATCCTTCTGAATCACATCCCCCTCAGCCTCCTCTGCTCCAAAGTAAACAACCTGAGAATATCCAGCCTCTCTCCATCGCTGATATGCTCCATCCCAGGGAACATCCTGGTGAATCTCCTCTGCAACCCCCTCCAGTACAATCAAATCCTTCCTGTAATGAGGCTCCCAGAACGACATACAGTACTCCATCATGGACTAAACCAAGCCCTGTATAACTCTTATAATCTATTCCTTGATTAATAAACGCTACACCCAAGGTTCAATTTTTAACTAGTCCATTATCCTGTTCAGTCACATTCAGAGATGTGTGGAGAAACACCCTGTGAGCTTCCTCGTGTGCTGCCAGTCATTGTGTACACCCCATGTCTGGTTCCTCCTTCCAAAGTACATCACCTCATATTTATCAGGATCACATTCGATCTGCCATTGATCTGCCCATCTGATCATTCCACTTGTATTTTCGTGTAAAATCAGAACTTCCTCCTCACTGCCAACCACCCGGCCAATCTTTGTGTCAAACACAAACTTACGTATCACAACTCCCACCCCTCCACCCACTCCCCCCCTCCAGATTCACACCTGTACCATTTATGAATGCTACAAACAATAAGGGACACAGTACTGATCCCTGTGGTACACCAGGGGATACTGGTCTCCAGTCACACAAACAGCCTTCTCCCACCACCCTCTGACTCCTGACATTAAGACAATTTTCGTTGTAACTTTTCAAGTTACCCTCGATACTCTGAGATTTTACTTTATGTTTTTCAATTTCCCATGTGGAACTTTGTCAAAGACCTTGCTGCAAAACTAAATAAGCAACCTCCTCAAACTAATTCAATCAAATTCATTAGGTGTGTCTTCACTCTGATAAAGTCATGATGATTATCCCTGATCAAACCTTGCGACTCTGATTGGAGTTCGATTTTCTCCTTCTCTGTTTTCTCCAGTAGTTTCCTGAACAGTGATCTAGTACTCGCTCATCTTTAGTTACCTTGGAAAATCTCTACCACCCTTACTGTGAATTTGGAATCATATTCGCTGCTCTCCAGTCCTCTAGCACCTCCCCCTGGTCAGATTCTAATTAAAATTTCCAGTCAGGGCCTTTCCTCCCTTGACTCCAACAATATCCAGACCTGCGGATTGGTCGGATTTTATACCAGACAAAGCCTCAAACACCTATCGTATTTTACATCAATCTCTTCAAGAGCTTTCCAGTCCATCTTCTCGAATTCTGTACCTGCATCCTCCTTCTCCCAAGTACAACAGCTGTGATGTTTACATGTAACAATCTATCAATGTTCTCCAGCTTGAAACACAGATTGCCCCTTTGGTTTCTAATGGACACTAACTGTTTGCTGATTATTCTGTTCTACTTGACTGTGTAGAATACCGTGGGATTCTCCCTAATCTCGCCTGCTTGCACTTCTCCATGTCTCTCTGTTATTCAGTCCCCTCTATGTTCCTAAGTTTCTAAGTTTCACTACAATCCCCTCTCATCTTTTGAAACTCGAGATCACAGGCTGAGTTTCCCCATCAGACAATCTTGCCATTTTATGGATTAGTCTGGAAAATACCTTTTGCAGTTCCTCTGTAGTCAGTATATTCTATCTTAGATTGGGACTCCAAACGGTACACGATACTTTCCCTTAGTCTCAGCAACACGATATGCAGCCGGTGCACGACATCTTCTATATTGCAATTACATTCACATAAATGTAAACCTAATTTTTAGTTTCCTCTTTGCATGCGTTCTTCCCAATTCCTTTCACTTTAACTTTTCTTATGATGATAGTGGGAGAGTTCTTAACGAAAGATCTTCCTGAATATCCAACGATACGTTATCCATTGTTGCCTGAGTCCACAAGAATCATCTTCAAATCATTCCAAAAAATGTTTGCCACTTATGGTTTTCATTTCATCTCTGCATTATCATCCTCCCCAGTTTTCCAATTACCTTCTATATATCCAGTAACACGTTCTTTGTAATTCAGCCCAAGAGACACCCGGCCGTGGATTACAAGTTAACTGATCTGTAGTTCACCACTCTCCATCTTTATCCTTTCCTAAACTATTGGATAATATTTATAACTTTTGCCATATCCAGATTGCCATATCCGGAATGTATTGGAAAATAACATGAATAAGAATAATGTGATCAAGGATAGTCAGCATGGTTTTGTGAAGGGCAGGTCGTGCCTCACAAACCTTATTGAATTCTTTGAGAAGGTGACTAAGGAGGTAGATGAGGGGAAAGCGGTAGATGTGGTATATATGGATTTTAGTAAGGCGTTTGATAAGGTCCCCCATGGTAGGCTACTGCAGAAAATACAGAGATATGGCATTGAGGGTGAGTTGGAGGTTTGGATTAGGAATTGGCTCTCTGGAAGAAGACAGAGGGTAGTAGTTGATGGCAAAGGTTCATCTTGGAGTGCCGTCACTAGCAGTGTTCCGCAAGGATCTGTTTTGGGACCATTGCTGTTTGTCATTTTTATAAATGACCTGGAGGAAGGGTTAGAAGGTTGAGTGAGCAAGTTTGCGGATGATACGAAAGTCGGAGGAGTTGTAGACAGTGAGGAAGGATATGGCAGGTTACAGCGGGATATAGAGAAGCTGCAGAGCTGGGCAGAAAGGTGGCAAATGGAGTTCAATGTAGCTAAGTGTGAAGTGATTCACTTTGGTAAGAGTAATAAAAAGATGGATTACTGTGCTAATGGTAGACTACTTGGTAGTGTGGAAGAGCAGAGGGATCTTGGTGTCCATGTACACAGATCTCTGAAAGTTGCCACCCAGGTAAATAGTGCAGTGAAGAAGGCATATGGCGTACTGGCTTTTATTGGTAGAGGAATTGAGTTCCGGAGTGCTGAGGTCATGCTGCAGTTGTATAAGACTCTGGTGCGGCCGCATCTGGAATATTGTGTGCAGTTTTGGTCGCCATACTATAGGAAGGATGTGGAGGCACTGGAACGGGTGCAGAGGAAGTTTACCAGGATGTTGCCTGGTATGGTTGGAAAATCCTATGAGGAAAGGCTGAGGCACTTGGTGTTGTTTTCATTGGAGAAAAGAAGGTTTAGGGGTGATTTGATAGAGGTGTACAAGATGATTAGGGGGTTAGATAGGGTTGACAGTGAGAACCTTTTTCCACGTATGGAGTCAGCTATTACAAGGGGGCATAGCTTTAAATTAAGGGGGGGTAGATATAGGACTGATGTTAGGGGTAGGTTCTTCACTCAGCGAGTCGTAAGTTCATGGAATGCCCTGCCAGTAGCAGTAGTGGACTCTCCCTCTTTATGGGTATTTAAGCGGGCATTGGATAGGTATATGGAGGATAGTGGGTTAGTGTAGGTTAGGTGGGCTTTGATCGGCGCAACATCGAGGGCTGAAGGGCCTGTACTGCGCTGTATTCTTCTATGTTCTATGTTCTATGAATATCTGAGATGCAATCAATACGTCTCTTGCTGCTTCCTCTGAAATTCTTGTATGAAGTACATCTGATCTGTCAGATTTATAAATACTCAATCCAGCTTTCTTTTCAAAGATGACCTCAACACTGATAAGAATGATCTTAGACTACTTACACAAGTCCCATGGTCACTTGGTATTTCTAGGAGAATTTCTGGATATTCTGCCTTGAAGATAGACACAAAGAAACTGTTTCTTTCCCCTGTGATTTCTCTGTTCTCTACAATAAATTACCCTGTCCGCATACCTTCTGTTCCACAATTGACCTCGTTTTTACTTTTGTTTCATACACTGATGTACGTTTTATTTAGCAGTCTTTATGTTTTTTTTAGCAGTTTTTTTTCAGCAGTCTTTCTGGTTTTCTTTTGTTTGCATGCTGTTTCGTTTTTTGATTTCCATCTCATTTTCTTGGTCATCCGTTGCTGGGTCCTATATTTCTCCGAATCCACTGGCTTACTGCAACACTTGGCATTTTTCCAAGCTGCTTCCTTTGACCTAATAGGTAGTTAAAGGTGAGGCTGAAAGGGTTAGGTCGGAGAGGAGGGTGGACCAGATTGATGGGAAGGAAGATGAACACATACGAACGTTCAAAAGGGGGAGTGTGCTGAGTTGGAATATTGGACTGGTATAAGTTGGAGTTAGGGGAAATGGGGAAACTGGTGAAATCTACATTAATCCCCTGTGGTTGGAGGGTCCCAAGGTAGAAGAGGAACCTTTCTTCATCCATGCTTCGGGTGGTTAGGGTTTGGCGATGGAGGAGGCCCAGGACTCTCATGTCCTTGCCAGAGTGGAAAGGAGAGTTAAAGTGTTTAGCCACAAGGTGGTGGAGTTGGTCAATGTGGCTGTTCCAGCGATGTTCTCTGAAATGATCCACGTATGTCTCACCAATGTAGAGAAGACCTCACTGAGTTTAAAGGATGCAGTAGATGAGGCGTTCTGTCTCCCTTCATCACCTATCACTTTCAACAACACCTTCATCTACCTATCGCATTCCTAGCTACCTCCCTCCTGCCACACCCCCTTCTCATTTATCTCTCAGCTCCCTTGACCCAGAAGCCTCATTCCTGATAAAGGGTTGTGCCCGAAACGTCAATGCTCCTGCTCCTAGTACGCTGCCTGACTGTGCTTTTCCAGCACCACTGATCTCCAGCAGCTGCAGTGCCCACTTTCTCCTCACACCTTCAGGGCTTGCATGATTCAGATTTATGACAGTTACTTCAAATAAACCAAAAACAACCGTGTACTCAAACAGCATAAAAGAAAAACAATGCATTGTGGTCACTGTTCCCAAAAGGCCCTTTACAGCAAAGTTTTCAATTAGCTTTTCTGATCATCCAACACCAATTCCTAAATAACCTGATCTCTCGTTCCGTGCTCGACAAAATTTTAATACCAGCTATCTAACATATGGTCATGAAATCCATTTTTCCAAGCATTAGCATTCAGTTGGGTTAACACAGTTTAGATATAATGTAAACAGGACATTATTACTGCAGTATCCACAAATGTGTATATCTCATTTTCCTGTTTTATAACATGTCCAGCATTTGTATTGCAGCTTTCACTTTGATATATAACTCCCATCAATGTTTGCTCCTCCTTGCTGTTTTTGCACTCCACATTACAAGATTCTGTAGAATCTGAGCGATGTGGGATTTGGGGAGATTAATGTTAGAGATCATCTTGCCACGTCATTTATGATCTTCTTAAGCATCATCGTGACATTTTCTCCAGATCTCCCGTTATCCTAGTGGAGTAGAGAAGGACAATGATCGTTCATAAATGCTCTGTATTTCCCCAGAGAGCTGAGACAGCTCTAACCTGGGTGGGAACCTTACAGCAGGGTGGTAAAGTATTGCTGCTGCTAAACAGAATCTTAGTGAGATCACATCTGGAGTAGTGAGTACAGATTTAGTCTCTTCAATGAAGAAAGGATGTTGTTATTTGGAAGCAGCTCAGAGATGGTTCCCTCAACTGATTCCTGCAGTTAAGGTGCTAGATTATAACGAAAGGATGATCAGTTTGATTCAATAGCAATTGGAGTTTACAAAAATGAAAGAAGATCTTATTTCAACATAGATGATAGGAAGGAGTCATCAACTGAAGAGAATTACACAGATAATGGAGGAATCCATTCCGTTCTCCAGCCAGTTACACACGAACAACAGAAAGATATTCAGGCCTTTTTACCCTGTTACACCAGAAGACGACGAGGCTGTTCAGCCCCTGAAGCCGAATGTATATTTACAGGAGGAGGCCAATCAGCCCCTTGAATCTATAACACTGGTCCCAGAGTAGGCCATGCAACATCAGTATCCTGTTACACAGCAACAGGATCAGTCCATTCAGCCTCCTCAAGTCTGTAACATAGGAACTGGAAGCGGTCACACAGTGACTGGAGATTGTTACACTGGGATAACAGGAAGCCATTCAGACCCACCTAGTCTGTTGCAAGAGAATTGGATAAGGATAAAAACTATCTGAGACTTCTTTTATGAGAAAGGAGGAGGTAATTCAGACACGTGTCTGTTGTATGGGAACAAGAGAAGACCAATCGCTCCCTTGGTCCCATCTCTGGGATACATTAGGAGACCGTTCATTATCTCCACCGATTATTGAGAAATATGAGAAGACCCATGAGCCCCTCAAAATGTTACACAGCAACGGGAAGATTCCATAATCCCCCACCCCTCTAACGCATCAACAGGAGGTGGTCATTCTGGCCTTGGAGATGACAACATGGGAACCCCAGAAAGACTTCATCCCATCGATTTTGTACACCAGCAGGATGATGAGTCCAGTCAGCCACACATACCGCTTATGCAGCACTTGGAGCACATCTCTTAAAACCTTTTTGCCCATCAAACAGGAATTCAAAGAAAACGTAAAGGTTTTCGAAAGGGAAGAACTTATAATAACTGAATACACTGGGGAGTAAAATGGAACAATAAAGTATTGTAATTTAAGGCAAATTATTAGAATCCATTGTTGTGGACATTTGCAAACGTAAACCACAATTCATCGGAGTCAACATGGTTTTGCAAAGGATAAATCATGATTGAAGTGTTTTCTTGATTTATTTAAATATGTGACAAACAAGGTGAATAGTGGGAATCCTGGAGATGGAATATATCTGGTCTTCGTGAAGGATTCAGATACGTCCCTTCTCCAAAGAGTGAGTGGTAAGATCAGACAGCATCGGTTTAGGAGTAATTTATTGGTTTGGATAGAGGATTGGTTAACCAACAAAATGCAGTCAGATGAATTAACTGTGTCATTTTCTATTGGAAAATGCAATTTGTTTGGTGCCATAGATTTCAGTTCTCATGCTTCAACCATTTGGGATCGTTATTATTACTCGGTTGACGGGATAGAAAATGCTATAGCTACATTTTCAGATGACACTAACATTGGTGGGAAATTACTTAGGAATGATGATGCAAGAGATTTAAAAACTATATATATAGATTGGGTGAATGGGCAAACATTTAGCAATGAAAATTAAAGTGGATAAATATGTGGTTATTCAAGTTGGCCAGCCGAATAAAAAGACAAATTATTATCTAAGTGGAGAGAAAGGTAAAAGTGCTTAGGTGCAGAGGGATTTGGGTGCCTGCTTGCATATCACAGTAATCCTGCCTGTGGGTACTTGAAGTAATGAGGAATGCAAGCATAATTTCAGCGTTATTTGTAAAAGGATATAGTAAAAAGGTTGCTGTAACTATGCAAGGCGTTAGTGAGGCTACAACTGGAGTACAGTTTGAGTGTCCTGCAGAATGAGGTATTTCCATTGGAGGCAATTCAGAAGAGCTTCATTAGATTGATTCCTTATTTGAAGTGTTTGTCTTATGAAGAGAAATTGAGCAGTTTAGGCCTATACTCTCGAGTTTATAAGAATGAAAGGAGATCTCATTGAGATCTGTAAAATGCTAAACGTAATTGGAAGTGTAGCTGTGGAGTGGATATGTTTTCATGTGGCGCAATCTACAATAAGACACTACAGTTTGAGAATTGAGAGATAGCAGGGATGTCGAACAGAGGCCGCGATGACATCAGCCATGATTGTATTCCATGGCGGAGCAGGTTCGAAGGGTTGGATTCCTGACTGACGCTCCTTGTTCATATTCAGCTTTACGACTGTGTTACACAGTAATGGGGGAGGATTATGTATCAAACAGGAAGCAGGTACTCCGGATAAATCAGTCTTAACCAGTTTGACAGAACGTCACCAGTGGAGTCACACAGTGACCAGTGCTGGGTCCTCAACTATTTACAATCTATATCAATGATCAGGAGGATGGAACAGATATACAGATATTGAGTTTGGTGATGTTGCTGTGATAAGCAAGAGATTAATTTATCAAGAGAGGGTGCAGGGTCTACAGATAGATACAGAGAGGTAAAGGCAATGGAGAATAATTTGGCAGCTGCAATATAACATGATATAATCTGTCATTTCATTTACAGGAATAATGGAAGGCAGTATGTTACTGAAATGGAGAGGGACTACAGGGGATTAATGATACTGTGTACTGGGGGGTTCACTCAGACCCGTTCAGACATGGGAGGTTTTGCTCCATCCCTGATCGTCTGCTCCTTGATGCTCCAAATGACCCCATTGCTTTCCGTACACATGGAATGTTTTGAAGTGTTTGGTTGGTGATGGGGGATGCTGTTATCAAATGTGTATCAAGGGGATGTTCTTTATCCAAGATACATTCATTCCTTTCTACATGGAGATCTGAAGACGATGGGAATGGCTGCCTGCTTGTGAATGAAGAGGCTGTGGCTGCAGTGAGGACAGGGCTATTCACCAACATGATGTACTGTGATGGGCACGCTGCAAGATTAATACAGAGAGTGCTCCTTCAGTTCCTCTACCTCTCCCCATTGACACGGCTACTCCGCAGATGCCATGTACACCATCGGGATTCCCATTATACTGGATACACCCGGCAGTTCCCTGCTGAGTGAGAAACAATGTATTTACCTCATCCACCATATAGATCCTCCGTCACTGAATGGTGACATTGATGGCAACATACTGGGAGATGATGGATATGTCACCCAGTTCTGTTTGAAAAGTTCCAGAACATAGAAGCTGAATGAAACTGTGGCCCTAACAGCCCCTGGCAGCACCACCCTCCCCCTGGTGTGAAGCTGCAGGACATGTTGAAGGAGGTGACACCGCTCTGTGACCAGCTCCTTATTCAGTCAGGGCCCCTCACACTCTGCTCCTGGGTTAAGTGAAGCTTGGGAAGCTGTTCCTGGAAAACCCGGGGTGGACACAGCAGATCCCTTTCCCCACACACACTCACTGTGTGGTTTCAGAGCTTCCCCTCTCTGCAGCCTCTGCTCCATTTATTGTTCATGTTGCAGACCCAGGTGCTGTAACTACAGTCCCAATGCTCCAAGCCGAGTTGGGTCACCAAATCCTCAGGACTCCCTGAATGTCTGAGGTAGCTCACAGCACAACCTCCAGCAAACCATCCCCAGCTGCTGCACTAACCTTTCAATAACAGGAGTCAGTTAGAAACCCCTCGTCTATAAGTGTTGTGGACCAGACCAGATTCTCACAAAATATTTTAAGAAGGCCGCTTAGACTCAAACCTTTCCTTATTTTGAATATAGATGTGTAACTGTGCTTTCCAGATATGTTGTGACTGGTCAAACCACTCAACATTAAGCAAAGTATAATCTATTTAAATGATTTACTTAAAATACAATCAAAGAAAAGAACATTTCAGGATGGCTTATATGTTGGAACACTTACACAAACAATAGATACCGTACATTCTTGAAATACACTGCTTGGCACAAAGATATATTCAAATACAGATTCTTACATGCAGTTTTCTGATCCAGGATAAATCAACATCAACAGAAATCTCAGAGAGAAAAGCAGCTGGGGATCATGTATTGACACTTCCAACCATTCTGGGACCCGAACAGCTTCAGAATGCTGCAGCTAAAAACAAAACGAGGAGACCTGGTCTGGGAGAGCTGGCCACTGCCCTTCCATTGTTACCACCATTTTAATAAAACCTAAATGCTTTCTCAGTTATTTACTTAAACTGTCTTCAGACACAGTTCTGCACCTCTGCCTTTAAAACGTCTCTTAAAAAAAACCCAAGAGAAAATAACCTTTTTACAGTGATAGTATTCTCACAACTCCACCTTTAATAAAATGATCGATTAATATACAAAAATGGATTAATTTTAGACCTCCTAATCTTCCTCTATTAGTAGACTGAAATGCGTATACCTTACATTGACTCTGAGCATACAAATGTTCACAACTCGATTCGATTTCAGTCATTTTACTCCTGCCACAGAATTCCTTTTGTCTTTCTTCATCCAAGTCTCCACAACGTGTCAAAACTTACTTTTTCCCGCCCTTTCAACTTTATAATTTCAAATTGAATGGCAGCAAGAATAAGCTCAATGAAAACAGACTAGTATTTTTCTCCCTAAACTTCTCCACAAACTTTAAGGGGTCACGATCAGTGATAAAGATGATTCTCATGTATGTTATTCGCAATGTAAATGCTGAAATGTTGTAATTCCAACACCAAGCTCAAGGCCTCCTTCCCCATTGTGGGATAAATCTGTTGATGTTTCCACTGGACACTGACCACACGTTACATAACGGAGCACTTCTCATCTCTCCAATAGTCCTTCTGAATGACATAGCTCCTCATGTCTCAGCATAAAAATATTACAACCTTCTGTACCACTTAAGACATGAAGACCTGTGACCTTTAGGAGGTTAGTTGTCATATCTTGGTACTGTCCATATCACAGTTGAGTTGCTGTTGGACATATTCGAATGCACAAAGTCAGACAAATCTCTTGGTCCTGACCAGATATATCTAAGAGCACTGTAAGAGGCGGGAGAAAAAGCTTAGGGACCAAGATCCCGGAAGACTGGGCGGTAGCAAATGTTGTGCCCTTATTCAATAAGGGCTGCAAAGAAAAGACTAGGAAATATAGACCAGTAAGCTTCACACCTGTTTTCGGTAAACCACTTGAGAAAGTTCTGAGAGATAAGATGTGCATGCATTTGGAAAGACAGAGTTTGACTTGGAGAAGTCAGCATGGCTTTGTGCGTGGCGGATCATGCCTTACAATTTTTGTTAGAGATTTTTGAGGAAGTGACCATGAAGGTTGATGAGAGCAGGGTTGTACACATATTCTATATGGATTTCAGTAAGGCCTTTGATAAGGTTCCACTTAGTAGGCCGCTCTAGAAGGTTAAATCACATGGAATCCAAGGTGAACTGGCAAATTAGACTGAGCTGCCAGTGGAAGTGGTTCAAGTGGGCACACTAACAACATTGAAAACGCATTTGGACAAATACATAGATATGAAAGGATTAGATGGATACAGAGCAAAGGCAGGGAAATGGCAGATTGGTAGATAAGGGAAAATTACACCATGGTTTGTTGATGGAGCACGGTGGGCGTATTGGAAGGGTGAGTACGGAGGGGGAACATTCCCATCCCAGAGTGTGCCACACCACCAGATCCACCGAGCATGGTCTGGGCTCACTACCGAGTTCAGTGCAGTATTTGAGGTCTGAAGAAATGTCCAGCAATACAGGACAAGCATCAATAAACTTCCCCATTCTGTCAGGATAAGGGTGACCGTATTCTGTCTGCTCCCTCACAATCACTGTATATCTGTGATTGCAACTACTCCCGTACAAGGTTCATGGTCCCCCACTCTCACTACTGCATGCAACACCTTCTCTCTCTCTCTCTCTCTCTCTCTCTCTCTCCTTTTGCAATACCTCCCACACAGTCATAGAAAATTCTGGAGAATGCTGATTATAGAATGGTCCAGATAATGTTCCAAATATTTCCCAGTTTCAGGAAAATGGTAGTGTCCCAGTGTGTAACACATAAGAGTCACTTGACTCACCTTAATGATATTAAACCAAAAACAACTTCTAAACACGCCTTGTTATAAATACATTTTCAAGCAGAGAACAGTTTTTCCCTCAGGCGTTATCTTGACTGTTATCTGAACTGTACCACTTTCCTTATAAGAATGTTTCTCTTACCCTTTATCTGTGACTGTTTCTGTCTGTAACAGTTACACTGTCTCCCATTCAGTTGGCAGGACGGCAGGTTTGTGATGTAGAGGGAGGGCAACAGTACAGGTTCAGTTCCTCACATTGACAGAGATTACCATGAAGGGGACACTCTCTCAGCCTCACCCCATCACCCGAGATGTGGTGATCCTCAGGATAAACCAGCATAAGTGGTCTCTCTAATGAGAGGTTTTTGGGACTGTATTTTATCAATGTTAGCATTTTAATTGAAAAAATATTTAAAAACAGATTTTTAATATTATAATAAACCAATAACAACACAACTCAAATATCTGAAAAAAAATTACATCCCATTGCATGTACATACAAAACAAGTTAAAAGACCACAGAGACAGAAGAAAAAACAAAACCAAACAATAAATAATGAATAAATAATACAGTTCAGCATAACAAAGGATAGCTATCGTTCATCAAGAGCCTTAACTGATACACATTCTTATGTTCATAGTTCTTCCTCTCTGGGGGTGGGGGAGTTCAGACATCCAACACAACAGAATATTTTTCCTAGCACAGAAAGTACGGAATGTAAGGATATTTTTTTTTCCTATATTCATCTATGGAAAGTACCTTGGGCTTGCCCAGGAAAACAGAAACCAAGTCCATCTCCAATTCAGTCCCCATTACCCACTCTATCACATCTGACACAGTGCTCCAAAATAGATGAAGTCTGCAGCAGAACCACAAACAGTGAGTAAGAGTGCCTGTAGTCATTCTGCATTTCGGACATGCTGAAGATAATCCCACTTTGCATTTTGAGAGAGAATCTGGGGTCAGATAGACCCTGCGAAGAATTTTCAACTGCATGGAATTGGTCCTATTACAGATCAAAATATTTCGAGCATTTTCACAAATATCCTCCCCTTTCTCCGAGGTGTTCTGAACCCCAACTCTCTCTTGCAGACATCACAAAGCTGCACAGTCTCGTCTGAGGGGACACTCTCCAACTAATGATAAAGGGTACTGTGGGAGAGTGTATTCTAAGCAATAAGCACCCTCTTCCCTTTATCGGATCGGTAAGAGTGTGGTAAAATTGTATTGTTTTTAAATCAAATCTCTGATCTGGAAAAAAACAGAAGAGGTCTCTACTAGGTAGTCCATACGTACGAGTTATTTGATCAAATGACATCATTGTTTCTCCATCAAATAACATGTGGTGGCTCAGTGGTTAGCACTGCTGCCTCACAGCACAAGGGTCTCGGTTTTGGTTCTGGCCTTGGGTGACTGGCTGTGTGGAGTTAACATTCTCGCCGTGTCTGTGTGGGTTTCTTCCCACAGTACAAAGATGTGCATGTTAGATGAATTGGTCATTGATAAATCACCCATTGTGTTCAGGGATGTATAGGTTTGGGCATTAGTCAGGGTAAATATAGGATGGTAGGGGAAAAGGTCTGGGTGGGTTACTTTTCAGAAGGTCGAAGTGAACTTGCTGGGCTCAAGGGCTTGTATCCACACTGTAGGGATTCTACTAATTCTAAATCACTCAAGCAAGGTACACCCCTTGCTGCCCACAGTTTAAACCTGGAATCCATTATACCCGGATGACAACCCCGTATACCAATTATAGGGGTAAGAAACATGATTTTGGCTGTATTGCCGTCGATCTGACGCATTGTCGTTCATGCTTTAACAATATTGATAATTATTGGGTTATGACAATACTTCATAAATGTTGTCAATTTAGCTAAGAATAACAGACTAATAAAGGTTCACTTTATCTGATAGGGTTCAATATCTCACAGAATTGATGCCGAGTCCTCAGCATCCCAGGCACTAACATAGGATAATAAAGAGCTTAATTGATAGCTTTTATCTGGGTGATCTACTCCCCACAATCTGGGGGTAGTTGCAATTTGGTTAGCTTGATAAAGAGTTGCTTATGCTGCCAAATAAAAGAGCTAAAAGAGCCACTATGTCTCCTAAATACCTTTGTGGGAAACATCAAAGGAAGCATTCACCCTTGGTATAGTAAATGAGGATGGACATTCTTTAATAAGAGCTATCCGACCTAGCCAGGATATTGGAAGTGCCTCCCAGCTTTGAAGGTCTTTTTTAATTTTGTCAAACAAATGGACATAGTTCACGTTAAATAAATGATCAATGAATATAATGAATATACCAAAATTGGGATACCCTCTGCCACCACACCCCCGTGACCATTTAAAAGGAAACCAGGATTTGCCCTCATCAGGTATTTCCCCAAGACCTCCCTTCGGGATGGCCTCCAACGTTGTAAAATTAATCATAGAGCCCGAAAAGGCGACTAGCGAATTATTGCATTGCATCACGTGAGCTGCCGAAATTGCGGGATTTGACAAAAACATAAGACCATCTTCATACAACATAATTTTATGTGACTTTTATCCAACTTCTTGGCAGGTATGTTGGGGTAATATTCCCAATTGTGCAGGATGCCACCGAATCTAAGATTGTTGCAGGGATGGGGAAGGGATCAACCCTCGTGTGCCATTTCTGTGTGTTAAAGAAGAAAATAAAATCCCTACTTGTGAGGTAGATCTGCCTCCAGACATCCACCAGCTCTAGTTCTGCACACAAATCCATTAATTGCTTACATTATAACGAGGGTATGGGGGGACCTTTGTATATTCTGTCCATCGTGGGGCCATAAGACAGTCAAAATCTCCTTCTACAATAATGTGTCATGATGCAAGATAACTGAATTTGGAAAATGCATCTACTAGGATTTTAAAGGGTGCATCTGGTGGCAATAAACATTTAAAATACTGGATTAATTCCCGTAGATCAAGACTTTGTGATTATGATCCTTCCATGGGTGTTAATACAATCTAGTAATTTAAATGGAAGATTTTTCCTATCCATTATGACTTTCCCCCCACATTTAGTATTAAAAGACGAGAAATAAACCCGTTCAAACCCGCCCTGCTGTAACATCAAATGTTCCTTGTCATCAAGGTGCATCTCCTGCAATAGGACAACTCTCTCTTTTTTAAGACGAGAAAGTATGTTTTTCCTCTTGACTGGATGATGGCACCACTTAATGTTCCAGGTACACCATTGAAGCACATCATTATCCATAACACACTGCAGCAGCATTTGAACTCTCGAGACAATTTCATGTCGAATTACACATCGCTGAGCATTAATGACAAAAGACTCATCGAGCCTTAAATCTGTACTAACTAAAATTACTGCAACTAACAAGCTCTCAAGGCTTTCCAAAGCTAAAAGCATTAAAAAGAACAAAACAAAATCCAAAGTGCCAATGACACTTGATAGGGTTTTTACGCACCCCCCCCCCCCCCTCACCACCACCACCACCACCACCCAATGGGGACGCTGACGGCCTCAGTCTCTGTTCTTCAACACTGACAAAGGCCCTGCTTTTAATTGTGTAGGTCCTGCTCTTGTTTGACTTAGCAAATCCAATTCCTTGTATTAATCCAAACTAAACTCTATCTGCCTTCCCTCATCCCAGTGTGTGATATTATTGCCACCTCCCCCTCCCTCTTCAATTTTAAAATGCACATCCCCCTCTCCGGGAGGCCTGCCCATTCTGGCCTTCATTTTCACAAAGACCCTGTGCTTGGTTTGCCTTCTGTGTTTAGGGGAACGAGGGACAGATTGAAGACTCAGTCAGTGGGGACGAGATTCTGGACAGTAATCAGCGGCCTGGTATCATTTCCTGGGTTTAGGAAGAAGGCAGTCACGTGAGAGTTGGGTCATACTGATCGTTTTTTTGGGACCAGGAATTATGGTCTTTTTCCGTCTCTGGTGTTCAGTAATGAAAATCTATTCGAGACCCTTCATTGTGCAGAATGTGTCTGCAGGATTTCTTTCCCTAATATTGCAGACTACAGATAATAGCGATTAAAGCTGTTCATAGTTAACTTCGATGGCGCAGCATGTGCACTCAACAAAGTAAAAACAATGACTGTAGATGCTAGAAACCAGATTCTGGATTCGTGGTTCTGGAAGAGCACAGCAGTTCAGGCAGTATCCGAGAAGCAGTAAAATCATCAGGAAGGGCTTTTGCCTGAAACGTCGATTTTGCTGCTCCTCGGATGCTGCCTGATCTTTTGTGCTCTTCCAGCACCACTAATCCTGTATACTCAACATCCGACAGTTTAGACAAATATTTTGCCTTTGTTTAACAATACAAAGTGCTTTGTGCAATTCAGTAAAGGTATCCTGATTATTATAAATCCACACGGAGCTGAAAGCTGACACATAAATATGACCCAAAATCTGGATATGGTAGTATCGTGGGTAATGTCCCTGCCTCTGAGCCAGAGGTCTGGATTTGATTCCTGAACGTGCGTGGTGATGTTCCAATCTCTGGACTCGAAGTTTTGGATTCAAGTCATGCCTGTTGCAGAGGTATGTCACAGCATGCCATAACAGGCTGATGAGCAAACACACAGAAGAATAATGTTACAGCTTTACGGGTATTGCTGAGTGGTGCTAGTGTCCCTGCCTCCGGGCAAATCCCACAGAAGTGTTTCATAACACACCTGAACAAACTGCTTAAAACGTATTTAGAATTATGGCTTGATGGAGAAGGAAGAGGTGTCAGTATTGCATTTCAGAATTTAGGCCCAGGATGATTTAAAGCACAGCAATTCGTGTTGATTAGAGTCACATTTTGCAGCAGTAAAGGTTTATAAAACCAGAATGGTCATGGGTAGGGTGAGTAGTCAGGTTTTTCCTCAGATTGGGGAGTCCAAAACTAGAGGGCATTGGTTGAAATTGAGAGGGGAAAGCTTTTGACGAGCCCACGAGCACCATTTCACGCAGAGGGTGGTGTGCATGTGGAATGAGCTGCCAGAGGAAGTGGTGGAGGCTGGTTCAAATACAGCATGTAAAAGGCATCTGGATGCTAACAGACCTGCCGAGCTTTTCCAGCAATTTCTGATTTGTTGCAAAATGCATTCGTTTTAACACAATATTCTGAATACATTAAACATTTATTTTTTAATGGCGCAGTGACATATAAACATATCTTCAAATCGGCAGGGGCCATTTTCTGCTACAGATATGGCACTGTGTATGAAAGCAACAATGATGCACCTACTTGGAACAGGGAATGTGATCGAGACATAGTTTGGACAATGTATAAGGAGACCTCACATGTTTGGGCGAGGATGACATTACTGTATGATTCTGCTCAGAGAGAGAGAAAATGTAATCTGCCTGATAAGGACCGGCCGATTACACTCTCTCTCCTTCATTGTTCCTCATGACAGCAATGTGTGAGAGCTAAAACAAAAAATCTACAGTCATCGTTACCATTCTTATTTTTATAGAATCCCTACAAGTGTTGACACAGGCCCTTCGGCACAAAACATCCATACCAACCTTCCCAGGCCCGCTTCCTTACATTTATCCCGACCGCTGCACCTAACCTAGAAACCCCTGAATATTTCGGACAAATTATCATGAACAATCCATCTAACCAGCACAGCTTTGGACTGTAGAATGAAACAGGAACAACCATTAGAAGGTGAGAATTAGCAACCTCTACACAAATAGTCACCCGAGTCTAGAATTGAACGCATGGCCCTGGTGTTATGAGGCAGCAGTGCTAACCACTGAGCCACTGCGATACGCTTGGGCAACGCCTGGCCAGAATTCATTGGAATCTCTTCACTGCCTAATGCAAAATGAATTCAGCCAAATCCAACTGTTCCAGGATGAAGTCCCATTGCTATAAGCTTCTGTGAGTAGAATGTCTTTAGAAGCAGAAAAACATTTTGAACAATCGCTCAATTTTTCCTTTTGAGTTATAATAATATATGGACAAAGCGCGTTCAACTTGAAATTGCAGAGATTTTGTTTATCTGCGTGTGTGTGTGTGTGTGTAACAGTGTTTTTAGAAAGGGAAATATTGATTCTTTATTTGCAATATCCAAACAGTTTGCCATGCATCTATCCATCATAGTTTGAGTAACATTTCTCTGGGTCATAAAGGTGCTATTTGAGCAGATTTAAAAAACTAGCCTGACTTGTTGCTAAAACTGACATTGACCCAGTCTGAGACCGATATCATCGGCCATATCACCAACCTGGTTACATTTGACATGTGTTGTGAGCAGTGGAGCATTGGGAATGGAAAAGGAAGCAGTGACCCCAAAAGTCGGGGAACTATAGACCGGTGAGCCTGATGTCAGTGGTAGGTAAGTTGTTGGAGGGGATTCTGAGGGACAGGATTTACATACATGTTTTTGCCGAAACGTCGATTCTCCTGCTTCTTGGATGTTGTGTTTTTCCAGCAACACATTTTTCAGCTCATACATTTGGGAAGGCAAGGGCTGTTCGGGGTTGTCAACGTGGCTTTCTGCATGGGAAAATCATGTCTCATTAATTTGATTGAGTTTTATGAAGAGGTGATGAAGAAGATTGATGAAGGCAGTTTGGTAGAAATTATCTACATGGACCTCAGTAAGGTGTTCACAACATTCCGATTGGTAGGCAGATGAGTAAGGTTTGGTCACATGAGATACAGAGGAAGCTAGTCACAATTGGCTTGAAGGGAGAGGGATATTTTTCAGACTGGATACTTGTGAGCAGCAGTGTGCTGTAAGAATCGGTACTGACTTCACTGCATTTCATCATTATGTAAAGGATTTAGATGTGAATATTGGGGCCATAGTTAGTAAGGTTACAGATTACATCAGAAAGGTGGTGTATTAGATTATCTCAGAGTACAACGAGACCACAATTAGATGGGACATGGGACAAGGAGTGACATAGTTAAATTTAGATAAATACGAAGTTTTGCATTTTGGGAAGGCAAATCAGGGCAGAAATTATACACTTAATTGAAAGGTCCTGGGGCGTGTTGTGGATCAAAGGGACATAGGGCTGCAGGTACATAGTTCCTTGAAAGTGGAGTCGCAGGTAGACAGAGTGGTGCAGAACACATTTGGCCCATTTGCCTTAATCGGTCAGAGCATTGAGTATAGGAGTTGTTGTGGCATGTTGCCTCTGTACAGGAAGTTGGTGAGGCCAATTTAAGAATACTGCGTACAACTCGGTTGCAGAACTGGAGGTTTGAGCTTCAGGGAAAGGTTAATTAGGTTGAGTTGTTTCCCCGTGGAGTGTCAGAGGCTGAAGGGTGACATTATAGAGGTTTATAGAATCATCAGAGGCATGGATATTCTGAACAGCCATGATCTGCTCCCCAAAATAGGGGAGTCCAGAACAAGAGGGCATAGTTTGGAAATGAGAGGGCGAATAATTTAGAATGAACCTGGAGGTAAATGTTTCACACAGAGAGTGTGTGTGTGCAGAAAGTGCTGTCAGAGGAAGTGGTGAAGGTGGCTACAATCGCACATTTAAAATGTGTCTGAAAGAGGAGGGATATTGGCCAAATGCTGGCAAATGGGACTAGGTCAGATTTGATATCTGATCGGAGTGAACAGATTGGCCTAACGGGTCTGTTTCCATTCTGCATGACTGTCGGATTCTATAAGAGGGATGGCGAAATATTCTGAAAGGACCTTTCAAGTGGGAATTCTCTTCACTGGAAGTTTATCGTGCCTCTATGTTCACATGGATTGATAGCTGTTTAATTAGATATTTGACAGGGAAGTGAGTCACGGATAATAGTAAAGTGGGGCTGAGTTCACAATCTTAGTGCCTGGTGGAGAAGGCTCAACGTATCGAATGTCCCACTCCTGCTCCTCAGTCCCATGTTTCTGTATTACATCCAGCCCCGCATACGTGCTAGATAGGAACAGTTGGAGGCCACTTCCTCCTACAATCTGTTGCACAGAAACAGAGGAGACCATTCAGCCTCTCAAGATTGTCACACACGCTTTGAAGTGATATGGGAAATGCAATTGGAAAATCCAGGCACGGGTATGAAAGAGTCCCCTCATCTCTCTTTACAGAGCTTCCCCTCTCTGCAACTTGTGCTTCATTTGTTGGTCATGTTTAGACCTAGATTCACTGTGAATACAGCCCATATACCTCACCCAGAGATGACTCACAAATTCCTCTGGTCTCCCTGACTGCAACATTCCATAACAGACATTCATGAAAATAACACCCACTAACTTTCCAAGAATAGAATGTGAGAACATCAGACACAGGAACAGGTCGTTCACTCCCCAAACCTGCTTAGCCCTTCACTAAGATCATGACTGATCTGCTCTCTGTCTCAAATCCTCTTTCATACCCAATTCATCATTGCTCTCAACTCGACGACAGATCAATATCCATCTACCTCCTCTTCAAATAATTTCAGTCATTTTGCTCCCCAACACTCTTGAGAAGAGAAATCCTGACATTCAATACCACCTGTTTGAAGAAAACACTTGCTGCTCCTATATCATGGTTTATTGATATGAACAAAAGAGGTTGAGACAAGGGTTCAGGTAAAAATGTCTGGTCCTGATATCAAGGCAGTGGTTGACGTATGCTGACATCAAGGAGCTTAACAAAACTGAACTTCATGGGAATCAGAGTAGACTCTCCAGTGTTTGGAGTCAAACATGGCACAAAGGAAGATGTTCACCATCTCAGTCCTGGGTCACCTCTGTGGGAGATCCTCAGGGTAGCTTCCTCTTCACAAACAGCTTCAGCTGCTTCATCAATGTCTCCCCTCCCCACACTCCCCACCATAATATTAGAAGTGGGGATGATCACCGAAGATTCCACAATGTTCAGAACATTTTGTACCCCCGTCAGCTCCTGAACTAGTCTGTGTCCATGTACAGCAAGACCCAGACTCCATTGAGACTTGTGCTGTTAAATGGTCCGTAACATTCATCTGCTAGCACTGCCTGACACTGCACATTGCCCCAGTAAAATAAGAGTTCTTTCAGCACCTCACGCTAGTTTCACAGGAATATGAGGAAGTCATTCAGCCCATTGACACTATTGGAGAAGAACAGGGACAGCCCATTCAGTGCTTCCAGCCTATTACTCAGGAAGAGAAGGAGTCTAGTGTGATGGACCACACGAGAGCCCCTCGAAAATATTGGAAGGCGCTAACCTAGACTCTAATTTTCTTTTATTTCAAAGGGAATGTAAAGTGTCTGTCCCAGATGCAATGTGACAGGTCAAAATACTCGGTGTGAAGCTAAACACTATTCATTGAAACACGAAAGATAAAATGAAAGCAAAGAAAGAGGAATTTAGAAAAACGTAATTCTATTGGATTAGTTAACAGAATAACAAATCCAGGAACTATTACGAATGAACTGTTCCAATATAGGAAAATCCCATAAACACAGCCCCTGGCAGAACGGAAAATTCAGACACAGATTGTCACAAACATTTCTCTAATCCACGAATTAAAAACAGCACCACGAGAAAATTCAGAGAGAGTAGCAGCCAGGAGATAGTCACTGAAGCTTCCAACTCTGTGGAGACCTCAATAGTTTCTGATGTTACTGAGAAACCAAAACCCAGTGATCCTAATCTGTGAGAGCTGGCAACACCCATTCAGGCTGCATTAAAATAAACACAAGGCCTCCCTCGCTGTTTACTCAAGTGGTCTTAACTAACCAGCTTGGTAATGGTTGTTCAATCTCTCTCTTCGAAGAAACCAGGACAAAATAACCTCTTAAAACTGCAACATCATCACACTTGTCAGCACTTCGAGCTGTCAAGCAGGAACCAGGGGTAAGCCAATCCCGCCCTTGGCCCTGTCCAATCGGACGAGGAAGAAGCAATTCAGTCCCTTGGGTCACTTACACAGCAATGGGATGAGGCCATTCAGCCCCTTGAGTCACTTTCACCCTAGGAACAATAAGAGGCCATTCCCCCCTCAACGTACTTACACAGGGACAGAATGAGGCAATTGATGCTGATTCCTAATGAATGGCTCATGCCTGAAACATCGATTCTCCTACTCTTCGGATGCTGCCTGACCTGCTGTGCTTTTCCAGCAATCGAGGCTCTACTCTGATCTCCCGCATCGGCAGTCCTCACTGTCTCCTAATTGATGCTCTAACATGATGAACAAGTGGACTAGAGGCTGCACAGACAGACTGCTCTTCGTTGCTCCTCTTGGCTCCATTGCTTACGATACACACGTGGGACTTTAACGTGGTTTTCAAGTGGTGAGGAGAGAAGCCATATATCTTGTGTGAAGTCTCAGGAAGGCATCTTCCATCTCCGAGAAGCCAGCCTGGTGTTTTTTATGTAGTTTAGTAGCTGGTGGGAATGGCTACCTGTTTCCGATGGAAGGTATTGTGGCTGCTGTTGGGGATTGTGAATAACCTGACGTTCAGTACGGGTTCACACACCAACTGCACAAGTTAGTAAAGGCATATAAAATATTAAGAAAGCCACGTTAGACTGAGGAAAGGACTCATTAAGTTCAAATAATGCTGACCGTGTTCATGTTGATCTTGTCTTGTGCACGTCCTGTATGCCTTACTCTGTCCAAGTCTATTTCCACCCTATGATCTGTCTGGCCGTGTTTACTATGACCTGTCTCCACTGTTCAAAGTGTTTCCCTGTACTGAGCTGCACATGGCAATAAATCAAACCAATCAACTCTGGGTAAAGTGTAGAATTTCTCACCCTATCAATGTCTCTTTTGGAAGTAAATCATCGTTGCCACGCCTCGTGTTTCAGCGTCACCATTTCCTCGTCTCCCACAGCTCCACAGATGAAACATTCAGCTTCTTTACTCTATTCTCATGTTACAGTGTCTGTGATAAGGAGATAATTCATTACAAAGGTGATCAAATCCATATAGAGTGCCCCTAATGCTCTCTCAGCAAGGCTCTACAACAGCAGGAACATGGCTTTACTTATGTACTCGAATCATCTTACAATGAGGGACAGCATACCATTGACTGCACCCATTACTTACACAGTCGGAGCAGTCAGCATAGATTTGTGAGTGGGAGATCATGCTTGCCAAATTTGATGGAGTTCTTTGATGAAGTGACCAAGAAGCTTGATGTGGACAGAGCAGTAGACGTAGTCTCAATGGATTTCAGGAAGGCCTTTGATAAGATTCCACGTGGCAGGCTGCTCTCGAAGGTTCCATCAGTGGAATGCTGGGGGAACTGGCCAATTGGTTACACAGTTGGTTTCATGGTCGGAAGCAGAGGGTTTAGTGGAAAGATGCTTGTCAGACTGGAAGCTGGGTTCTTTGCTGTTTGTTTTCTATGAACTGGATGAGAATGTGCAAGGCATGATTAGCCAGTTTACAGATGACAGTAAAATAAGTGGGCGCATGATCAGTGAGGAATTTTATCAGAAATTGCAGCAGGACCTTAATCAGGTGGGGAAGTGGGCCGAGTAATGCCAAATGGAATTTAATATAGATGCGTGACGTCTTGCATTTTGGAAACTCAATTCAAGATAGGAGTTTCATGGTGAATGGGAGGGCCTTAAGGGGTGTAATAGGTAGAGAGACCTTGGGGTTCAGGTGCACGGTTCCCTGAGAGTGGAGTCACAGGTAGACAGGGCAGAGAAGAAGGCTTTTGGCACACTGCCCTTCATCAGTCAGGATATTGAATATAGAAGTTGGGAATTTATGTTACAGTTGCACAGGACTTTGGTAAGGCCACACTTGGAGTATTGTGTTCAGTTTTGTCACCTTGTTATAGGGAGGATGTTATTAAATTAGAAAGAGTGTAGAAGAAATTTACAAGGACATAGTAGGACCCAATGATCTGAGTTATAGGGAGAGGGTGGACAAGCTTTCTTGAGAGTGTAGGAGACTTGGCAAGGTGGGGGACCTTATAGAGCTATATAAGTTCATGAGGGATATGGATAGTTTTAATGCTCTCAGTCTTTTTTGAAGGTGTACAGAATCGAAGATTATAGGGGATCAGTTTAAGGTTAGAGGGGAAGGAATAAAAAGGAACCTGAGGGACCACTTCTTTACACAGAGGATGGTATGTGGATGAGCTGCCAGCAGATGTGCTTGAAGGGGGTACATTAACAACAACCCACATATGAAACATTAAAATCTCAAGACCACACAGTCTCTATCTTCCCCGCTGAATTCACTCTTCCAGCTGCTGATGTCTCTGGGTCTTTTTTTTTGCTGCAAGTAGGTTTGACATGAACATGTATCTTTGATAGAGAGTGTTTGAAATGGCCAGTTAGCACACTACTCTGCAGCAGTTACTCTGCTGTTGGATGGCAGTGGCTCTCCTCTAGTGTTCTAAAAGCTGGGTTTATATACTCCCCATGACACAGTAATTCTCATAATTTGATTGCTTTCCAGGTGTCCAAACAATAATATTCAATGAAATAGTCTCATATTCTGGTCTTTACATATTCCAAAAAATTCGAGAGGATTGTCGTTATTGTCCACTGCCGTCTCCGACAATTTGTTTGTCATATAAACATTAAAATATTGTCAGGCCAGTACGAAACTTAATCATTCTTTTTCAATAATAGAGATTTTGTATTTTTTTCTGGTGGATATTGAGTTTTATCGACAAGTAGCCAATTAGCCATTCAATTCCATCATCCTCTTTCTGTATCAATACATCTCCGACCCCTACATCCCGAACATCAAACACAATTTTCAAAAGGTTTCAAAATATATGGTGTATCTAAAACTGGTACGGTGATTAATCCTGATTTAAAATTCTCAAATGCCGTCTGGCATTGTTCTGTCCACCACAATTCTGTGTTCTTCCTTTGCTAAATGCATTAGAGGTGCCAATACACTGCTGAAGTTTGCAACAAACCTCCGATAGAACCCACTCAGTTCCAAACATTGAAGCCCCTCTTTCTTCGAGGATGGTCGTGGAAATTCCTCAAAGCCCTTTGTCTTTGTGTTCCATGGGGTCAACCTTCCATGTCCAATGTAATGTCCCAAGAACATCACCCCTAATTTCGCGAATTCGGTTTTCACTAAGTTTATTACCAAGTTTGCTTCTTGTAATCGTTCAAAATGCTCTGCCAACTGTAACATGTGAGGTTTCAATCACTTGCTAAAGATCACTACATCATACAGATAAGCTGCACAATTTGTTCATCTGACCACAACTCTGTTCCTGAGTCTTAAATGTGTCTGGAGTTTTATTCATTCACATGGCATTCTCTAACTTTTTTTGTCGTCTCTGGTATCTTTATCAGATAGTTTAACCAACTCAACAATTTTGTTAACTTGAAAGGTGCCACTAAACCTGGCTTTGAAGGGATTTCCTACCACTGGTGGCAATACTAATACGTCATCACCATGGGAAATTGTCAAAGTTTCAGAGTTTTTATCTGCCACCTGCTTCACTGTATGCTGTGCCCTCTTCAGGTGCTGTTTAGTAACTCACCGACTCCATCTTATTTCTCCCTCACCTCAGATACATAATCCAATGAGATCTCCGACTTCGGTCCTGTCAATTTAGATTTGATTAATTTCAAAGGACCTCTCACTTTATGTACGAATATTAATTCAAAGGAAGTAAACTGAGTAGATTTATTTGGGGCATCTCTAATGGCAAACAATTTAATGGGATGCTTTTATTCAAATCATTCGGGTAATTCTGACAGTACGCTGTTAATATTGTCTTCAGCATCTGATGCCATCTTTCTAAGGCTCCCTGAGATTCGGTTTTGGAATGCACTTGATTTAAACTTCTGTATGCCGAAGCTATCCATGAAGTCCTTAAACAATTGCGCGGTAAAATGAGACCCTTGGTCTGACTGAATCACACTGCGTAGCCCACAGTGAGTAAAGAAAGCTATCAACTCCTCCACCTTCCTTTTTGCCTTAACATCCCATAATGGAATTTTCCCTGGAAATCGAGTAGACACATCCATTATGATCAGCAGATATTGCTTTCCACTTTTATTTTAGAAAGGAGAGGTCCACAATTAATCATAACCCACGTGAAGGGTTCCTCAAATACAGGAATTGGCAACAAAGGTGCTGGTTTTATTACTGCCTGTGACCTACCTACTATTTGGAATGTATGACATGTACAACAAAATTAACCATGCCCGTGTGCATTCCAGCCACTAGAAATGCTTTAGCCTGAGTCTTCCATGCATCAACTCCTTTGGCTTTTTATTTCAGTTTTCCTTCCTGTTTTAATGTATGACAGTGGGATCTTACTTCTACATAGTCTGGAAAAATCCCTGGGGTATTTTTCTTTTAATTCCCCAGTTCCGTAGTTTTACTTTGGCTTCTCCACCACAAGGGGTGCCTCTCCCACATTGAATCCTGCTAAATCATTCCTAAGAACAAACTGTATTCCTGGAACTGATACTCTATCACTCACTCTCACTGTTACTTCCCCAACCTTGATTTGGCACTCCAACTTAATGTTACACAAGCGAATGCTTAATTTCTGTCCCCATTCCACAAATTATCACGCTGTTGAGTAACATGTCAGAAAGAGTTAAAATACTTCCATCTCTTACTATTAGAGGCTGAGGGACAGTGAGGACTGCAGATGCTGGAGATGAAAGGTGATGGGCTGGAAAAGCACAGCAGGCCGGCAGCATCCGAGGAGCAGGAGAGTTGACATTTCAGGCATACGTCCTTCATCAGGAAAGTGGGGCATAACCTTGATTTGGCACTCCAACTTAATGTTACACAAGCGAATGCTTAATTTCTGTCCCCATTCCACAAATTATCACGCTGTTGAGTAACATGTCAGAAAGAGTTAAAATACTTCCATCTCTTACTATTAGAGGCTGAGGGACAGTGAGGACTGCAGATGCTGGAGATGAAAGGTGATGGGCTGGAAAAGCACAGCAGGCCGGCAGCATCCGAGGAGCAGGAGAGTTGACATTTCAGGCATACGTCCTTCATCAGGAAAGTGGGGCATAAGGGAGGGGGAAGTAGCTGAGAATTAAATAGGAGGGTGGGGATGGAGCTGGGTGGAAGGGAGCTTGGAAGGCGATCAGTTGATGCAGGTGATGTCTGATGGTGAAAGGTCGGAGAGGAGGGTGAAGTGGATAGGTGGTAGGACAGCTGGAACCTTCAAACTATACAGCATCAACGTTGACTTCACCAATTTCCAAATCTCCCCTCCCTCAGCCTCAACCCAGATCCAACCGTTCAACTTAGCTCTGCCCTCTTGAACTGTGCTAACTGTCCATCTTCCTTCCCAACTATCCACTTCACCCTCCCCTCCAACATATTGCATTCACTCCCATCTATATCTTCCTAACGTCCTCCCAGTGACCCTCCCGCCAGCCCAGCTCGTACTCTCCTATTTATCTTTCAGCCCCCTTGTCCCCCCGCCACATTCCTGACGATGGGTTTATGCCTGATGTGTCGATTATCCTGCTCTTTGATTACTGCCTGATCTGTTGTGCCTCTCTGGCCCCTTGCTTCTCAACTATTAGAGACTGAGCAGATCCCGTATCTTGGAAAATTATAGCTACTTGTCCTCTCCCCAACATCCCGGTTTTCCTTATTAAGGTTTATCTACGGAGGCGAACTCTTTATAGAGATCAAGCACTGACTCCATACTCAGCCCCTGTCTCGGCTGTGCACTCTCCTGCATCTCCTCGTCTCCACGTGGGGTCTCCTTTATCAGGTTCACTAATGCCACTGGCTTAAAAACCTTTATAACATCTTTTCCCAAAGTGTCTTCCCCGAATGCCCAGCACTGTGTGTCCCAGCTTACTGCAGTGAAAACACCTTTTCATAGTGCCCTTCTTAAACCATCGGCACTGTTATTTTTATGTGTTCCACGACGATATTGTAAGAACACCTGAGGCCTTTCACTTCCTTTCAACTCCTTGGACTTGTTTTTTTTCACCTGTGGTAAACTATTCGCAGTGTGCTTTTCTCTATGTTTTGTAGCGTAGGATCTCCCCTTCTCGCAATTTCTATCCCTCACAGGATGGAAATTCTCCCAGAAGCTAAATTTCATCTCATGCACTAATGCATACTCACCTGCCATTTCTGCCGTGCTTCTCACTTCTTGAACTTTCTGTACATTCACATGAATTCTTACCATCTCTGGAAGTGAGTCTTTAAACACCTCCGGCAGAATAATCTCTCTTCGAGCCTCACAGGTCTTATCCAGTTTTAAGGTCTGCACCCTTCTATCAAAATGACTGTGTTTAATTCTTTCAAACTTAATATTGGTCTGACCTGGTTCCGACTCTATATTTCTGAACCGCTGTCTATATTCTTCTAGTACCAATTCATAAGCACTCAAAATAGCCTGTTTGACATCTGCATGATCTCTTGCTCCCTCATGTGACAGCACTGCACATACCTCTCAAGCTGTACCCACCAGCTTAGTCTGAACTAACATTACCCACAGGTTCACTGGACATTCCATCTGCCGAGCCAATTTCGCAAATGAAATAAAAACGGTTTTGGCATTTTTCGCACCGAAATATGGCAATGTATTAACATAGTTGTATACATCCCTACATTCTCCCTTCATCTTCATCCTGCTAATTTAACTTTCTTATCTAATTCCAAACTTCTGAATTTGAAATTCTCCCTCTCTTCCTTTTTCCTCTCTTTCTCTTTTTCTATCTTCTCTCTCTTTCAGTCTCTCTCTTTATCTTCTAACTGCAGTTATCATATTTGCAATTTAAGTTTTTTTGAACTCGACTGCAGTTTCCTGATTTTCTGATAGACCAAAGTGCTTGACCAACTCCATTATGATGACAGCTTTCCTTTTGTCCCTGGTGAAACCCAATTCTAATCTACATGTTAATTCGAAAAGTATGCCCTTTCTTTGTCTTTCTACACTTTCTTGTCCAATTTGGGTACCATCTTCAAACCTCAGAACCTTTTTAGTAATATTACAAGCCATTTCTTTTAAATTAACCAACCACAAGGAAACAAATTTAAATGACTTTTGTCACCTGTTTTATTTGAAGATCTAGGTCACTAACTGCCAAGTGATGGAATCTGTTGGGATCATTGGTATCCCAAATCTGTTCAAATCTGTCTAAATCCCATACGACCAGCCCTCAAACTGTTATGAGGTCGATGTTAAAGCCCTCTGTTAATTAAAACCACACACCCAGTAAAGCTCACCTCACCTCGTTATCTGTTAAAACATGAGTGACAAAGTAGTCGCAAATTCCGTGATTAAGAGAAAAATAACCATTTATAAGTATGTATGTTAACTCGCTGAGCTTGAAGGTTTGTTTTCAGATGTTTCGTCACCATGACTGGGCAACATCATCAATGAGAGTCTCTGGTGACGCACTGGTGGTATGTCGTGTCTTTCTATTTCTAGGTCTTGGTTTCTAAGTTGCGTTATGTCATTTCTAGTTTTTTTGTTCAAGGGAAGGTAGATAGGATCCAAATTGATGTGTTTATTGATGTACTTCTGGCTAGAATGCCATGCTTCTAAGAACTTTCGTGTGTGGCTTTGTCCTAGGAAGTGTGTGTTGTCACAGTCAACGTGGTGTGCTTCTTTTTCTGTATGTATAGAAACTAGTGAGAGTGGGTCATGTCTTCTGGTAGCCAGTTGGTGTTCATATAGCCTGCTAGCACGACAACAGGACAGTCTGAAATGGAGGAAAAATGATTTTGTATACACTGTTTAATCAGTGTATGTTCAGATAACGAAGATTGTTCACATGTGTACAACACATTCTGAATGAACAAACGAGATACAGTTAACGAAAAATGATGCACACGATGTATATAATTTATAAAGCATTAAAACATTATTTGATCCTCATCTGAAGTCATACCTTCCCTTTCTTTCAACGTTCCCCCTTTTCTGGGATTCCCAACTCTAGTCTCTCATTCTTATCAGGATGCGTGTTATAAATTCTTGTTTATGGTTTCCCAACTTATTTCAGTTAATCCCCTTTCTACTAGGAATTAGATATGTTGGCCAGCTGGGTTCTTTCCAAAGCTAGTGTCTGTCATATTGTTGGAGAGAAAAGTTGTGGCATCAGACCCAGCATTTGAATATATTGCTCTGTTGTACGTGCACAGTACAAAGGACCACAGCACACAGGAATTGCCAAAATGTTGAGGGAAGTATATCTACTTCTTTCAATAATATATTTTTCTCATTTTCCATATCTCCATATCTATATCCTCTCTCTCGTTCTCCCATTGTATCTAGTTAAGTAATCCACCAATTATTCTTCGTGTCCCATCTCCCAAAACTCCTTCTTTCAGTTTATATCTAACGCTCTCTTCAAGATGTAATGTGGTTATAATGAAGCAATGTAACTGCCAAGACATGCGGGAGGATCTGGCCAGAGTTAATTGGAAGGGGAGCTGAGCAGGAAAGACCATGGAGCAGCAATAGCAGAAGTTTGTGGGGATAATTCAGAAGATAATACCAGAAATGCAACCCCAAGAAGATGAAACATACTCATGGGAGGACAAGGCAGCCATGAATTGCAAGGCATCAAACCAAAAGAGAAAACATACAATGTGGTGAAGATGATTGGGAATCCAGAGAATTCATTGGCTCTGAAACTACATAAGGCTGGCATTACTGACACTACAGAGCTCTTAATCACGGTCAGGGAGAGAAACAGAGGAAACAGATTCACTTTAAACACAGAAGAAGGTATTTCTCAAGGAAAAAGGTTCAGGTGAATTAAATATTCGAATTACGATCAGTTAAATGCTTTTGAGAATGTGTCAGATTGGAATCAAGACCCGGGGAGACAGACACTCAGCAGAAGGAGAGTTTGAAAATAGAAGCATTTCCAAATCAGAAACCAGGTTAGGTCACTGAGTGCAGGGCTGATGGGTGAATGGGTCTCAGTGAGAATTGGGGAACAGACAGCAGAATTGCATTGCAGATATTGCAGCTCGAAACTGCGTATTCATGTAGTGCTGTAGACCACAGCAGCAGGAGAAGCAGAACAGCATTCAAACACAACCTGTAACTTGTTGCCAGGATGACACCTCAGTCTGTCATTACCATCAACACCATCTATGGCTCAGTGACGACTGTGGGTGAACATGTCAGAGTCAGAATCACATGAACGTTAACCTGATGCTAACTCATTAAAGCTACCGTACTTGACCAACAGATCTGAACAAAGCCCTGCAGTCCTGTCACATTCAGTCGTAAATGGTGATGGACGATTAAACAAATGACTGGAGGAGAGGGTTCCACAAACACCCCCATCATAAATAATGGAACAGACCTGCACATCAATGTAAAAGAGAAGGATGTTTTATCTGTACCATCCTCTGCCAGAGGTGTTGAGTCGATGATACACCTCACCCTCATCATGATGCCCACAAAATCACAGATGCCAGTCTTCAACTAATTCGATTTGCTGCATGTGAGCAGAAGAAACAGTTGAACACAATAGATATGACAAAGGCAATGGGTCCTGACCCCATTCCTGCAACAGGACTGAAGCCTTTTACTACACAACAAGGCGTGTCCCTGGGGGAAGCTGTTTCATTCCAACTCCAACTCTAACATCTCCCTGACAATGTGGATAATTCCTCAGCTATGTCCAGTCCCCTAAGAGGGCAATAATTACAGTCTGACCAATTACCACCCCCTCAGTCCTATCACGACAGTCAAATTGGTACGAGTTCATTTTGACAGAGATGTCAAGCAGCACAGAAACAACCTGCTCAATGTGGTTTCTAATAGGTCCCCATGTGGAGATAGCGTTGTGTAACTGTCACTGGATTACTAATCCAGACCAGGCTCATGCTCTGGCAGCGGGTGCAAGTTAAAGACAATTAATAAAATCTCGAGATCTAAAATCTGGGGTCAGTAATAGTGACCTTGAAGCCAATATGGATTGTCAACAGAATTTCCTTCTCCAGTGTAGTTTTAGGAAGTGAATCTCCCATGATTTCCTGGGCTGGGCTAAAACTGACTCCAAAGACGCTGACATGTGATAAACATTTCAATGGTCTCTGAAATTGCCAAGCAAGCGCACTCATTTATACCAAACTACTCCGAGGTCTGAAAGGATGAAACCGGACAGAACACCCGGCCTCAGCATCAGTATTGGAAAGGGAATGGGAACACATTCCTGTCGACTCTGCAGAGATCCCCTTCCCAACATCTGAGAGCTTTTGACACAGTTACAGAGCTTTCACACAGACTGCACAGAAACAGCAGGAAAGGAGTAGATCATGCAACACATTGAGCCTCCCCCATTCTAGTTCATGAAAAAAATCTCCTCAGTGCACTTACCCCACACGATATACATATCCACTAATGTGAGTAACCTTGGGAAGCCTAAAATAGGCGGTGCAGTAGTCCGTTTTGTCCATCGAGTTTGGTAACCAATTCAATGTAATGTTGGTTGGCCCTTCATTTCCACACCGTCCCTTTACTGTCTCTAAATCCTTATTTATAATCAGTGTCTTGGTTTCCAGGTGCGAGCGAATTCCCCAGGTTCACCAATCTGTGAGTGTAGACATTTATTCTTATCCCAATGCAGAATGACCTGCTTGTACCTAATACTGTGGCCCTTTGTTTTAGACGACCCAGCCAGGGGAATTATCATCTATACTTTCAATCTGTCTCACCCTGTCAGAGTTTTGTATATTTCACTGAGATCTCCACTCATTTTCCTAAAGCCCATGGAATACTGGCCCAGTCTCCCCAAACTCTGCTCCCACAACAAGCCCGTCATCCCAGAGATCAGTCTGGTCATCCTTCACTGCTCTCCATCAATGTCAGGTTTATCCTTTATTAGGTACGGAGATCAAAACTGCCCACAATACTGCACAATGTTTGAGATGGGATCTCTCCAATGGTCTGTACAGCAGCAGTAAGACACCCTTTCTCCTGGACTCACATCCCCCTGAAATGAAGACCAACACACTATTTATCTTCCTCACTGCTTTCTGTTTCTGCAATATTGCTTTCAGTGACTGTTGTTCAAGGAGTTCCAAATCTTTTTCAATGTTACAGCTACCCAATTGGCGGGTCCATGTAAACTGGTCAGCGTGCCAATGCCATGCCCAGTAATGTCATCTGGTTGCAGAACTCACTGCACTGCATGGGCCTCAGAGTTTCATGCAGAAGGAAACAACAAAAAAGAACATACGCCGCTTTGTAGGTCAACATATTTCCACCAATCCCTTTCAAATGGTAGGCTGCCAATTTATTGTTTCCACCAAAGGGCACACCGTCACCTCTATCCACATTGTTGTCTATCTGTCCCCTATTTACCCATTCGCTCCACTTGTCTTAGTCTTTTCGGTGCTTTTTTACATCCTCCTCACCCATTCACAATCCCACATCCGTTAGTGCTGTCAGCAGACTATGATATATTGTATCTGATTCCAGTAACCAAATGTTTAAAGGGCATTGTGAACAGCTGGCCCCCAAGCACCGATCCCTGCGACACCTCAGCAACCTTCCTCTGTTAATTTCTATTTATTTATTTCATGAATCTGGGAGTCACTGGCTGGGCCAGCATTTATTGCCTGTCCCTAGTTGCCCTTGAGAAGGTGGTGGCCAGCTGCCTTGTTGAACCCTGCAGTCCACCTGCTGCTGTTGTGGTTGACCTCCAATGCCATTAGGGAGGGAATCCCAGGATTCTGACCAAGTGACTGTGAAGGAGTGGTGATATATTTCCAAGTCAGGTTGGTCAATGGCTTGGAGGGGAACCTAAAGATGATGGTTTTTACATACATCTGCAGCCCTTGTCCTTCTAGATAGACGTAGTCATGAGTTGGGAAGATGGTCTCTGAGGATCTTTGGTGCATCATTTCATTGCAGCATGTAGATAGTAAAACACTGCTGCTGCTGCTGAGCGTTGATGGTGGAGCATTGTGGATGAAGGGACAGTCAAACTGGCTGCTTTGTTCTGGATAGTGTAAAGCTTCTTCAGTGTAGTTGGAGCTGCACTCATCCAGGCAAATTGGGAGTCTTCTATTACACTTCTGACTTATGCATTGTCGATGATGGACAGACTTTTGGAAGTCAAGATGTGAGTTACTCGCCGCAGTATTCCTAGCATCCGACCTGCTCTTATAGTTACTGTGTTTATGTGGCGAGACCAGTGAGTTTCCCAGCAATGATTACCCACCAGGATTTTGATACTGGGGGATTCAGTGATAGTAACACCATTGAATGCCAAGGGGCAGGTTAGATTGTATTTTATTGGTGATGGTCACGGTCTGGCATTTGTGTGGCCTGAATATTACTTGCCACCTGTCAGCCTGTGGATACTGTCCAGATCTTGTCGTATTTGGACATAGACTGCTTCAGTATCTGAGGAGCCACAAATGTTGCAGAAAATTGGACAATCATTAGCGAACATCCCCACTTCTGACATTAAAGTGGAGGGAAGGTCATTGATGAAACAGCCCTGAAGAAGTTTTCGGTCACTGCTCGAGAGACTCCTACAGACTTGGAGCTGAGTTGACTGACCTTCATCAACCATGACGATCTTCCGATGTGTCAGGTATGATTCTAACCAGCGGGGAGTTTGTCCCTGATACACATTGATTCCAGTTTTGCTAAGGCCCCTTAATGCCACACTTGGTCGAAGGCAGCCTCGTTTTAAAGGACTGTCACTCTCGCCCCACCTCTGGAATTCAGCTTTTTTGTTCATGTTTGAACCACGGTAATGAGGGCAGGAGCTGATGGAGCCCTAACTGGGCATCATTGACCAGGGTATTGCTGAGCACGTGCTGCTTAAAAACACTGATACCTTCCACCACTTTACTGATGATCGAGAGTAAACTGACAGAGTGGGAATACCATCATCTTTAGTTTCCCCTCCAAGCCATTCACCATCCTGACTTGGAAATATATTTGCTTTTTATAAACAGGAGATGGTTGGGGTAATTTTCCACATAATTGGGGAAAGCCATTGTTGTAACTGTATTGAAACAGTTTGGCTTGGCTGGTGGCAAGTTATGGAGCACAAGTTTTCAGTACTATTGCCAGAATGTTGTCAGAGTATGGACGCTTTGGAGTATCCAGTATCTCCAACCGTTTCTGGATATCACGTGAACTTAATCGAATTGGTTGATGACTGGTAACTGAATCGCTGAGGACCAATGGAGGAGGCCGAGATAGATCATCCACTCAGCACTTCTCACTGAAGATTGTTGCGAATGCATCAGCCTTATCTTATGCACTGAAGTGCTGGGCTCTTCCATCATGGAGGAAGAGGTTGTTTGTGGAATCTCTTCCTCCAGTGAATTGTTTAATTGTTTAATTGTGCCCAACGTTTCTCAACTAGATGTGGAAGGACTGCAGAGCTTAGATCTGATCCTTTGCTTGTGGGATCACTTAGCTCTGTCTATCACTTACTGCTTATGCAGTTCGGCACACACGTTGTCCTATTTGGTGGCTTCAACAGGCTGACACCTCATTTGCAGGTATGCCCAGTGCTGCTCCTGCCATCCTGCCCACTCCATTGAACCAAGGTTGATCCCCTGGATTGATAGTAATTGTTGTGAGGGGGATGCCAGGCCATGAGGTTGTGTAGGTGTACAATTCTGCTCCTACAGATGAACCATAGCACCTTATGGACACCCAGACTTGAGCTGCTAGATCTGTTCGAAGTCTGCCCTATTTAGCACCGTTAGAGTACCACCCAAATTGGTGGAGGATATTCTCAATGTGCAAGTGTGACTTTGTCTCCACAATGACTATGCGGTGGCCACTCTTACCGATACTGTCATTGACAGATACTTCTGCAACTCGCTGATTAGTAAGACTGTAGTCAATATGTATTTTCCTCTTGTTGGTTCCTTCACCATCTGCCGCAGTACCAGTCTAGCAGTTATCTCCTTCAGGACACAGCCAGCTCGATCAGTAATGCTGTAGCTGAGATACTCTTGGAGGTGGACATTGAAATCCTCCACCCAGAGAACATCTCGCGTCCGTACTACCCTCAGTGCTTCCTCCAAGTGTTGGTCAGCATGGAGGAGTACTGACTCATCAGTTGAGAGAGGCTGGTACATGGTTATCAGCAGGAGGTTTCCTTTCCCATGTGTAAACCCATGCCATGACCCTTCATGGAATACGGAGTCAAGAGCTGTACACTTCCAACTGTATCCCAATGTGCCGCCACTTCTGCTGTGTCCGTCCTGCTGATGAGACAGGAGATATCTGGGGAAGGTGATGGGGAATCTGGGACATAGTCTGAAATGGATCATGCACTCAGCACTTCTTACTGAGATTGTGACGAATGAATCAGCCTTATCTTATACACTGATTTGATGGGCTCTTCCATCATGGAGGAAGGTGTTATTTGTGGAATCTCTTCCTCCAGTGAATTGTTCAATTGTCCCCTAAGTTTCTTGACTAGATGTGGAAGGACTTATACCTTACAGAATCATATATTACAGAAAATGTCAGGCTGTTGCTTGACGAGTCTGTTTATTTCTATTCACTGTTTCATGGCAGCTGTCCCATTCTAGAAACATGTCCATATATTCGCCCCAATCCACTCAGATTTGATTTTCCAAACTGGGTTTGGAGCTTTACCAAAACATTTCTAAAAATATAAATGTTTTACATCCATTGCTTCTCTTTCATTTGTCTCCCAGTTTGTTTCTCAAACATAATTCCCATTTCATAAATCTATGTTAGTGTTGTCTATGACCATTACTTTCAACCCCAATAGTTTCTCCTAAACCATTTACTTACTATGTTCTATGTACTCGATCATTTTCCCACACCAGACTTGGTTTTCCTTGTATTGTTTGAAAGTTCTGTGAAGACAGAACTGAAGTAGTGGCTTCATAGTTCTGCCATTTCCGTGTTCCCCATTCTCTCTTCTCTGGTTTCAAACTGTTAGGAAACTGCACTTGTTTTCTCATATTTCTCACATTGCCATGATTTATCAAGTTATTAGAGTTCACTCTTATAACCCTTGCGAATATACACTTCAGAAATTCATCAATTCCTGCCTTAAACTGCTCAATAATTGACCTTCCACACCATACACTCACAGGGGCATAGACTCTGTGCCAACAGAAGTACAGCAGGATCTATATTAGTCCCACTTCCCTACAGCAGGCCCATAGCCTGGAAGTACTTTTTAATGATTGTGAGGTTACCTGTGATAATTCCACTCTCAGGAAGTAATCCCAGAACACAATACCCTCGAGGTGAATAAAAGTTTAAATCCTCTCTGAACCTCAAACTCTTCACTTTAAAAGTGTGCTCCTTTGTTCTTGACCCTCTGACTAAAAGGAACAGCTGCTGTCTCTCCACCCTGTCCGTGTCGCTTATAATCTTAGCCGTCAGAATCATGGACCCCTCAGCTTTCTCTGTTCTTTATTCTGTTCGTCTTGTCCGTGTAGAATATCGTGGAATTCTTCCTGATCTCGCCTAGTTGTACTTCTCCATGTCCTTCTGTTATTCAGTCCGCTCTATGTTTCTAAGTTTCACTATGTTTTGAAACTCGAGATCACAGGCTGATTTTCCACATCAGACAATCTTGCCATTTTAGGGATTAATCTGGATAATACGTTTTGCAGTTCCTCTGTAGTCAATATATTCTTTCTTAGATTGGGACTCCAAACGATACAAAATACTCGAAGTATAGTCTCATAATCACTCGATGCAACTGGTGCACGACATCCTCTATATTCCAATTGCATTCACATGAAGGTAAACCTAATTTTTACTTTCCCAATTGCATACATTATTCCTAATACCCCTCACTTTAACTTTTCTTATGAGCTTACTGTGTGAGTTCTTTCAAAAAAAAAGCTCATGACTATACAACTATACGTTATATATTGGTTCTTCATTGCCTTTGTTTACAAGAATCATCTTCAACCCATTCCAAAAATATGTTTTCCACGTCTGGTTTTCCTTTCATCGGTACATTCTCACACTCCCCAGTTATTTTACTACTTTCTACATATCTAGTAGCATGTTCTTTGTAATGGAGTCCAACAGATACCTGACTGTGGATGACAAGATAACTGGTCTGTAGTTCACCATTCACCAAATTCATCCTTTCTTAAACTGTTGGATAATATTTATAACTTTGCCTTATCCAGATTGGCTAAATGCCTTTCGGGAATATGTCGGAAAATAAAGTGAAAATCCGCGATGCAATCAACATGTCTATTGCGGATTCCTCTGAAATTCTTGTATGCCGTACATCTAGTCTGTCAGATTTATAAATACTCAATCCAGCTTTCTTTTCAAAGATGACGACAACACTGATAAGAATGATCTTAGACTTTACTTACACAAGTCCCAGGGTCACTTGGTATTTCTGGAAGAAATTCTGGACATTCTTCCATGAAGATAGACACAAAGAAACTGTTTCTTTTCCCTGCGATTTCTCTGTTCTCTGCAATAAAGTATCCTGAACACGCACCAACTGTTCCACATTTGACCTTGTTTTTATTTTTTTCATACATCGATAGACTCTTTTTAGCAGTCTTTATGTTTTTCATTCGTTTGCACGCTTTTTCTCTTTCTGATTTTCTTCTCAGTTTCTTGGTCATCCTTTGCTAGGTCCTACATTTCACTGAATCCACTGGCTTACTGCAACACTTGGCATTTTTCTAAGCTGCCTCCGTTCATCTAATAGGTAGATGAAGGTGGGGTTGAAAGTGATAGTCGGAGAGGAAGGAGGGTGGACCAGACTGATAGGAAGGAAGGTGGACACAAAGGAACATTCAAAAGGGCGGTGCTGATTTGGAAGGGTGGAGTAGGATAAGGCGGGATTAGGGGAAATGGTGAAATGGGGAAATCCACTATGATCCCCTGTGGCTGGAGGATCCCAAGACAGAAGAGGAAGCTTTCTTCCTCCAGGCTTCTGGTGGCTCGGATTTGGTGATGGAGCAGGCCCAGGACCCTCATGTCCTTGGCAGAGTGGGAAGGGCAATTAAACTGCTCAGCCACAAGGTGATGGATTTGTTCAATGTGGCTATCCCAGAGATGTTTTCTGAAATGATTCACAAGTTGACCTACTGCTTGGCCAATGTAGAGAAGACTACATTGTGTTGAATGAATGCATTAGATGAAGCTTTTCTGTCTCCCTTCGTCACCTATCAATTTCAACCCCACCTTCATCCACCTATCACAATCCCAGCTGTCTCGCCCCTGCCGCACCCCCTTCCCATTTAAGTCTCAGCCCGCTTGGCACATAAGCTTCATTCCTGATGAAGGATTTATGCCTGAAACACCGATTTATCTGCTCTTAGTATGCTGCCTGACTGTACTTTTCCCGCACCACACTCTTCGACTCTGATCTCGAGCATCTGTACTCCCCACTTTCTCATTACACCTTCATGCCTTGCATGACTCAGATTTATCACGGTTACTTCAAATAAAACAAAAATTGTCGTGTACTCAAACAGCATAAAAGAAAACCAATACATTGTGGTCACTGTTCCCAAAAGGTCATTTCCAGCAAACGTTTCAATTAGTTCTTCTGATCACTCAACACCAATTCCGAAATAACCTGATCTCGAGCTCAGTGCTCGACATAATGTTAATGTAAACCATCTCACACGTGGTCATGAAATCCATTTTTCCCAGCATTAGCATTCAGTTGGGTTAACACAGTTTAGATATAATTTAAACAGTACATTATTACTGAAGTACCCACAAATGTGTATGTCTCATTTCCTGTTTTATAACATGTCCAGCATTTGTATTGCAGCTTTCACTTAGATGTATAACTCCCATCAATGTTTGCTCCTCCTTGCTGTTTTTGCGCTCCACCATACTAGATTCTGTCGAATCTGAGCGACGTGGGCTCTGGGGAGATTAGTGGTAGAGATCATCTCGCCACATCATTTATGATCTTCTCTAACTGTAATTTCTCCAGACCTCCCGTTATGCTGATGGAGCAGAGAAGGGCAATGATCTTCCAACAATGCTCTGTATTCCCCCAGAGAGCTGAGACAACTCTAACCTGGATGGGAACTTTACAGCAGGCTGGTAAAGTGTTGCTGCTGCTGTACAGAGAGATCACATCTGGAGTAGTGTGTACAGATTTAGCCTCTTCTACGAAGAAAGGATGTTGTTATATTGGAAGCAGCTCAGAGGTGGTTCCCTCAACTGATTCCTGCAATGAAGGTCCTAGCTTATAATGAAAGGATGATCAGGTTGACCCAGTAGCCATTGGAGTTTACAAAAATTAAAGATGATCTTTTTGAACATGGATGACAGAAGGAGTTAACAAGTGAAGTGAATTACACAGATAATGGAGGAATCCATTCCGTTCTCCAGCCTGTTACGCAGGAACAACAGGACGATACTCAAGCCTTCAAACCTGTTACACCAAAACAGAACGAGGCTATTCAACACCTGGAGCCTGATATACATTTACAGAAGGAGGCCAATCAGCCACTTGAGCCTCTAACAGTAGGCCATGCTGCACCAGTATCCTGTTAAACAGCAACAGGATCAGTCCATTCAGCCTCCTCAAGTCTGTAACATAGGAACTGGAAGAGGTCACACAGTGACTGGAGAGTGTTACACCGGGATAACAGGAGGCCATTCAGACCCACCGAGACTATTGCAAGGAATTTGATAAGGATGAAAACTATCTGCGACTTCTTTCATGAGAAAGGAAGAGGTAATTTAGACACGTGTCTGTTGTATGGGAACAAGAGAAGACCAATCAAACCCTTGGTCCCATCACTGGGATACATGAGGAGACCTTTCAGTATATCCACCTGTTGTGGAGAAGTATGAGAAGACTCATTTGCCCCTCAAAATGTTACACAGCAACGGGAAGATTCCATAATCTCCCAATCCTCTAAATCATCAACAGGAGGAGATCATTCTGGCCTTGGAGATAGCAACATGTGAACACCAGAAAGACGTCAGCCCATCGATATTGTACACCAGCAGGATGGTGAGTCCATTCAGCCACTCGTGGCTCTTACTCAGCAATTGGCGCAGATCTCTTAAAGCCTTGTGCCCATTAAACAGGAATTCTAAGAAACCGTAAAGGTTTTCAAAAGGGAAGAGCTTGTAATAATAGTATGCATTAGGGAGTAAAGTGTAAATATATACTATTGTAATTTAAGGCACATTTTTAGAGTCCATTGTTCAGGACATTTGCAAACTCAAACCACAATTCGTCAGAGTCAATATTGTTTACGAAGGCTAAATCGTGTTTGAATTGTTTGCTTGAGTTATTTGAAGATGTCACAAACAAGATGGATCGTGGGAGATGGAACATATCTGTTCTTCCTGAAGGCATCAGATATGTCGCTTCTCCAAAGAGTAAATGGTAAGATCAGACAACATGGGTTTAGGGGTAATTTATTAGCTTGGATGGAGGATTGGTTATCAAACAAAATATAGTCAGGTGGAATAAATGTGTCATTTTCTTTTGGCAAATGCAGTATGTGCCATTGATTTCAGTACTCATGCCTCAAGCATTTGCAATCGATGGTATTACTGTACTCGGTTGACAGGAGAGAAATTACAATGCCTCATTTTCAGATAACACTAACATCGATGGGAAATTACTTCGGAATGATTATGCAAGAGATTTTAAAACATATGGATAGGTTGGGTGAATGGGCCAACATTTAGCAAGGAAAATTAATGTAAATAAATATGGGGCTATTCAAGTTGGCCAGTATAATAGAAAGACAAATTATTATCTAAATGGAGAGAAAGTTCAAAGTGTTTAGGTGCAGAGGGATCTGGGAGTCTGCTTGCATATCGCAGAAAACCTGCACGCGGGTACTGCAAGTAATGAGAAATGCAAGCATAATTTCAGTGTTTATTTACAAAAGGATAGAGTAGAAAGGTAGGGAGTGTTGTTGTAGCTATGCAAGGCATTAGTGAGGCTGCAACTGGAGTACAGTTTGGGTGTCCTGCAGCATGAGGTATTTCCATTGGAGGCAATTCAGAAGAGCTTCATTTGATTGATTCCATATTTGAAGTGTTTGTCTTATGAAGAGTAATTGAGCAGTTTAGGCCTATACTCTTGAGTTTAGAAGAATGAAAGGAGATTTCATTGAGGTCTGTAAAATGCTAAAAGTAATTGAAGGTGTAGATGTGGAGTGGATTTTTTTTCATGTGGCGCAATCTACAACAAGAGACTGGAGTTTTAGGATGGAGAGATGGCAGGAAAGTGGAACAGAGGCCGCGTTGACATCAGCCTCATCGAGGGGTTGGATACCTCACAAATGTTCCGTGTTCTTATTCAACTCTTCAACTGTGTTGCCCAGGAATGGGGAAGACTAGGTTTCATACAGAAAGCAGGCAATTAGGATAAATCAGTTAGAGAGAATGTTACCAGTAGGGTCACACAGTGGCCAGTGCTGGGTTCTCAACTATTTACAGTCTGTATTAATGAACAGGAGGATGGAAAAGATATACAGATGCTGAGTTTGGTGATGTCCATAAGACCATGAGGCCATAAGACATAGGAGTGGAAGTAAGGCCATTTGGCCCATCGAGTCCACTCCGCCATTTAATCATAGCTGGTGGGCAATTCAACTCCACTTACTCGCATTCTCCCCGTAGCCCTTAATTCCTTGTGACATCAAGAATTTGTCAATCTCTGCCTTGAAGACATTTAGCATCCCAGCCTCCACTGCACTGCGCGGCAATGAATTCCACAGGCCCACCACTCTCTGGCTGAAGAAATGTATCCGCATTTCAGTTCTGAATTGACCCCCTCTAATTCTGAGGCTGTGCCCACGGTTCCTAGTCTCCTTGCCTAACAGAAACAATTTCCTAGCGTCCACACTTTCCAAGCTATGTATTATCTTGTAAGTTTCTATTAGATCTCCCCTTAACCTTTTAAACTCTAATGAATACAATCCCAGGATCTTCAGCTGTTCCTCATATGTGAGACCTACCATTCCAGGGATCATTCGTGTGAATCTCTGCTCGTCACGTTCCAGTGCCTGTATGTCATTCCTGAGGTGTGGGGCCCAAAACTGGACACAGTACTCCAAATGGGGCCTAACTAGAGCTTTATAAAATCTCAGTAGCACATCGCTGCTTTTATATTCCAACCTTTTTGAGATAAATTACAACATTGCATTCGCTTTTTTAATCACGGACTCAACCTGCATGATTACCTTTAGAGAATCCTCGACCAGCACTCCCAGATTCCTTTGTACTTTGGCTTTATGAATTTCTCACCGTTTTGAAAGTAGTCCATGCTTGTGATCTTTTTTTCCAAAGTGCAAGACCTCTCATTTGCTGACATTGAATTCCATCAGCCATTTCCTGGACCACTCTCCCAAACTGTCTAGATCCTTCTGCGGCCTCCCCACTTCCTCAGTCCTACCTGCCTGTCCACCTAACTTTGTATCATCGGCAAACGTAGCTAGAATGCCCCCAATCCCCTCATCCAGATCATTAATATATAACGTGAACAGCTGCGGCCCCAACACTGAACCCTGCAGGACACCGCTTGTCACCGGCTGCCATTCCGAAAAAGAACCCTTTATCCCAACTCTCTGCCTTCTGTCAGACAGCCAATCCTTAATCCATGCCAGTAGCTCACCTCAAACTCCATGGGCCCTCACCTTACTCAGCAGCCTCCCGTGTGGCACCTTATCAAAGGCCTTTTGGAAGTCTAGATAGAGCACATCCACTGTGTTTCCCTGGTCTAAGCTACTTGTCACCTCTTCAAATGATTGCTATGTCGCTGTGATAAGCAAGAGTTTAAATTATCAAGAGAGGGTGGAGAGTCTGCAAATAGATTCAGAGAGGTAAAGACAATAGATAATAGTTTGGCAGGTGGAATTTAACATGATATAACCTGTCATTCCATAAACAGGAATAATGGAAGGCAGTATGTTACTGAAATGGAGAGGGATTACAGAGATAAATGATACTGTGTACTGGGGGGTTCACTCAGACCCGTTCAGACATGGGAGGTTTTGCTCCATCCCTGATCGTCAGCTCCCAGACACTCCATGTGACCCCATTGCTCTCTGTACATATGGAATACTTTAATGTGGTTGATTGGTGGCGGGGATGGTGATTTGAAACGTGCAACAAGGGGACGGCCTTTATCCAAGATATATTCATTTCTTTCCACTTGGAGACCCGATGACGATGGGAATGGCTGACTGCTTCTGAATGAAGAGGCCGTGACTGCTGCCAGGACAGTGGGTATTCACCAACATGATGTACGGTGCATTGGTACACTGGTACAGTAAAAAAGAGATAGAGCTTCTTCAGTTCCTCTACCTCTCCCCATTGACATGAGTACTCTGCAGATGCCATGTACACCATCGGGAATCCCACTATACTGGATACACCCGGCCGCTCCCTGCTGTGGGAGAAACAATCTATTTACCTCATCCACCAAACATATCCTCCAACACCGAATGGTGACATTGATACTGAGATACTGGGAGATGATGGATTTGTCACCTCGTGCTACCTGGAAAGTTCTGGATCATAGAAGCTGAATGAAACTGCGACCCTCACAGATACAGGCAGCGCCATCCTCCCCCTGGTGTGAAGCTGCAGGTCGTGTTGAAGGAGGTGACACCGCTCTGTGACCAGCTCCTTGTTCAGTCAGGGCCCCTCACACTCTGCTCCTGGGTTAAGTGAAGCTTGGGAAGCTGCTCCTGGAAAAGCCGATGTGGATACAGCAGATTCCTTTCCCCCCACACACTCACTGCGTGGTTTCAGAGCTTCTCCTCTCTGCAGCCTCTGCTCCATTTGTTGTTCATGTTGCAGGCTCAGATGCTGTAGCTACAGCCCCCATGCTCCATACAGAGTTGGGTCACCAAATCCTCAGGTCTCCGTGAATGTCTGAGGCAGCTCACAGCACAACCTCCAGCAAACCAGCCCCAGCCTCTCCACTAAATTTTCAATTATAGGAGCCAGTCAGAAACCCCTCAGTACAAGTGTTGTGGACCAGACCAGATCCCCCCAGAATGTTTTAAGAAGAGCACTTAGACCCAAACCTTTCCTTAGTTTGAATATAGGTGTGAAGTGTGCGTTCCAGATATGTTGTTACTGGTCAAACCACTCGACATTAAGCAAAATATAATCTATTAAAATGCTTTAGTTCAAATACAATCAAAGGAAAGGACATTTTAGAATAGCTTATAAGTTGGAACACTTACACAAACAACAGATACCGTACCTTCTTGGTTTACACCGCTTGAAACAAAGATATATTCAAATACAGATCCTTACAGAAGTTTTCCAATCCAGGGGGAAACAACAGCAACAGAGATCTCAGAGAGAAAAGCAGCTGGGGATCATGTAATAAAACCTCCAACCCTTTTGGGATCCCCAGCAGCTTCTGAATGCTTCAGCTAAAAACAAAATGAGAAACCATGGTCTGGGAAAGGTGGCCACTGCCCTTCCATTGTTATCATCGTTTTAATGAAACCTAAAGGCTTTCTCAGTTATTTACTTGGAGTGTTTTCAGACAGCAGTTCTGCACCTCTGCCTTGAAAACCTCTCTTAAAAAAAAACCAAGAAAAAATACTATTCTCACAACTCCATCTTTAATATAATAATCCATCAATATACAAAGGTGCATTCATTTTAGACCTCCTAATCTTACTCTATTAGTAGACTGAAATGCATATACTTTACATTGATTCTGAGCATACAAATGTTCACAACTCGATTCGATTTCAGTCATTTTACTCCTGCCACAGAATGCCTTTGCCTTTCTTCATACAAGTCTCCACAACGTTCAAAACGTAGGTTTTCTCGCCCTGTCACCTGTATAATTTCAAACTGAATGGCAGCAATAATAAGCTCAATCGAAACAAACTGGTATTTCTCTCCCTAAACTTCTCAAAAAACTTTACCGGGTCACGATCAGTGATCAAGATTTGTCTCATGTATGTAATTCACAATTTAAATGCTGAAATGTTGTAACGCCAACACCAAGCTCAAAGCCTCCTTCACCATTGCGGAATAAATCTATTGATGTTTCCACTGGACACTCCAATCACATGTTACATAATGGAGCACTTCTCATCTCTCCAATAGTCCTTCTGAATGACATAGCTCCTCATGTCTCAGCATATAAGAGTTACGTACTTCTGTACCTCTTAATGCTCTAATCTCTTTATCTGCTACTCTTGGCCTATGCCAATAAACCTTACTCTCACAGGTATATGTTTTAAGAAGATCTCGCACATTCTTCTCAATCTCTCAGAGAAACCAAACTTTGATTTCTGAACTAAGTCATCATCATCAGACATTTCATCTTCTAATCTTGTCGTTTTAATTCTGCTCTTCCACACGAGTTCTCACGACTGCAGGAAGTGAATTGTTGAATTTCTCCAAAATAAGAATCTCTCTAACATTTTGATAGGTTTGCTCTGTTTTTAATACCCTTACCCACCTTTCAAAATGACTTTGTTTGATCCTTTCAAACTCAATGTGGCGTTTAACCAGGGACACTTTTTTCAATTCCTGAAACGCTGTCTGTCAGCTTCTGGCACAATCTCATATGCAATTCAGATGGCTTTCTTCACATCCTTATACTCCCCAGATACCTCCTCCGATAGAGATGCAAATACCTATCAGCTTTGTTTGGATCAGCTAACTTCACATGGTCACTGAGCACTGCATTGGTTTAGCCACGTTCTCAAATTAAATTCCAAACGCTTCCCCATCCATCTCATCAAATTTAGATAATGCCTGGGTGAATTTAAACAGAACCCCATTAGACCATTGGTTTCAATAAAGTTGCTCAACCGCACTATCTTCCTCATCCCACCGACCGTCTACCTTCATCTCTGCCTTCTGTGTCAACTTTCCTCTCTAACTGCTAACATTTTAAGTTGAAAATCTGCTCTTCTTCTGTCCTTTTCTCTCTTTCTTCTTCATTTTTTTCATTTTCTTTTATTTATGCTTTTCATCATAATTCAAACTGTTTCAATTTCTTCTCATGTTCAAAGTGCCTCATTTGAAATTGAATTCTAGACATTTCCAAAGAGTCTGATGGCGGTTCCACCAAATGTAATTGCTGTAACGATCTCTCATTTTCTCACAAACACAACCCCAACTCCAGCTTGTCTGTTAATTCCTACAGCTTTGCCTTCATTATCTTTTGTAAAACTCCCAACTTCACTTCCTCCACTCCCAGAAAACTCTTAATGACTGAAAGAATCTTTATACACAAAACACTATTTAAACCAACCGAATTCAACATCCGGAAACAAAGACACTAACAACTACCATACGCGACCTTTGAACGCAATAGTCTCCCGGTGAATAATCTCCAGTGTCTGCATGAGCTTATTCTGGATTCTCTGGTTTCCTCCCACAATCCAAAGATGTGCATGTCAGGTAAATTGGCTATGCTAAATTGTTCATAGTTTTCAGGGAGGTGTAGGTTAGGTACCTTAGTGGGGTTAAATGTGTAATAATAGGGTAAAGGAATGGGTCTGGGTAGGTTCCTCCTCGGAGGGTCGGTGTGGACTTGTTGGGTCGAATGCCCTGTTTGCACACTGTAGGGATTGTAATTCTAAACCCAATTTGGTATTATCGATTTAGAACCAGGCAAGAGTCCACAGATTGCTACAGACAAACTAGATCGCCTCAAACTATTTTATCAGGATAGCTTGGATGCCAAACCTTTCTTATTTTAAAGATAGATGTGAATTGGGTGTTCTAGATGTGATGCTACTATTTAAACCACTGACCATTACGCAAAACACAATATATTTAAACATTCTCATGAAAATCCATTCAAAATGCTGAGGAATTTAGAATAATTTAACTATTGGAAACCTTTACCAAATAATGGATACAGTATCTTCTACAGATGAACTGTTCCAATATACTAACATCACATAAACACACTCCTTGGCATGAAGGAACATTGAGACATACATTCTTGCATACAGTTCTCCAATCCAGTAGGAATCAGTATCAAGTCAGGTTTCAGAGAGTAGCATCTGGGGATAAGTTAATAGGCCGTTGTTACTACTATTTATTAAAAAACCCTAAAATCATCGTAAGTCATTTACTTGAGCCGTTATCAGTAAGCAGTTTGACCTTTAAGTTCTCTTATTTTATAAAAAGAAGAAAATAACTTTTTCTTAAAAAGTGACAGCATTGTCACACAATTGAGATGCCTGGTCCTTTACTCTAGGGACTTCTTCGTTTTACTGAACGCAAGGTCCACTGAGAGGGATAAATTCAGGTACAGACCAAGTTACAAGGATTTGTCCCATAACCTCTGAAACACCCCTGTCCATGGACCATCACATGGGACATACCGGGAAGTGAACAACAGCCTGACACACACCATTTCACTGTTTCTGAGCTTCACAATGCCAGCACTCGATACACTAGGGAGCCAAAAGCTAAGCCAAGACAAATATACAGAGACACAGAAAGATTCACATTAATGATAGAAAGAGACAGTTAATTAACTGAAAAGATTTTGTGGAAATATGGGGAAAAGGTCAGGGCAGTGGGACTAACTGGAGAAGTGAGATCTTCGAGAGTAAACTTACAAGAATGAGAACATTGAATGAAGGCATTGTCAGATCAGCTGGAATGGTTTGTTACATCAAATTCTGAATCTGCTTCAGACAACATCACAAACAACATAAACTGGGTCAAGATGACAGTCCAGCATGGAGAGCTGTGTAGACCATGCTAGTGTGTTGCTCAGTAAACTGCACAATCTGCCAAGCATAGGGAGTATTGCAAACTTGACGATCATATGCTAATCGACTCGCATCAGATTCCTGCCTACAATGGGAAGATTTGCTGCGTGTGTGTGTGTGTTTGTGTGTTCATCAGAAACTGAGGGAAAGTGCGTGTGTGCGCGCGATTGGCGTGGCTGAATGTGAAACTCATTGCTTGAGAAGGAACGCACATGGAGGAAATTATTTTAAATATGAACAACTGGCAGGCTTTTTGTTAATGGACAGAGAGAACGAGAAACGTTGCATGGACAGATGAGATAAAATGTTTGAGAATGTCAAAATAAAGGCATTGCCAGACACAATAGCAATATACATTGGCGTGCACATGAATGGCAGGTGGATGGGAGTTTGGTGTGAGTTAGAATCAGATTTGCTTCGGCAGGTGTGAAGCCTGAGTGTCAGCAGCAGATCATTAACTTCATTAAGACGGTATTTCATAGCTCAAGGTTCAAACTGCAGATGGAATTAACCAGTGAGATATATTCTGGAATAGTGAGTATTTCAAGTTAGAAATGGTCAGGGTATGGCGTCAGGAAGTAGCTCCTGGACAAAGGGATCACCCACAGTTGTGACTTGTCTGCTTCAACCGCAGATATTGGCCAGGGATGGGAGGGAAACAGTTGAAGGAAGTGGAGCGTGTAACCAGAACAGTGGAGAGTGACCTCCAAGCTCTGAATACTTCAATAACAAAGGCAATAATACAGCACGTTGTAGTTCTCCTCTGGAACTGAATAGGTCAACATAGAGATCCATGAGTATCCCATAGAGACCCAGAACAGAGAGGGAGACAGTAATTGAATACATTCATTGATGTAGTTAATAGTAGTCTGTAGAGTGAATATATGGATTGAGAGTTTCAACAGGAAAACAATCGAGACAAGAAGTGCAGACTATTTGAAAGAACAATAATAGTCATAACTGCTTTATAGAAAGAAAAATCTGGACAGTGACACTTACCAGGAACACCGACGAGAGCCAGGAAAGGATAATAAAAATATTCAATAATGAGAAGAGCATAATAGAATCGCAATGATAATGACCGCCAATAAAATGTAGAAAGATACCAAACAAATTGGATAAACTCCTGTCTATTGTTGGAACATGCCAGTCTAATGTTCCCAGATTATGATACATTTTTGTAACATTCCAGTCCGATGTTCCCAGATTATGATACATTTTTGTAACATTCCAGTCTAATGTTCTCAGATTCTGATCCATTGTTGGAACATTCCAGTCTAATGTTCTCAGATTCTGATCTCTCCTCCCCCTCTCTCCAAATCTGCTGATCCCTGTCAGTGCTGTCGGTGATGGTCCCGCTCACATTATGGGATAACACATTGAACGGCGCCTATTTATCATTTAAAGATGGAAATCCTCCACTGGAATAATTGGAATCCATGGAGATTAGCATTAGTCACAGTCACTGAACAAACACTGGGAAACCGAGCAAAGGCTATGACAACGGATGAATGGGCACTGCACAACAATCCACAGGCAGAGGTGTTCCCTCCCAGTTGGGGAACACTTCAGTGGTGCTGGATATTCAAGCTCGGACCTTCTGGTGACCATCCTCCAAGCCGAACTTCAGGACAGGGCGTAGTGAAAAGTGGCCAAGCATAGGCTGATAGCTAATTTCGATACACATATGAAGGGCCTCAACCGGGACCTTGGGTTCGTGTCACATTACAGGTGACCACCATTGCACTACACACACACACAGACACTCTTATACACACACATACATACGGAAACACATGTACACAGACACGCACACAGACACTCACACACACCCTTCCAGACACACACACACTCCCACACTCAAACGGCACTCTCTCAGATACTTAGACCATTCTACACTCATACACACACATATCCACTCTCTCTCACTGATAGTCAAAACCCCCCACCCCAGACACGCACACACACTCCCACACTCACACATGCACTCCCTCACAGACTTAAGACACTCTACATCACTACACACCCATACATTCTCTCTCACACTCACAACCCCCCAATCCAGACAGACACAGACAGACACACAAACCGACAAATACCCAAACGAACACATATATGTTGTGGGATGAACTTGTACTTGCAGAGTTACATTGTAATTTGCTCAAAAGCTGCATGAATTCACGTAAAACTCTGAGCTCAAAAAAGGCATGGATTTATATAGAACTCTGTTATCTGACTTTTCAGATTAGAATCAATCTAAACATCATGGCATAGACAGAGAACACAGGGGGCTAACACCTTCGACATATTGTATAGCTAAAACTCACTGTTGCAGCTAACCTGAGAATGCAACATTAAAAAAAGGTTTTGTGATTTACACATGAATGAAGTGAAACTATCATGGTATTCGAACAGATGAAAGACTCAACATTTAGTCAAGTTATTTTTCAATGTATAATTTCAGTCACATCACACTGCAGGTTTGTAGATAATACCAAATTTGGTGGTGTTGTCGACAGTCAAGAATGATCTCTCAGACTATAATGGGACCTTGTTTAGGTGAACAGAGAAGTGGCAGATAGAGTATATTTTGCTTACATGTGAGGTGTTGCATTTTGGCAGACAAATCAAGGCTAGACATATACGTAGAATCCTGTCGAAAGCTGCCAATCAAGGAGAACTCCATAGAAATTATCGAATCCCTACAGTTAGGAAAAGGCTTTTCGGCCCATCGAGGCCACACCGATCCTCTAAACAGTATCCCACTGGAAAAACAGCTGACCTATCCCTCTGAGCCTGCATTTCCCATGACTAATCCATCTCCCCTACACATCCCTGGGTACGGTGCGCAATTTAGCATGGCCAATCTACCCTTACCTGTATATCCTCATACTGTCAGAGTAAAACAAAGCACATGGAGGAAACTCAGGCAGACACAGGGAGAATGTACAAACTCCACACAGCCAGTCATTCAAGGATGGAATTAATCCGAGGTCACTGCTCTGTGAGGCAGCAAATCTAGCCTAGTGGTGCAGGTTCTCTGTTGCTTGAAAGTGCTGTCACAGATAGTTAGCGCAGTGATGAAGGCATTTCGTGATCTTCCGTTTATTGGTGCGTGCTTTGATTCGAAGCGTTTGCATGACATGTTAAATCTGTACAGGACATTGGTTTGGCCACTTTTGTAATATTGCCTTTAATTCTGGTCTCCCTGCTGTCGGAAAGGCGTTGTTAAACTTGAAAGGGTGCAGAAGAGATTTCAAAGAATGTTGCAGATTTGGAGGGTCAGAGTTACAGGGAGAGATTGAATAGGCTGGGGCTATTTTCAAGTGTTGAGGCTGAGGGGGGACCTTAAAGGTGTTTATAAAATCATGAGAGGCATACATAAGGGAAACAGTCAATGTCTTTTCCCAGGATAGACGAGTCTAAAATTAGAAGACAAAGGTTTATGGTGAGAGGAGAAAGATTTAAAAAGGGATATGAGGGACAACATTTTCACACAGAGACTGCTGTGTGTATGGATTGAACAGACAAAAGAGGTGGTGGAGGCAGGTATAGTTACACCATTTAAAAGGCATTTGGATGGATACATGCATGGGAAGTGTGTAGAAGGAGATAGGCCAATGGCTGGCAAGGGGGACGAGATTAATTTAGAATATTTGGCGGTATGGATGACCAGACCGAACGATCTTTTTCCATGCTGTACATCTCTGAGAGTCGATTGATGACTCTTCAGTGTATAACATGGGAACAGGAGGAGGCTATTCAGCATCTGAATTCTGCCAGTCGTCTTGTTTGCTCAATTACAGAGAGTGAAATACAAAAATACATCATTCAGATTTTGATGGTGTTTTACAGAAACAGGAGAAAGGCCTTTAGTCAAGAAAAGCTGTAAAGAATGTGAAGAGGCCATTCAGTCCCTCAATTCCATTCCACAGGAGCAGCAGGTGAGCACAGAGCTATTGGAGCCTGTTACACAGGAGCAGGAGGAGGACATCTACTTTCACAAACTTGGGATCAGGAGGCAGTCATTCAACTGCTTGGAACTGGGACACAGGGACAGGAGACAATCACTCAACTGTTCGAGATGGGGACACAGGAACAGGAGGAAATCATTCAACTGCTGAAAACTGGGGCACAGGGAAATCTAGAGGCTAGTGAGGCCCGAGGATCTTGTTACGGAGGAACTGGAGGAGGTGCCTCTCTCCCCACCAGTATGGGACACTGGGAGAGAAGGGGAGTTTACTTGGAACAAACAGAAATATCTGAGTAAGTTCCATTAGTGGTCCATTCAATCCTCCCCTACCATTCACTAAGACCACGTCTGTTCTGATGGTGATTCCCTCATTTCATTTTACGGAGACCCCCTCTCTGCAGCCTCTGCTCCATTTCTTGGTCATGTTTCAGACTCAGATGCTGCAACAACAGTCACCATCACTCATCCAGAATTGAATAGACCACTAATGGAACTTACTCATATATTACGGTTTGTTCCAAGCAAACTCCCCATCTCTCCCAGTGTCCCATACTGGTGGGGACTGAGTCTAACCAGATGATTCAGGATTTGAAGAGTCCAATCACAAGAGTGAAAACACAAAATAAAGGCATTGCCAGATCTTTAGTTCTCTCACTTTCGCAATCCAACTCACAATACCAACCCATCCATTACATATTCAGGATGGAGCACTGTGTAGATCCGGCTAGTGTACAGCTGTATGCAAACCAGCAATGTCCAGAGTGAAACTCTGTGCAGCCCACACCAATGCTGGATCTATAATCTTGGACTAAATGTCCAGTGTGGCGAGCTCTGCAGTCTGCACTGGTTCATTCATATATAAACCCAGGCTGTTGCATTGTTCGGTAACACTGTGTTAGATCACGACCCAGTGTGGGGAAACATGTAACCAATGTTGAAAGTGACAGGATGTGCAGTTCCCATCCATTTACAGCTCCATGTCTCCACTGTGCCTTGACAAGGTGTGCTGCGAATGTGAAAGTTACTGCAAGGAAGAGATGTAAATGGAATTTAAATACCAATAGTTCTGATTAAGGCGTGTATCACTCTAGTATTTAAAGATGAAATAACTGAGATAATATCCAATAAGGTTTTGTGAATGGTGCAAACAAGTAAGAGGGGGATGGTGATGTTATAGTGGTTGTACAATACGCCTTCAAATAATCAATGGGAATTAGAAGAACAAATATGCAGGGAGACTGGTGAGACTTGCAGGAGCTATAGGGTTGTCATAATGGGTGATTTTAATTATCCTAACATAGACGGAGAGTTCCAAAGAGTTAAGAACTTAGATGGAACGTAATTTGTTAAGTGTGTTCAGGAAAGTTTCCACAAGCAATATATAGAGTATCCGACTCGGGAAGGGACAAACTCGACCTACTGTTGGGAAATAGGGATGGATAGGTGATGGAGGTAAAGTGGGGGAGCATATTGGGAAAAGTGACCAGAGCTGTATTAATGTTAAAATAGTTATGGTAGGGACAAATTGATCCATGGATTCAAGTTCTAAATTGGGGCAAGGCGAATTTTGTTCGAATTAGGCAGGGGATTGCAGGGCTTGATTGGAGTAGTGTGTTTCCAGGTAAAAGGATCCCAGGAAAGTGGGAGGGCTTCAAAAGTGAGATAGCTTGAGTTCAAGGTCTGCATGTTCCTGTGAGGGTGAAGGGAAAGTGAGGTCGGAAGAGAGAACCCTGGATGACAAGAGATATTGAGGCTCTGACCAGAAAAAAAGGTGTCGCTCAGTTACAGGTAGCTGGGACCAAGGGAATCTCTGGAGGTACACAGGGGATACAGGAGTTTACTGAAGAAGGAAATCAGCAAGGCGAAAAAGGGGGTATGAGATAGCCTTGCTGATTATGAGCAGATTAGGGTGAATCCAAATTCAGTATAATAAAGAAAAAGAACAACTAGAGAGAGTTAAAACTCAAAATGGGCATACATGTGTAAAATTTCAAGAGATGGGTGAAGAGAGACATGAAGACCTGTGACCTTTTGGAGGTTAATTGTGATATCTTGGTACAGTCCATATCACAGTAGAGGTGCTGTTGGACATATTAGAATGCACAAAGTCAGACAAATCTCTTGGTCCTGACCAGATATATCTAAGAGCACTGCACGAGGCGAGACAAGATAGTTCAGGGCAAGGTCCCGGAAGACTGGGCAGTAGCAAATGTTGTGCCCTTATTCAGAAGGGCTGCAAAGCAAAGCCTGGGAAATATAGACCAGTAAGCTTCACACCTGTTTTCGGTAAACCACTTGAGAAGGTACGGAGATATAAGATATGCATGCATTTGGAAAGACAGAGTTTGACTTGGAGCAGTCAGCATAGCTTTGTGCCTGACAAATTTTGATAGCGTTTTTGAAGAAGTGACCAGGAAGGTTGACGAATCCAACCACGAGGGTGGTAGATATATTCTATATGGAATTCAGTATGGCCTTTGATAAGGTTCCACATGGCAGGCCGCTCTGGAAGGTTAGATATACATGGACTCCAATGTAAACTGGCAAATTGGCAACACAGTGGGTTGACGTTATGAAGCAAATGCTATGGTGGAGGTATGCTTGTCGGACTGGAGGCCTGAGACTAGTGGAGTGCCTCATTGATCGGTCCTGGGCCCATTGCTGTTTATTATCTATGTCAATGATTCGGACCAGAGTGCACAACGCAACGTTAGTAAATTTGCAGATGACACTAAATTAGGAGACATTATTTACAGTGAGGAACATTATCAGAAATCGCAGCAGTACCTTGATCAGCTGGGGAAGTGGGCTGAGAAATAGCAAATGGAGTTTAATATAGATAAGTGTCTTGCATTTAGGAAAGTCCAATCCAGGTAGGAATTTAATGACGAATGAGAGAGCCATAAGGCGTGTAGTGCAACAAAAGGACGTTGGAGACCAGGTGCACGGTTGTCTGAAATTTGAGTCACAGATACACAGGACAGTGAAGAAGGCTGTTGGCACACTGGCCTACATCAGGGCATTGAGTATAGAAGTTGGGACGTTATGTTGCAGTTGTATAGGATGTTGGTCAGACTGCAGTTGGAGTATTGTGTTCAGTTCTGTTCAGCTTGCTCTAGAAAGGATATTATTGAACAAGAAAGTACGTAGAACAAATTTCCAAAGATGTTTCCTGGGCTAAAGGGTCTAAGTTATAGGCAGAGGTTGGACAGGTTAGAACTTATTTCTTTACAGCGTAGGAAACCGAGGGGGTTCTTGTAGAAGTTTAGCCCTTATAAAACCATGAGCTGTGCATGGGGTGAATACTTCAAAATGTGTTCACAAGGTTGTGGAATCGAGGACTAGAGGACATCCATTAACGTTTGGAAAGGATAAAAATATAAAAAGGAAACTGAGGGGCAACTTTTTTTACATAGAGTGTGGTACGCATATGGACTGAGCTGTCAGTGGAAGTGATTGAGGTGGGTACAATAACAACATTGAAAAGGCATTTGGACAAATACACAGATAAGAAAGGATTAGAGGGATACAGAACAAGGGCAGGGGAATGGGGTGAGTCTGGATGGACATTCTGGTTGCCATGGACCAGCTGGGCCAAATGGCCAATCATACTGGCAGTCTCGTGCAATATGACTGTAAATTATTGTGTTATGGAGTGAAGACAGGGTGGGGTGGGGGGGGGGGAGACTGAGATAAAATGTCATGGAAGGATATGTTCACAGGTTCAGAATGCTGAAATGAAGACATTTGGACAGAATCATGCAACACGGATCAGTATTTCGAAGAATTATGAGTGAAAGGGATATTGCTGTGAGTTCAGGGGATGGAGAGTTTGGATGAGCATTTGTTCGGCAGCTTTGTAACTGGGAGGGAGGACAGCACTCACTGGGCTGAATCTAACAAAAAACTGTCTCAGTGACATTTTCATTGAGTGTGACAGAGGGGTTGTCTGCACGAGGCTGAGCTAGTTTCCTATTGCTATCTTACCAAACTCATCTCATTAACTACCTACCCCACTCCATGGTGTCCTCCTCATACAATGCCAGCCCGATTCTCCCACCCATCATGACTGGAGGTACTCACAGTCGCCCGGATGCCCCTGGGTATTCCGTAATCCCTGACACTGGTACCATCTTTAAAAGATCAATGGGCACACGGTGGCGCTTTCTCAGTTTGGAGCTGCCCTGCACGTTTTCCCCAAGCATGGCAATGAAGGGGAAATTACACTACGGTTTTTCGACAGCAGCACAGAGGTCCTGGTGGATGGACTAGTAGAAAAGGGGACCCAGAGGGGGCCACACGACCAGATCTACCGAGCATGGGCTGAGCTCACCACCTAGCTCAGTGCGGTTTCTGGGGTCTGAAGAAATGTCCAGCAAAACAGGGACAAGCATCAATAAGCTTCCCCACTCTGTCAGGATAAGGGTCACCATATTTTCTCTGCTCCCTCACACTCGCTGTATATCTGTTATAGCACCGATCCCCAAACAAGGCTAATGCTGCACCACTCACACTACTGCATGCAGCACCTTCCCTCTCTTTCACTCTTGCCTTTCTTATGCCCCCCCACATAGTTAAAGAATATTCTGCAGAATGTCTATTATGGAATGTTCCAGGTATTGTTCCAACTTATTCAGGAAAACGGCTGTGCCCTTGTGCGTAACATGTAAGATGATGGAGGAGAGATGTACGTTTTTCAAATTACACACAATTAAATTCTATCATGAGGCCATTCAGTACTTCAAATATGCTCCAACGTTCAATTCGTTTGGGGGTGATCTGATGGTTTTCTCAGCTCCATGTTACAGGAACTTTCAGTCATTCAACCCCAAGGTTCCTGTTACCGAGCAGACGATTCTCAGACACTTCATACCCCGGGTTTCTTCTAGCATGTATTAAGAAGGCATTTCCCATGGGGATGGACTCTCCTTACAATATATTTCATTTGATTTATAAATTCATGGAACAGTCAGCAGGCTTTCCACAGACCAATCAAAACCATGCACGTTTTGTATGGTTATAGATATCCAATCACAATTAGTCATTCTGGTTATATCACTTGTCTCACCTTATCGTATTCAACCAAAGACAGCTTCCAAATATTTGTCTCATTATAAAATATAATTTCTAGGGAGAACATTTTTATCTCGAATCCGCCTTTTCCCTTGTCATTCAAATTTCTCTTGCCCTTTTTTATGACTGATTTTGTGTGCAACATTACGCAGTCTCCCACACAGTTGGCTGGATGGTTGATTTGTGATGCTGAGGGAGGCCACCAGCGCAGGTTCAATTCCCCTCACTGACACAGGTTGCCATGAAGGAGATGCTCTCTCGACCTCACCCCATCACCAGTATAGTGACCTTTAAAGTAAACCACCATGAGAGATTTCTCCAATGAGTGTTATTTGCGACTCGAAACTATCAATGTTAACATTTAAATTTTTTAACAATTTTTTTTATTGAAAAAGATATTTTATTATTATATTAAACCAATATCAAAACAACTCAAATAACTGAACAAAATTACACCCATTTGCATGTATATACAAAATAAGTTAAAGTCTCTAAACGGACGGAAGAAAAACAAAAATACACAATAAATAATAAATAAATAATACGGCCCAGCACAACAAAGTGATAGCTCTCGTTCTGCGAGAGCATGAACTGATACACATTCATATGTTCATAATTCTTAATATGTGATTCATTACACAATATCGTCATGGCCATATAAAATCCCTTTTTAGAGTGGCAGATAAGCCTGTATCGCGGTAATCCAAAAAGGGTTGCCATACCTTATACAAATCTCTGCTTTTCGGTGCACCATACTGGTGAGAATGTCCAAAGGGATATTCTCCATGACGAGCTTACAACCACCCAACAGTCCCGAAGGTTTTTCAGACATCCAACACAACAGAATATTTTTACTAGCACAGGAAGTATGAGGGAGATACTAAAGGAGTTTTGTGCATCAGTATTTACTGTGGAAAAGGATATGGAAGATATAAAATGTAGGGAAATAGATGGTGACACTTTGAAAAATGTCGATATTACAGAGGAGGAAGTGCTAGATGTCTTGAAACGGGTAAAGGTGGATAAATCTCCAGGACCTGATCATGTCTACCCGAGAACTCTGTGGGAATCTAGAGAAGTGATTGCTGGGTCTCTTGCTGAGATATGTGTAGTATGGATAGTCACAGGTGAGGTGCCGGAAGACTGGAGGTTGGCTAAAGTTTTGCCATTGTATAAGAAGGGTGTGAAGGACAAGCCAGGGAACTATAGACCAGTAACCCTGACGTTTGTGGTGGGTAAGTTGTTGGAGGGAATCCTGAGGGACAGTATGTGCATGTATTTGGAAAGGCAAGGACTGATTAGGGATAGTCAACAGCTATGTGCGTGAGAAATCATGTCTCACAAACTTGATTGAATTTTTTGAGAAAGTAACAAAGAGGATTGATGAGGGCAGAGGGGTAGATGTGATCTATACGGATTTCAGGAAGGGTTTTGATGAGGTTTCCATGGGAGACTGAATGGCATGGTTAGATCTCATGGAATACAGGGAGAACTAGCCATAAGATACAGAACTGGCTCAAAGGTAGAAGACAGAGGGTGGTGGTGGAAGGTTGTTTTTCAGACTGGAGGCCTGTGACAAGTGCAGTGCCCCAAGGATCAGTGCTGGATTCACTACTTTTTTGTCATTGACATAAATGATTTGGATGCGAGCATAAGCGGTACAATTAGCAAGTTTGCAGATGACTCCAAAATTGGAGGTGTAGTGGAGAGCGAAGAGGGTCACCTCAGATTGACCAAATGGCCAATGGGCTGAGAAGTGGCAGATGGAGTTTAATTCAGATAAATGCGAGGTGCTGCATTTTGGGAAAGAAAATCTTAGCAGGACTTTTACACTTAATGGTAAGGTCGCAGGGAGTGTTGCTGAACAAAGAGACTTTGGAATGCAGGTTCATAGCTCCTTGAAAGTGGAGTCGCAGGTAGATAAGATAGTGAAGAAGGTGTTTCCTTTATTGGTCAGTGTATTGAGTACAGGAGTTGTAAGATCATGTTGCGGCTGTACAGGACACTGGTTAGGCCAGTGTTGAAATATTGCGTGCAATTCTGGTCTCCTTCCTATCGGAAAGATGTTGTGAAACTTGAAAGGGTTCGGAAAAGATTTCAAGGATGTTTCCAGCGTTGGAGGATTTGAGCTGCAGGGAGAGGCTGAACAGACTGGGGCTGTTTTCATTGGAGCGTCGGAGACTGAGGGGTGACCTTATCGATGTTTACAAAATTATGAGGGGCATGGATAGGTTAAATAGGTGAAGTCTTTTCCCTGGGGTCGGGGAGTAAGAACGAGAGGGTTTAGGTTTAGGGTGAGAGGGGAAAGATATAATAGAGAACTACGGGGCAACTATTTCACACAGAGAGTGGTACGTGTATGGAATGAACTGCCAGGTGACGTCGGGGAGGCTAATACAAGTGCAACATTTAAGAGGCATTTGGATGGGTAAATGAATAAGAAGGATTTGGAGGGTTATGGGCCGGGTGCTGGCAGGTGGGACTATCTGGTCAGCATGGACGGGTTGGACCGAAGGGACTGTTTCCATGCTGTACATCTCTATGACTCTATGATTCTATGACTTATATTAATCTCTGCTTTTTGGTGAACCATGCTGGTGAGAAAGTCCAAAGGGATATTCTCCATAATAAGCTTACAATGTCTCAACAAACCCGGGGAGTTTTCAGACATACAACACAACAGAATATTTTTCCTAGCATAGAAAGTAAGGAATTTTTTTTCCCATGTGCATCTGCATAAGATACTCTGGGCAGGCGAGGAAAAGAGAAGCCGGGTCCATCTCCAATTCGGACCCCAAGACCCACTCTACCACACCGAACACAGTGCTCCAATATATACAAAGCCTGCAGCAGGACCACATGCAATGAGTAAGAGTGTCTGTAGTTATTCTGCATTTAGGACATGCTGAAGATAATCCCACTTTGAATTTTGAGAGAAAATCTGGGGTCAGATAGAACCTATGAAGATTTTTCAACTGCATGGAATGGGTTCAATTACAGATCAAAATCCTTCGAGCATTTTCACAAATATCCTCGCATGTCTCCGAAAAGATCTAAACCCCCAACTCTCTCGCACAGACGTCACGAAGCTGCACAGTCTTCTCTGCGGGGACACGCTCCAACAAATGGTAAAGGGTACTGACAGAGAGTATATTCTTCAGAATAATCACCTGCTTCTCTGTATCGGATCTATAAGTGTCTTGTAAAATTGTGTTTTTTAATCAAATCTCTAATCTGGAAAAAAAACACCAGAGGTCTCGACTAGGTAGTCCATACTTACGAGTTATTTGATCAAACGGAATCATTGTTTCTCCCTCAAGTAGCACGTGGTGGCTCGGTGGTTTGCACTGCTGACTCCCCGTACCAGAGTCACAGGTTTGGTTCCAGCCTTGGGTGACTGGCTGTGTGGAGTTAGTATATTCTCAACTGTGACTGCGTAGGTTTCCTCCCACAGTTACAAATATGTGCATGTTAGATGACTTGGCCATTGCTCAATCGCTCATAGTATTCCAGGATCTGTAATTTGGGGCATTAATCAGGGTAAATATAGGATGGTAGGGGAATGGGTGTGGGTGGGTTACCCTTTAAAGGATCGAAGTGGACTTGCTGGGCCCAAGGACCTGTTTCCACACTGTAGCGATACTACTAATTCTAAATCACCCAAACAAGGTATCCCCCTCGTTGCCCACAGTTTAATCCTGGAATCCATTATCCCCGGTATACCAATTATACGGGTAAGAAACATGGTTTTGGCTGTATTGCCTCGATCTGGCGCATTGTCCTTAAAGTTTTAACAGTATTGATAATCATTATTTTTTGACAATATTCCAAAATGTTGTCACTTTATCTAAGAACAACAGACTAATAAGGATTTACTTTGTCTGAGAGGGCTCAATGTCCAGCCGCATTGACGCCGATTCCTCAGCCGCCCAGGCACTAACATACGATTAAAAAAAACTTAATTGATAGCTTTTAATCGGGGAGATCTACTCCTCACAATCTGCGGGACAGTGGCAATTTTGTTAAGAAGATAAAGAATGCCTTATGGTGCCAAATAAAAGAGCTAAACCAGCCATTATGTTTCCGATATATCTGTCTGGGAAACATCATAGAAAGCATTTGAACTGGATGTAGGAAATGAGGAAGGACATTCATTTTAATAACAGCTATCTGACCGAGCCAGGATATTGGAAAAGCCTCCCATCTTTGAAGGTCTTGTTTAATTTTGTCAAACAAATGGACATAGTTCACGTTAAATAAATGATCAAAGACAGATGTAATGAATATACTGAAATAGGGAAACCACCCCCGTGACCATTTAAAAGGAAACCAGGATTTGCCCACAGTATCAGGTATTTCCCTAAGATCTCCCATAGGCATGGCCTCCAACTTTGTAAAATTAATCTTATTGCCCGGAAAGGCAACAAGCGAATCAATGCATTTCATCACATGAACAACCGAAATTGCAGGATTTGACAAAAACGTAAGACCCTAATCTGCACACAATGTAATCTTTCGAGACTTCGATCCCACCTCTGGGGCAGATATGGTGGCATCCCTACGGATGGCCTCCGCCATCCTTGTCGGCTGCCTGGAGAAATATTAATATTACTGGTTGGCCACACCATTAGTGAGAACCGCAGCCAGAGGATCGCGGTAAAGGACCCTCACCCACTTGATCAAAACTTTGCGGATACCAAACCATTGTAATGTACAGAAGAGATCCGGCCACTCAACCCAATCAAATGCCTTCGCTCATCTAAAGAAATCAATAATCCCTGGACAGATTGTTGTTGACACTCTTGGATCATATTGAGTAAATTCTTAACATTGTAGGAAGATCTGCGGCCCTTTCTTAAGCATGTTTGGTCCTCTTTAGCAACGGAAGGCAGCAAAGTTTCCACCTTAATGCACGGATCTCAGACAGGAGTTTCAGACCAATATTTAAAAGTGAGATTGGCGTGTAAGAAGCACAATCCTCCGGGGTCTTCCTTTCTTCAGCATCAGAGAGATATTAGCCTCTATTAAGGATGGAGCGAGTGGTTCGTGACTGTATGAGTGATTGAACACGTTAAACATCAGCCCTGACAATAGGTTTATAAATTATTTATAAAATTCACTAGGAAATCCGTCAGGAAGTAGCGCCTTTACATTCTGAAGCTGCTTCGCACCCTCCTGCGCTGACAATGGTGCATTAAGGCACAACACCTATTCAGGGGTTACTCCTGGAAGACCCAGGTTCTTGAAAAATAACTCCATCTTAATCCATCTATCCTCAAAATGTTCAGTCTGAAATAATTCGGTGAAAAATCTCGGACAGGAGACGCAAATCTTTTTGGAACTGAAGGGAAGGATCCCAATACCTTTCCTAATTGAGGTAATGGCTTGAGAGGGGCGATCGTTTTCCTGGCAAGATAGAATAAATATCTGCCTGGCTTATCACCATGTTCAAACAGCCTTTGTTTTGCAAAAGTAAGTTCCTTCTTGGCTGTCTGTGTGAGCGTGGAATTCACTGTAGACCGAAGCGTTGTGATCCTCTGCAGCTTAGCCACTGAGGGACAATCACAGTATGCCCTCTCGGCTGCCCTCAGCTGTGCCTCAAACCAGCGTTCCTGCTCCCCCTTCTGCTACATCATAAGGAATAATTATTCCCTTAGCATAAGCCTTAGCAATTTCCCACAGAGTGGATGAGTGACTGGTTGTATCTGAATTAATGGCTAAGAAAGATCTGAATTCATCTCAATGGTCAGCACAGTGGCACAATAGTTAGGACTACTACCTCAGAGCACCAGAAACCCGGGTTCAATTCCTGCCTGAGGTGACTGTCTGTGTGGAGTTTACACATTCTCTCTTTGTCCGCGTGGGTTTCCTCCCACAGTCCTAAAATGTGCAGGTTAGGTAAATTGGCCATGCTAACTTGCCTGTAGTGTTAGGTGAAGGGGTAAATGTCAGGGGGTGGGTCGGTGGGGACCTTTTGGTCCGAAGGGCCTGTTTCTACACTGTAAGTAATCTAATCTAACTACTCAATCAACCAACTAGTCTTAAGAATAAAGGGATACATTCGCTAGTGTCTCGAATCTATTGTATTGCCCTTAATCTTAATCAAACTGCTTCATGGTCAGAAATGGTAATATTCCCAATTGTGCAGGATGCCACGGAATCTATGATTGTTGCAGGAATGGGGAAGATATCAACCCTCATGTGGCACTTATGCCAGTTAAAGAAGAAAATAAAATCCCTACTTGTGATGTGGACCTGCCACTAGACATCCACTAGCTCTCGTTCTGCACACAAATCCACTAATTGCTGACCTTATAACGAGGATATTGGGGCACCTTTGGACATTATGTCCACCGTGAGGTCCATAAGACTTTTGAAAACTTCTACAATAATGTGCCACGAATCAAGATAACTGAATTTGGAAAATGCATCAACCAAGAATTTAAGAGGGTGCCTCGGGAGAGGGTGGGGGTGGGGGTTGGGGATGGCCAATGAACATTCAAAATACTATATTCTTTACTATAGTCTATAGTTCAAGGCTTTGGGTATTATGAACCTCCCGTGAGTGTCAAATGCAATCTAGTAGGTTAAATTGAATTTTCTTTTTATCCATTATGGCTTCTCCCCTCCTCATAATATTAAAAGAGGAGAAATAAATCCGATCAAGCCCGACCTGCAGTAATGTCAAATGTTCCTTGTCATCAAGGTGCATCTCCTGCAATAGGACAACATCTACGCTCTCTTTTTAAGACTAGAAAGTAAATTTTTCCTCTTTTCTGGCCAATGGCGCACCTTAATGCTCCAGGTACACCATTTAAGCACATCTTTACCCAGAACACACTGTAGCAACATTTAAACTCGAGAGAGGAATAACTTGAATTACTGATCATTAATAAACAAAGTCTCATAGAGCTTAGAAACTACACAAACTAAGGCTACTAAAACTGCCGACTCTCAACACTTTCAAAAACTAAGAATTTTAAGTGAATGGCTGGGATGGAGTGGGTTAGGGAAGCACTTTGCCCGTGCTGTGATGCAGAGCCCGACAAAGCAGACCTTCCAGATCACCACCATCTTGGATTGCCCCTTAACATTTTATCGATATTATCATTTCATTTTGCATTATATTCCTGGATGTGCTGGAGCAATGTGATTTTTTTTTACCACTGTCAGCATTTCCCCAACACTGCACATTCCTGCCATTCCTCGATAATCCTTGACTCCGTTATTCTTTATGAACCTTTTGTCTGTGCCTCAAACATATTCTATATATCTGCGTTCAATGCTCTGCAGGGAAGAGAGTTCCAAATACTCTCACCATTGAGAAAACAAAAAATAACTTCATCTGTTTGAAAGATTATTTTTGTCTCCTCACCTGAGAAAGGATGTAATTAAATTGGAAGCAGTTCGATGTTTCACTTCATGTGTATTCCAGGAATGATGGTCTTATATTATGAAAGCTTTAACAGGTTACTCTTGGAATGAGAGGCGATCATATTGAAACATACAAAACCTAGAGGAGAGTGATCAGATAGATACCCACTGGTGTTTGTATAGTCCAAACTTCTTGTTGTTTTTATAGAATCTCTATAGTGTGGAGGCAGGACATTCTGTCCATCAAGTCCACATTGAGCCTCGGAACAGTATCCCGTCCGGACCTGCCCCCCTACTCTATCATGTAACCCTGCATTTCCCATGACTAACCTATCTAACCGACACATCCCCAGGCACTATGGGCAATTTAGCATGGCCAATCCGCTCTAAGCTGCATATCTAAGGACAATGGGAGGAAAGTAGAACACTGGGAGGAAATCCACACAGACATGGGGAGAATGTTCAAAATCCACATAGAGGGTTGCCCGAGGTTGGAACTGAACGTAGCTACTTGGTGACAGGAGGTAGCAGTGCTAACCACAAATGCACCATGCGCATCCGTTAGTTTTATTAGTTACTTGTGGCTAACTAAAGAAATCTGCCTGACTTGTTCCTGTCACTGAATCTGACTCAGTCTGAGAACTTTATCATCGGCCATATCACCAACCTGGTTACATTAAAAAGTTAGTGTCAGCAGTGGAGGAATGGGACGAGAAAAGGAGACAGTGACACCCTCCAACATCCGTCAGAGCAGGAATTACGAGAACTGGACAAAGTGGTATTTCTCTTTCCCAGAAGTTTGGGGTGGCTGGACCTTTATATTACATCGAAGCTGGCTTTTTCTGATTTTCCATGGACAGGTTAATCAGGGATAATGGTGCATGGAAAGAAAAGTGCAGCTGGGATCACAATGAGATGATCCATGACCTTATTTACTGGTGGAGTAGTGTGAAAGGGCCGAATGACCCACTTGTATCCCTCAGCCCTGTGTTCTGATGTTCCATTCAGCCCTTGGACATGCTAAACAGGGGCAGATCGAGGCCACTCCGATGGTTAGGTGTAGTTTTGGAAATGTACTTGGAAAATCCAGGCTGGATCAGGAAGCGACCACCACCCCCACCGCCCCCAGTCCCTGTTTCCAGGCTTCCCCTCTCTGTAACTTCTGCTCCAGATGTGGGTCATTTTGCAGACCCAGATACGCTGGGAATACAGCCACATACCCCACCCAGGGTTAAAACAACAAATCCTCTGCTCTCCCTGAATGCAACATTGTACAACATGATTTCCAGCAAAATAACCCGTTACTTTCCAAAAGCATGACATGTGAAATGAATAAATAGGAACAGGAGTAGGTCAATCGGCCCCTCAAGCTAACCCTGTCATTTCATAAGAACATGGCTGATCTACTCCAGGGCTCAACTCCACTCTCTTGCCGACTCCTTGTATCCCTCCACACCTCTCTGAGTTAGGGAATTCCAGACATTCAGTACCTTCGGAGAGAAGCTATGACTCTGCATCTCAGAAATCGATGGTCCTTATTCAGTATCTATATCATCGAGTTTGACACTTTGTTCAAGAATGGAAACAACTTCTCAACATCTACCTTCTCCAACCCCTTCTGTGTCTTGTAGGTTTCAGCAGTATCCCTCCTCATTCATTTAAACCCCAATGAATTATCGCCTCACCATTTTAGAGATTCTCAATAACACAACCCTTTCTTCCCAGGAAACCGCCTAATGTACCAACCGAGTTACTTGCTGCATCATCATGCTGACTTTATGTTTCACACACAGGAAGACCCCAATGCCTTTACTGTTCCTTTTCTGGAAGTCCTCTCCATTAAGTAACAGCCTGCCTTTTGATTCGACAAAGGCATTTGTCCCTGACACCATTCCTGCAATAGGACTGAGGACTTTTGCTGCACAACAAGCCGTGTACCTGAGGAAGCTGTTTCATTCCAGCTCCAACTCTAACATCTCCCTGGCAATGTGGGTAATTAGCAACTGCAGTCCTCACTTTCTCCTAATGTTGGTAATTACTCAACTATGTCCCATCCCCTAAGAAGGGAATAATTACAATCGGACCAATTACCACGCCCTCAGTCCCATCACGATAGTCAAATTGGTTGGGGTTATTTTTGATAGAGCTGTCAAACAGCACAAAAATAATCGGTTCAGTGTGGTTTCTGATAGGCCCCCATGGGGAGATGGTGCTGTTGTGGAATTGTCATTGGATTGCTAATCCAGACCAGGATAATTCTCTGGAAACTGGTGCAAGTTAAAAACAATTAATAAAATATCGAGATCTAATAACTGGTGTCAGTAATAGTGATAGTGTATTCAATGTCGATTATAGATGTCGATCTCCTTCCCCAGTGTACTGTCAGGAAGTGAATCACCCGTGCTTTCCTTTCTGGTCTAAAAGTGACTCCAGACACACAGACATGTGATACACTCTTCAATGGTCTCTGAAATGGGCAAGCAAGGCACTCAATTGTATCAACCTGCTCCGAGGTCTTAAAGGATATAGCCGGAGAGAACACCCGGCACCAGCCTCGTTATCAGAAAAGGGAACGGGAAACACAATCCTGTTGACCCTGAAGAGACCTCCTTCCTAACAGCTGAGAACTAGTGACAACATTTACAGAGCTTTCCCACACACTGTACAGAAGTATCGGGAAAGGAATACGTCATACAACTCATTGAGCTTTCCCTATTCTAGTTAATGGCCGAACATCTCCTCAATGCAGTTTTCCCCATACAATATTCATAACCCTTAATATGTTTAAACATTGTGAACCATAAAATGAGAACTGCTGTAGTCCATTCAGCCCATCAGTTTTGCCCCTGCATTCTATGTACAGGCAGTTCACCGATAACGCGTGTTGATTAAATACATTTCAGCTGCAATGTAATTCATGAACCTTTTTCTATAAAGTGACCTGGCGTTTACTGTGACGCGATTCCTTGTCGGGCACCAGCTGAACAGCAAATCCTGCCTCATAAACCCTCTGTCTACAAAAGGTACAATCAATGTGTTCAGCAAAAACAGGAATGCAATCGGCTCTGTAGGCCTTGAAACTGAGCCTGAAACTGGGAATTGTAGTCTATGTTTCGAAAGAACTTTATTTCAAACTGTGGGGAGAATCTTGGAGAGAACTGGAATTCAGCATCGGCATCACATGGTCAGTCAGCCCCCGCGCGCTTTCTGGTCAAGATTGTGGTGAAAGGTACAGTGCACCAGTGAGTGACTGTAGTGTGAAAGCGTTAGATTTACAGCACTCTTCCATTACAACATGTAATTTAAAGATTTATTTAGGCTGTCCTATTGTGTGTTATATCAAATTTAATTTTTGGTTTTTACTGATATTTTGGGGGTTCGACAATTACCCTCTTTTTTCCAGAGACCCCATTACTAATATTGCACGATTTTGTACAACACAGTGTTGTACAGGAACGCAGTTATTGCGTTATTGGAGAACAACCTGGAATGATAGCTGATTTTCTATCTTCACACCAAACTCCTGCTCTCTCCCTATCCCTTTAGTTTCCAGAAATCCTTATTTATATTCAGCCCCTTGACTTCCACAGCCTGATCTGGGAGAGAATACCCCTGTTTCGCCACTCTCTGAGTCCAGGCATTTAATCTCATCTCAATGCAAAGTGGCCTGTCTGTACCTAATATTGTGGCCCCTTGTTTGAGACGTCCCAGCCACAGGAATTACCATCCCTGTTTCTAATCTGTCTCGCCCTGTCAGTGTTATACATTTCACTGAGATTTCCACTCATTTTCCTAAACCCCATTGAATACAAGTCTAATTGCCCCAAACTCTGCTCTCACAACAAGTCTGTCATCCCAGAGATCAGTCTGGTCATCCTTTGCTGCTCTCCCTCAATATCAGGTTTTTCATCTGTCAGGAAAAGGGACCAAAACTGCACACAATACTGCACAATGTTCGAGATGGGGTCTCACCAAGGCACTGTACAGCTGTCGTAAGATACGTTTACTCCTGTACTCAAATCCCCCTGAAATGAAGGTGAATACAGCATTTATCTTCCTTCCTACTTTCTGCTCCTGCAATATTGCTTTAAGTGATTGGTGTACAGGGAGATCCACATTCCTTTCAAAGTTACAGTTCCCTCGTGCTGGGCCGACATGCAATGGTCAGCGTGCCAATGCCATTCCCAGTATTGACTTCTGGCTTCAGAACTCACTGCCACACATGGACTCGGAGGGCTACGCAGAAATAAACAAAAATGCAGCTTAAGTTCATTTATAATGCAACATTTTTCAACCACTCCTTTTTCAAATGAGAGGCTGCCAGTCCATTATTCCCATCAAAGTACACAACATCTCATCCACCCCATTACTCTCCACCTGCCACGTATTTGCCCAGTCACTCGACTTGTCTCAATCACCTTGGAAATTTTTTACATCCTCCTCATCCACTCACAGGCTGACACCGTTTCGTGCTGTCAGCAGACTTGGTAATATTGCATTTGCGACCCTCACCCAAAGATATGGTGTGTATTGGGAATAGCTGGAGCCGAAGACACGATCCGTACAATATCCTCCAAGCCTTCCATTTAAAAATAAAACATTGTTTTATTTTTACTCACTGTTTCCTCCCACCTCTCCCATTCTTAATCTATGACCATATATTAGCCCGAGTCCCATAGGGATTCGAATTTGCGCAATAGGCTTGGGGCTTTATCAAAAATCTTTCTGATAATCCACTCGCATGGCATTGATACCTCCTACATAATTTTACTAAAAGCCACTTTCTCAAATATGATTCCCATTTCAAAAATCTCTGTTGACTTTGTCTATGCCCATTAATTTCAGTCCAATACTTTCTCTAAACTCTTTAGTTGCTATTTACATTCTATTGCCCTTTTCTCACAAGACTAAAGTTCCCTCGTATTGCTAGGAAATTTTCTCTTTCTTTTGCTTTCTTCTGTGAAGGCATAACTAAAGTATTTGCTCCATTGCTCTGCTATTTCCTGGTCCTCAGTTATCTGGTAACAGACTGTAAGAAATCTGCAACTTTTTTCTCTTAATTTTGCCATTGACGTATTTCCAGAAAATATTACAAGTTCTCTCTTATCAACTTTGTTAAGATAATCTTCAGAAACCCATGAACCTTAAACTACTCAATGATTGACCTTCCACAGCCATACAATCAGAGAAGCACAGACTCTGTACTACCAGAAATACAGCACAGTCTACATTCGGCCCACTTGGCCGTGAATCTAAAAGCATTTGAAGTACACAACAGTGTCGTTTCTAATGGTTTGAGGTTAGCATGACAACTCTACTCTGGTTGAAAAACAATTCTCAAATCTTCACTAAACCGCAAATCCTTCACTTTTAAAGTGTGGCCCTTTGAGTAACAGCAACAGCTGTTGTCTATTCACCCTGTCCATATACCTCATAATCCTATCCTTCTGAATCACAGACCTCGCAGCCTTCTTCCCTCCAAACTAAACAACCTGAGATTATCCAGCCTCTCTCCATAGCTGATATGCTCCATCCAAGGGAACATCTTTGCACCCCCTCCACTACAATCACATCCTCCCTGTAATGTTGTTCCCAGACCTACACACAGTATTCCATCTTGCCCTCACCAATGTTCCACATAGTTCTTATAATCTATGCCTCGATTAATAAAGGCTATGTTTACATTCACCTAGCCTTTCCCAGATTGTGTATAACCTGTACAGTCACATTTAGCGATGTTTGGAGAAGCATCCCTGAGCTTTCTAGTGTGCTGCCATTCATTGAGTACTCCCCTGTCTGGTTCCTTCTTCCAAAGTTGCATCATCTCATAGTTATCAGGGTTACATTCCATCGGCCATTGATCCACCCATCTGACCATTCCATGTGTATCTACCTGTAACATAAGGCCTTCCTCCTCACTGCCAACCACCCGGCCAATCTTTGTATCAAATCCAAACTTATTTATTACACACCCCACCCCTCGTCCATATTCACAACTGCATCATTTATGAATCCCACAAGTAAAAAAAATTAAAAATCTCTCAACGTCAGTTATATCACGTGGTTGTGCATTTTGATGAAGAAGCTGCATTTCGAAAGCTAGTGCTGCCGAATAAACCTGTTAGACTATAGTCTGGTGTTATACTATTTTTAGATTTGTCCACCGCAGCCCAACACTCGCACCTCCGAATCACAAATAATAAGGGACCCAGCACTGATGCCCGTGGTACTCTAGCCTCCAGTCACAAAAAAACAGCCTTATACCACTCCCCTCTTTCTCCTACTACTAAAGTTGATTTAGATGCAACTTGCCAAGTCACTGATGAGTCCTAAGTATTCGTGGTTAATCTGTTCCACTTGACACACTTGTAGGTTATCTGGGGATTCTACGTAATCTTGCCCTGCCTTGCCCCTGTGTTAGTCAGTCCCCTCAACGCGCAGAATTACCTGCTCATTGCAGTCTTTAATGGTCTGTCCCTTATCCTGCCATTATTTGCCTTGAATGTGGATTAGGCAGCCTGATAAACTTTCTGTTAATTTCCAATTTGCTGTATGTTTTGTGAGTTTTATAAAGTTCACAGTGACCCACCGCTGATTCGTTGAAACTCTAGAGACCATAGGCCGATTTTCCTCAACACGCAATCTCGCCACCTGAGGGATTTATCTGGATAATGTCCATTACACTTCCTCTGTGGTCAGTATATTCTTTCTTAGATTTGGTTACCAAAACTGTTCTTAATACTCCAGGTACAGTCTCACCAACACTCTGTGAAACTGCTTCAACATGTCTTTTCATCTATATTCTGAGTCCCTTAAAGGAAGGCAAACCAAACTTTAAGGTTCCACTTACATATCTTCCTCCAAGTACCCTTCATTACTATCATTGCATTTTCGAACTCACTGTGTGGGTTCTTATAGAAAGCCTTCTGATAATCTAAAATATGCCAATTCTACTGGATCCCCATTATCTATGCTGTAAGAATGAACTTCAAACAATTTCAAAGCTTTTCAAATATGATTTCCCTTTCAGAAATGCATACTGAGTCTCTCCAATGTTGCTGTTAATGTCTAAGTATCCAATATCACATCCTATATAATAGATTCCAACAGTTTCCCCACAAATGTCAAGTTAATTGCTCTGCAGTTCCCCACACTGTTTCCTCTTACCTTTGTATATGCTTGGATCCCTACCATTCATCGATAGTGTTTGAATCACATTTACTAATGTTCATTTCTCTACACCAGCTTCCAGACTCTGCAGAATGTACAGGAAAATAGAATGCAGTCATTGACAATGCAATCAATACTTCTATTTGTGATTTATTTCTGAAGATTTTGGTATGAAGTACATCTGGTTTGTCAAGGTTGGCAATGCTCAATCCAGCTGCATGTTCAATATTGCCTTGTTACTGATATGAATTGACTTTATGTATTTACTTCCACAAGTCCTGTATGATCACTTCGTATTTCCGGTTGATTTTCTGGATCTTACTCCATTAAGACAGATGGAAAGTAACTGGTCATTTGCTTTGCCTTTCCCTGTTATCCACCAGAAACTCGTCTCTCCCGAATGCAAATGTCCACACTAGACATTTTTTTTTTCTTTTGAAATATAGATCATAAGTTTTTGCAGTCTTTCTGTTCCTGTTTGTTTGCATACATGTTCGCTTTTTGATTTCCTGATCAGTTTCATGACCCTCCTTTTCTGGATTGCAATTTTCTTAGAATTCTTTGGATTCCACAATGTCTGGAATTCTTCTGAAGTCACTTCCTGTGATTAATATATTCTTTAATTTGTTATGTTAGTCATCATTAAGTCACTTACTCATTCTTTGGTGTTTTCACCTGAAATAAGTAGACATATCTTTGAGACTATGCAGTATTTCTATAAATCTCCTGGTCCTGACCAGATATATTCAGGAACACTGCACGAGGACAGAGAAATAATAGTGGGGGCCGTGGTTGGTACTTTTGTATCATCGGTAGGCAACGGGTGAGGTCCTGGAGGACTGGAGGGTACCGACTGCTGTGCCTTTATTCAAGAAGAGCGCCAAAGAAAAATCTGGTACCTATAGACCAGTAAACCTGACATCTCTAGTAGGTAGGTTTCTTGAGAAGATTCTGAGAGAGAGACGATATACATGCATTTGGAAAGGTAGGGTGTGATTATGAGCAGTCAGCACGTCTTTGTGCATGGGGATAATGGCTTAAAAATTTGTGAGAGTGCTTTGGTGAAATGACCAGTAACTTTGACAAGGGCATGGTGGTATACGTCGTGTATATGGATTTCAGTAAGGCCTTCAGTAAGGTTTCACATGGAAGTTTAGATCATATGGAATTGAGGGGGAGCTGGCAAATCAGATCCAAAATTTGCTTGATGGTAGGAAACATAGAGTAATAGTGGAAGCATGCTTATCGGACTGAAGGCCTGTGACGAGTGGAATGTCTCAGGGGTCAGTTCTGGGACTATTACTGTTTGTTTCATGCATGTATATTGTATATATATTTACAGATAAGTGTCAGTTCTTGCATTTTAGAAAGTCAAATCAAGGTAGGAATTTCATGGTGAATGAGAGGGTCTTAAGGAGTGAGACAAAGGGACCTTTGAATTCAGGTTCAAGGTTCTCTGAACGTGGAGTCACAGGGAGATCGGGCAGTGAAAAAAACATTTGGCACACTGGCCGTCATCAGTCAGAGTAATGAGTATCGAAATTAGGGAGTTGTGTTGCAGTTATACAGGATGCTGGTTAGGCAATACTGGTAGTGTTATGTTCAGTGTTGTTCACTTTGCTATAGGAAGAATGTTATTAAACTGGAAATAGTGCAGAAGAAATTTACAAGGATGTTGCCCGGACTCAATGGTCTGAGATATAGTGAGAGGTTCGGCAAGCTCAGAGTTTTTACTTTAGAGTGTATGAGACTGAGGGGTATCTGATAGAAGTGTATAGGATCATGGGAAGTATAGATAGAGTGAATGCACTCAGTCTTTTTTCCACAGGATTGAGCAACCTACTGACTAATGTGCATCAATTTAAGATCCGAGGGGAAACAGTAGAAGGGAAGCTGAGGGGCAATTTCTTTTACACACAGGGTGGTATACATATGAAATGAGCTGCCAGCAGAAGTGTTTGAGGGAGGTACATTCACAAAATTTAAAATGCATTTGGACAAATACACGGATAGGAATGAATAAGAAGGATACGGGGGAAGGGCAGGTAAATGGCGTTAATGTGAAACGACATTTTGTTTAGAATGGACCAGTTTGGGCTGAAGGGCCTTTCTCCGAATATCGGACTCTATGACTCTCACAATCATTGCTTCTCCCACTGAATGTTATATCATACTTCCCCAATTCATTGGAGCGAACTTGACCCTCTCGCCTCCGGGGCTTCCATGATGTTTGACCAGAATGATCAAACATTCGAGATTGTATTCAGACGCCGTGTAAAAATGCAACATATTGATGTCACTATTCCTCCAAAGCTGCTTCAGAGCAAGGTTATAATTATTCCTCCTGACAACACAACACCAAATCTGAACTAATGTTCTCTCTAGTTTGGTTCACAACATACTGTTCAACCTACCTGATACACACTTACGGAAGTTATTCTTCACAGTTTCAGTGCAATTTGAGACCAACTATTATTACTGCAGCACACACGATTATTTGTTACTCAATCACAGGATGAGGGGGTGGGTGTCCCTGGATAACCAGCATTTATTGCCCATGCTAGAGGGCATTTAAGAGTCAGCAGCGCTGTCTTGAGTCTGGAGTCACATGCAGGCCACACCAGGTCAGGACAGCAGTATCCTTCCCTCAAGGATATCAGTGAACCAGATGAGTTTTTCCAACAATCGACAATGGATTCCTGGTCATCATAAACCCTTGATTCCAGATACATATTGAATTCAAATTCCATCATGGCAGGATTTGAGTTCATGTCCCCAGAATATTACCTGGGTCTTTCGGTTAAGACCCCAGCGATAATATCACTGTGTCATTGCTCCCCCTTGCATATACTTGCATACCTAATTTCCAGAGCATATGTTGGAAAGTATTTACGTGACAGATTTGGTTTTGATATATTATACATTAATGTTTGCTTCACCTTGCTATTTGTAAGATCCACCCAAACTGATTCTGTGGGAAGTGATGGAAAGGGTCTGAGGCGTTATTATCGATAGACTTGGACAAGACGTTCAGGGAGACTCACCTCAACGCTGAGATAATCTGAAGAATTGGTCAGCAATACAGGAGAAGCATCAATATTCTTTCCCCCCACTTTGCCAGGAAAAGTGTTACCATATTCTTCTGCTCCCTCGCACGCACTGTATATCTGTTATAACACCTACCCCCGAACAAGGCTCACACTCTATCTCCAAATAAGGCTCAAGCACGACCACACTCACTGTTGAATTCAGCACCTTTCTTCCCCCACTTTTTTTCTGTCACTGACGCAATAGCCCCGCACACTTATACCATTGCATGGATACAACACTGTGGTCAGACTCCCTCCGGACATCTCACCCTTTCCCCTTCCCCTATACCAGCATTAACAGCAGGGACACCCACTCCCACCCTCACTCCATCCCTCCTCTTCTCCCATTCCAGGAGAAACATCCTGGAATAGGACATAAAAGGCCAAGCCGGGTGTTAGAGTGCCCGATATCCATTCCCTCACCCTCTACCTCGACATGTGGGGAGGATCCTGGAAAGAGCCAGAGAGGACCAGGACACCTTGCGTGGAGATTCTGAAACATCGACGTCCCACCAACCAAGTAAGCAGCAATGTTCAGGAAAGAGCAATTCTCAATTTAAACTCGCTGGCATTTCCAATCTCATCTCTCTCACTTTTCAGGCTTAGTTAAAAGCATTAATGAAAGACTAAAAGTAAAAATAATGTTTGTTCTCTTCAGTAAAAATGTTAAAAAGAAAAAAATAAATGATATAAGTTCATTACAAAAAATCTAAAACGTGACGTTCATTCAAAATTATGGGCAATCCTCGTAAATACTCGACATCATTTCTCTCACTAAATCTTCTTACCAGTGTTTGTATTCTAGCATCTGCTTCTTTAATTTCAAAGGAATATCGTGCCCTGCTATCAGATGCTCATCGTCAATGTCCCTTCCTCGCTGAACTTTTCGTAAACTCTCAATATATTTCCAAATAACTAGATGTTCCACATCAAGTTCGCATTGTCATCTCCTGTGGGCAGCTTCTGCATCATTGTTTGTTTTGCCCTCATTGTTGAAAGTTCTTTCATATAAATTCCACATTCCAACTGGAAAAAGCGGCGGACACCGACCATTTCCTCTGCGTAATCTTCTCCCTCCATAGTTATCCTTGAACCAGTCCAGCAGTGGTTGCAGTTCATCTGGAAGCGCATCAGTCAAATGTTTAATAGCTTCATGAATGTTTTCAATGTGAATAAATGCAAGACCAATGATCATTTTAGCTCTGAAAGAAAACTCTGAGTCAGTGTTATACTGACTCAAGTGTCTTTTTAACATTTTTATTGAAGGGAATAAACATAATTTTTATTTTTATTGCTTTGATTAATGCTTTTTTCGAAGCCTGAAAAGGAATAAATATGAGCTGCGCTGAAATAGTTCTGCGCCTAAATGGGTCTGCGGCAAAATGGGCTGCACCAAACAGACCGCACCAAACAGAATGAAGTATTCAGTAAATTACACAGCACAGGGGGACGTCATATAACCATCCCAGGCTGTTATGCAGAAGCAGGGACACCCTGGGTAGCTGTCAGGAAATGCAGAGTGGAATTCTTCAGGGATTTGTGTGAGCTCATCAACAAATTACAATCTCTTCTAATGAACCGGATGAAGGAGACGGAGCTCAGTTTGCTCATGCACCAGGATAATCATTCAATAAGATGTCAAATGGAGACAGAGCGTCTGCAATGGGATACAGACAGGGAGAGGGCAGACAGTCTGCAATGGGACACAGACGAGGAAGGGCAGAGCGTCTGCAGTGGGATGCAGACAGCGGACGGCAGAGCGTCTGCAATGGGATACAGACAGGGGGAGGGCAGATCATCTGAAATGGGATACAGACAGGGAGAGGGCAGAGAGTCTGCAGTGGGACACAGACGAGGAAGGGCAGAGCGTCTGCAGTGGGATGCAGACAGCGGACGGCAGAGCGTTTGCAATGGGATACAGACAGGGGAGGGCTGCACGTCTGCAGTGGGATACAGATAGGGGACGGCAGAGCATCTGTCATGGAATACAGACAGGGGATGGCAGAGCGTCTGCAATGGAATACAGACAGGGGACGGCAGAGCATCTGCAATGGAATACAGACAGGGGAGGGCAGAGTATGAGCAATGGGATACAGACGGGGGAGAGTCAGCAATGGGATGCAGACGGAGGATGGAAGACCGAGGGCAGTGCGTCTATAATGGGACACAGACAGGGAAGGGCAGAGCCTCTGCAATGCGATACGGACGGCTGAAGGCAGTGCATCTGGAATGGGATACAGACAGGGAAGGGCAGATCGTCTGTTATGGGACACAGACTGGGGAGGGCACAGCAACAAGCAATGGCATAGAGACAGAGGATGGCTGTGAGCAAAGCTTCAACAGACAAAAAAACAGTGCAATATACATGTGATGGAAATTTTCTCTTTTGGGGAAGATGAACAGCAGAAATTTATTTAAATGCAAGGAGAATGCAGAACTCAGTGTTACAGAGGGATTTGTATGTCTTAGTAAATGAATCACATCAAATTAATTTGAAGATGTAGCAAGTGATTTGGAAGGTAAATGTCGTGATTCTGTTTCGTGCAAGGGGTGTTGGGTATGATCTTAGCGATGTTTTCTGCATCAGTACAGGGTATTGCTGAGATTACATCTGTTGTATTATGTGCAGTTATACAACCTAAACTGAAAAAAAAAACAAAATTGCTTTCGAAAGATGTTTCTCTTTACGCATTCTTGGACTGATGGCATTACGTTATGAAGAATTAAGAGTTCTGCCTGAGAATGAGGGATGTTTTATTGACCATATAAAATCTTGAGAAGAGTGTAGTTGGTGAATACCGGATGGATTTTTCTTCTTCTGTGGAAGAATAAAACTGGGGAAATACTTTAAGAATAAGTCAGTTCCAAAGGAAAAGTCATTGGACAGAAAAATTGAATTCTGAATTCTCTTCCTACATGCTGACAGACAGGCTGAACTTTTCCAGCAATTACTGCATATGTTTTAGAATATTCATTTTAACACAAATATTGTGAAGACATGAAACGCTTATTTTTACATTTTGCAAGCACATATTAACACATCTTCAAAACAAGTATGACCATTTATTGTGAATGAATTGACTCTGCAATAACACACTTACCTGGAGTCGAGAATGTAATGGAGTCATATAGTTTGGACAATGTTCAAGAAGAGCTTACAGAGTTCAGTGTGGGACTGATAACGTTATTGATTTAACTTACAGATGGAAAATGTAGCCTATCTGTGGAGAAACATTCTATTGCTCCCTTTCTGTTTCTCTATCGCTCATCACAGCAATGTGTGTGGAGTGAAAAAAAGCCCAGTCGTCTTTCCCGCTAATGGAGGATTCCTGATGAGGATTCATTGGAATCTCCCCATTGCCTGAAGCAAAACAATTCAGCCAAATTCAACTGTTTCATGAAGAAATCCCATTGTCAGAAGGCTGTGCAAGTAGAATAACTACAGAAGTAATTATCCGACTCGATAGTGAGGGGAACAGACAGGAGATTCTGTGGCAGCAAATGGGAATCTGGAATGGTGTGTAGCGTCTCACATGCCGGGGTCCAGGATGTCTCAGAGCGGCTGCAGAAAGTTCTCACCGGGGGTGGGGGTGGGGGGAAGCAGCCAGAGGTCATTGTGCACATTGGTACAAAGGACAGAGTGACACAGGTAGAAATCGTGATGACATCCTGCAGAGTAATTATAGAGAGCTAGGGAAAAGGAGATAAGACAGTGGTAATATCCAGTTTACTTCCAGTTCTCCGTGCTAGTGAGGGTAAGAACAGGAGGATATAGCAGATAAAGGGGTGGCTAAAGAATTGGTGCAGGGGGCAGAGATTTTTGGATTACTGGGATCTTTTGTGGGGCAAGGTGACGTGTCCAGGAAGGACGGGTTGTACCTGAACTGGAAGGGGACCAGTATCCAAGCAGGCAGGTTTGCAACTGCTGCAAGGGAGGGTTTCAACTAGATTGGCTGGGGTTGGGGAGTGATGGGATCCTCAACAGCAGGGAGGGAAGTGCGAGGCTGGAAGGAGATACAGTAATCAGAAACAGTAAAATGAAGAGACAGGTCAGGCTAGACAACGACATGGAGTAAGGAATGTCTGTTGGATTAAATTGCAACTGTTTCAATGCAAGATGGCTGACAGGTAAGGCCGATGAACTCAGGGCATGGATCGGTGCATGGGACTGGGATATTATAGCCATTACTGAAACATGGCGAAGGGAGGGACAGCACCGGCAGCTTCAAGTATCAGGGTACAGGTGCTTTATGCGGAACAGAGATGGTGGAAAGAGGGGACGGAGAGTTTCATTTTTGATTAAGGCGAGTATCACAGCAGTAATCAGAGATAAAATAACTGATGGATCATCCAGTGAGGATTTGTCTGGGGAGCTAATAAATAAGAAGGGAATAGTGATAGGATTTGGATTGTACTATAGGTCCCCAAATAATAAAAAAGGAATTAGGGGAACAAAAATATGCAGACTGACTGGGGAGACTTGCAGGGCCAATAGGATTGCATTAGTAGGAGATTTTAATTTTCCGAACATAGTCTGGGAATGACATAGAATTAAGGACTGAGATGGGGTGTATTTATTAAGTGTGTTCAGAATAGTTTCCTCAAGCAGTATGTAGAGGGTGCAAGTCGGGAAGGGGCGAAGCGTGACCTACTCTAAGATCTAGGGCAGGACAGGTGACTGAGGTGAGAGTGGGGGAGCACTCTGGGACCCGTGACCATAGATGCATTAATTTTTAAATAATTATGGAGAAGGACAAAACTGCTCCACATGTTCAAGTTCAAACTTGGGGCAAGGCGAAGTTTGATGAAATTAGACAGGAGATTGTAGGGGTTGGTTGGAGGCGTTTGTTTGGAGGCGAAGGGACCTCCTGAAAGTGGGACGCCTTTAGAAGTGAAATGTCTACAGTTCAAGGTCTTTATGTTCCTGTGAGGGTAACAGGCAAGGTTGGTAGGAAGAGGGAACCTTGGATGTCAGGAGATATTGAGGCTTTGACCAGCAAAAAGGAGGCGTGACTCAGTTCCAGGCAGCTGGGATCGAGGGAATACCTGGAGGTATACAGGGGATACAGGAGTTTACTGAAGGAGGAAATCGGGAGTGCGAAAAGGGGGCACAAGGTAGCTTTGGCTGAGAAGATTAGGGTGAATGCAAAGTGGTTCATTAAGTATATTAAAGCAAAAGGAATAACTAAATAAGAATATGACCCCTCAAGATCCAAAGTGGACATGCATGTCTAGAACCGTAGGAGATTTGCGAGATTCTCAATGGATATTTCGCCTCTGCCTTTACCGTGGAGAAATACATGAAGACTAGGGAGGTTAACAAAGGTCGTAAGGTTATCTTGGGGTGAGTCAATATCACAGGATAAGACGTGTTGGATACATTAGAATGGATGAAGGTGGATCAATCTCCTGATCCTAAACAGATGCATCAAGAACACTGCAAGAGGCTACAGAGGACACTACGGGGACCCTGGTTGATATTTTTGCATCAGCGTTAGCTACAGTTTAGGTTCCACAATATTGGAGAGTAGCAAATGTGGTGCCATTATTCAAGAAGGGAAGCAAAGAAAAATCTGGGATCAATAAACCAGGAAGTCTAAATCTGTGGTACGTAGGTTACTTGAGAAGACTCTGAGGGATGAGATATGCATGCATTTGGAAAAATAAGGGTTGATTAGAAATAGTCTTTTTGACAGATTCCCGACAGTTTGGAAACAGGCCATTTGGCCCAACAAGACCACACTGATCCTCCAATCTAACCCACCCAGTCCCATTCTCCTACTCTATATTTACCCCTGACGAATGCACAGAACACTATGAGTAACTTAGCATGGCAAATTCACCTGACCTATACATCTTTGGATTGTGGGAGAAAAATGGAGCACGTAGAGGAAACCGGCACAAACACAGTGAGAATGTGCAAACTCCACACAGATAGTCACCCCGAAGCTGGAACCAAACCCGGATCCATGGCACTCTGAGGCAGCAGGACTAGCCATTGAACCACCATGCCACCCTTGCTTTTTTCAACACAGTTCAATGACACAGGGACAAAATTTATTCTGCCCTTCACCCATGATGCACGTTCCAGTATCACATACCATGGATAATTTATTTTCCACTGAAAATGTCATCTTATTATTATTTATTATTTCGTTTGTTATTATTAATAATTATTATTAATATATGTTTTTAGACTGGAATTATTGCATGGCTTTGTGAGTAGGAGATCATGCCGCTCAAATTTGTTTGAGTTCATTGATGAAGTGACCAGGAATATTGATGAAGGCAGGGCAGTCGACATAGTCTGTATGGTTTTCACGGAGGCCTTTGACCAGGTTACCATTGATAGGATGGTCTGGAAGGTTAGAATCGCATGGAATCCAGAGGGAGCTGGCGAATTGGACACACAATTGGCTTCATGGTAGTAAGCAGAGGGTAATCGTGGAAAGATGCTCTCGGACTGGAGGCCTGTGACACATGAAGTGCCTCAGGGGTCGCTGCTGGGCCCGTTGCTATTTGTTATATGTATCAATGATATTCTTGCGAATGTACAAAGCATGGCTAGGGAACTTGAAGATGACGCTAAGATAGGTGGTATCGTGGACAGTGAGGAAGGATATCAGAAATTGCAGCAGGACCTTGATCAAACTGGAGACGTGGGCCGAGGGATATTTTGGCGATGTTAGATCAAGGTAGGAGTTTCATGGTGATTGGTAGGACCATAAGGAGTGTAGTTGAGCAGAGGGACCACGGAGTTTAGGACAACCATTCTCTGAAAGTGGGGTCATAGTTAGACATGGTAGTGAAGTATGCTTTTGCCACACGAGCAAGCATCGGTCAGGACATGGAGGAGAGCAGTTGGGAAGTTATGTTGCAGTTATACAGGATGTTGGTGAGACTGCACTTGTCGTGTTGTGTTCAGTTTTAGTCACATTGCGATCGGAAGGATGTTTTTAATTTGGAATGTGTGCAGACGGAATTTATAAAAATGTTCCCAGGACTCAACAGTATGAATTATAGGGAGAGGGTGGACAAGCGAGGACTTTTTTCTTTCGAGAATAGGAGACTGAGAGGGACCTCATAGAAGTTTACACAGTTAGGGTGAATGGATCCAGCCTTTTTTTCCTAGAGTTGGGGAATCGAGGAGGAGAGGGCATCAATTTAAGGTGAGAGGGGAAAGAATATAAGGGAAACTGATGGAAACTGTTTTACACAGAGAGTGGTACACAAATGGAATGAGCTGCCAACGGAAGTGTTTGAAGCATTTATATTGACGATATTTAAACGGCATTTGGGCAAGTACATGGACAGGAAAGAACGAGAATGCTATGGGCCAACTGCTGGGAAATGAGGTAGTGTGGTTGGATATTTGGGTCAGCATGGACGAGTCTGGACCAAAGGGCCTCTCTGCCTCTCTCCCTGCTGTAGGACTTGATGACTCTGCAAATAGAACAGCATTTGAATCAAACTGTCATTTTCCTTTGCTCATGAATTTGAATCATATTTGGACAATGTTCTTTCAAGTTAACTTTGCAGATATTTTGCTTTTCAGTTTGTTATCAAAAATACGTGTGTGTATCCGTGCGTGTGCATGTGTGTGTGTGTGTGTGTGTGCCGGTGTGTGTGTGTGTGTCGGTGTGTGTGTGTGTGTGTGTGTGTGTGTGTGTGTGTGTGTGTGTGTGTGTGTGTGTGTGTGTGTGTGTGTGTGTGTGTGAGTGTGTGTCTGCATGTATTTCTCAGTATTTTTCAAAGAAAAATATCAATGTAGATATTTGCAATATCCTCTCGTCATTCCTCTTTCCATCACAGTTTGAGCAACTTTGTTTTAGTCATAAACGTGTTGTTTTAGCAGATTAAAGAAATCTGCCTGATTTGTTCCTAGCACTGACACTGACACACTCTGAGAACTATATCATTGGCCATATCACCAACGTAGTAATATTTATTTTTTTTATCAGTATCAGCCAACGTTAGTGTCGAGGAGTTCGTTGGAGGAGAGTCTGAGGGATAGGATTTACATCTATTTAGAAAGACATGGACTGATTAGGGATAGTCAATATGGATTTGTGTGATGGAAATCATGTCTAATTAATGTGATTGAGTATTATGAAGAGGTGACAAAGAAGATTGAAGAAGACACTGTGGTATAAATTGTTTACACAGACTTCAGCAAGGCATTAAATAAGGTTCCCCATCGGAGACAGATTACTAAAATTAGGTTATATGTAATCGAGGAAAAACTAATCAATTGGATACAAAATTGGATTGAAGGTAATGGATTGTATTCCAGACTGAAGACCTGTGGCCAGCGGTGTTCTGAAAGAATCAGTGCTGAGCTCACTGCTTTTCATCACGGATATAAACAAATTTGAAGTGATTATCGGAGGCATGGTCAGTAAGTTTAACGATAACATCACCAACGTGGTGCAGTGGACAGTAAAGAAGATGATCTCAGAATATAACGGGATCCTTGACCATCAATGAGCCAAGAACTGGCAGATGGAGTTTAATTTAGATATTTGTGAGGTTTTACATTTTGGTAAGTTAAAGCAGGGTAGTGCCCTGGGGAATGTTGCTGAACAAATAGAACTACGGGTGAAGATTCATAGTTCCTTGTAAGTGGAGTTTAGGTCGGTAGAGTGGTGAAGAACGTAGTTGGCATGCTTGCCTTAATCGGTCAGAGCATTGAGTATAGGAGTAGGGGTAGGGTGTGCGCTTGTACAGGACGTAGGTGAGGCCACTTTAAGAATACTGCGTACATGTCAGTTGAGTCTGCTAAAGGATGGATTTTGTTAAGCTTGAAAGGGTGCAGAAAACATTTACAAGGATTTTCTGGAACCTGAGGGTTTGAGCTACAGGGAGATGATGAACAGATTGAGGCTTTTTCCCCTGGCCTATCAGAGACTGAATGGTGACATGACAGAGGTTTAACAAGTCCTGAGGGGCATGGATGGTCTGAATGGGCAAGATCCTTTTTCCCAGTGTAGGGGCGTCCAGAACTAGACGGCATAGTGTGAAGGTGACAGGGCAAAGACTTAGAAGGGACCTGAGGGGAAACATTTTCATACAGATGCTGGTGGGTGTACTTTCAGAGGAAGTGGTGAAAGTGGGTACAATTACACGTTTAAAATGTATCTGGATAGGTACATAAATAGAAATGGTTAAGAGGGATGTGGGACAAATGCTGACAAGTTGGACGAGATCTGATTAAGATGCCTGATTGGCCTGGAAAATTTGGACAAAATGATCTGTTTCCACGCAGTATGACTCTCTTATTCTCACAACAGGATGAGGGAAAATTCATTAAGGGCCATTCGAATGGGAATTCTCTTCCCCAAAAGTTTGTGGTGCCTCTCTGATTGCAAGTATTCACAACTGAGTTAGTTAAAGTTTTGACAGAGAAGTGTTTCATGGATAATGGGACACAGGCAGGGAAATGAGGCTGAGACCACAATCTGATCAGCCACAATCTGAATGCCTGGTGGAGAAGGCTCAAATTCTCTAATGACCCACTTCTGCGCCTCAGTCCCATGTTTCTGCATTCCATTCAACCCCTCAAACCTGCAACAGGTAACTTGTGCTTCATTTGTTGATCATGTTGTAGACCCAGATTCACTGTGAATACAGCCCCCAAATCTCACCCAGCGATGGCTCACAAAATCCGCTGGTCTCGCTGATTGCAACATTCCATAAAAGACCTTCCAGGAAAATAACACCAACTAACTTTCCAATAACAGAATGGGAGAACATCAGAAACAGAGGCAGGTCATTCACATCCTAAGCCTGTCTTGCCCTTCACTAAGATCAATCTGACCTGCTCCAAGTCTCAAATCTTCCTCAATGTCCAAGTCTTCTTGAGCACTTCCATAGAACACAGAACAAAGAACGGTACTGATTTGAAGATGCCGGTGTTGGAATGGAGTGTACACAGTTAAAAATCACACAACACCAGGTAATAGTCCAACAGGTTTCTTTGGAAGCACACTAACTTCCTCAGCATCGCCCCTTCATCAGGTGATAGTGGAGCGCTCAATCCTAACACAGAATTTAAAGCACAAATTTGCAGTGTGATGGAACTGAGATTACACATTGAAAATTTGATTGTTAAGCTTTTCATCTGTTAGAATACCATGATAGTGTCTCTTCTTCCATATGTAAATCACAAAACCTTTTTTTTAAGTTGCATTCTCAGGTTAACTGTTAACAATGGTGATGCCTATACAATATGGTGAAAGTGTTGCCTCCCTGTGTTCTCTCTCTATGCCATGATGTTTACATTGATTCTAATCTAAAAAGTGAGATAACGCAGTCTTACATGAATTCATGCAGTTTTTGAGCTCAGACTTCTACATGAATGCATACAGTTCGGACCTTCATCACTCGACGTTGTGCCGTTTATCCTACTCTAAGATCAGACTAATCTACATGCTTCCGTTCACTTTTTTCCATGTGCCTATCCAAGAGTTTCTTAAGTTTCCCTCACCTATTTGACTCTACTATGACTGCTGGCAGTGCATTTGACTCACCCACCACTCTCTGTGTAAAGAATCTACCGCTGATATCTCCCCTAAACCTTCCTCCAATTGCCTTAAAATTATACCACCGAGTCATAGATATTTCTGCCCTGGGAAAATGCTTCTGGCTATTCACTCTATGACTCTCATCATCTTGTACACCTCCAGTGAGAAAAGCCCTCGGTCCTCATGGTTTCCTCATAAGACCTGCCCTCCAGTTCAGGCGACATCCTGGTAAATCTCCTCCTGGTAAATCGCACTTAATTAGAATTAATTATGACCTCTCCCCTTTTTAGAGTCATTCATTGCACAAGGGAAGATGATTATCATTGGTGGGCATCAATCATCTCAGCCGTGGGTCACATCTGCAGGAGATCCTCAGCATGGCTTCCTCAGCGCAGGCATCTCCAGTTTGTCATCACATAATCCCTACAGTGTGGAAGGAGGCTATTCAGTCCACTGAGTCCAAACTGAGCAGATTGGATTCCCGACAGTGTGGATACAGGCACTGCGGCCCAACCAGTCCACAACAACCCTCTAAAGATTAACCCACCCAGACACATTTCCGTCTGACTAATGCACCTAACATAATGGACAATTTAGCATGGCCAATTCACCTGGCCTGAACATCTTCGAACTATGGAGGAAACCGGAGCACCCGGAGGAGACTTATGCAGACAAGTGGGGAACGCGGAAACTCCACACAGGCAGTTTCCCATGTCCGGATTCCAAACTGGGACCCTGGTGCTGTGAGGCAGCAGTGCTAGCTGCTTAGCCACCGTGCCAGCAGAAAAGGGGGCAGCCACTGAAATTTACAAAATTTCCAGGACAATTTGTCCCTCTTCAACTCTTGAAACAGTCTGTGACGATGTACAGCAAGACGTGGACAACATTCAAGATCGTACTGTTAAAGTCTGGGTAACATTTATGTAACAGCACAGTACATTTCCACAGTAAAACGAGGATTTTATTCAGCACCTCAATCTGGTTTCACAAGAATATGGGGAAACCATTCATCCCAACAAAACTAATGCGCAAGAAGACGGATGGACCATTCGGTCCCTCCTGCCTGTTGCACAGGAAGACAAGGAGTCTGTTCTCTCCCACATGTGACTACATGGGATCAGAAAGAGCCATTTCATACCCGGAGTCACTTAAAAAGGAACAGGAAGAGGTTATTCAGCTTGTCAAGCCACTAACACAGGAACAGGAAAGGGTGAGAGATGCTCCAACATCACAAACAAATGGAGCAGGGGCTGCACAGACAGACTGCTCCAAACTGATCCACATACTCATGGTACATATGTGTTACTTTAACATGGGTTTCTGGCAGTCGCAATGAAGCCAACATTTTTAGCCATTCTCCAAGTTATCTTCCATTTCCAAGATGGCAGACCCATGGTCTCCGTAGAGGTCAGAAACCGGTGGGGAATAACTAACTGTTTCAGAATGAAGGTATTTTGGCTGCTGACAGGATTGTGTACAAAGTCACATTCAATGCAGTGTCACACAGTAACTGTGCATTAAAGTGTTCAGAGTTCATTCAGAGCCTGCACCTCTCTGTCAATCGACATGGGAGCTCTGCAGATGCACACAAACTGTCGTGAATCAAACATCCAATGAAAAGTATGACATTGTCACCCCATTCAGCTATTTGGGACATAATGAGTTTCTGTTCATACCCATCAAGCTTCAACTTCTTATTCTCTCACAGCGCTAAAGATTAAACACATAGTTACTGCACTCTCCCCTCATGGTAACATCATGCCAGTGTTTAGTCTGGTCAAACTCCCGTACACTCTCTCAGTGACAAAGGTATCATTGTTTATAAAGCAGACCAAACCTTTACACAAAGCACCAAATACTTTCTCAACAAAACACGATCATTGGGAAAAATATTCTAACTTTGATACTTCAATCATTTTGCCTGAAGAGCCACATATCATTTACTTCCTGCCCCTGTATGAATTCTGTCAGTGACTTATGACCAAGGACATCCAGGTCCTTTCCAACAAAAGCACTCGCCAACATCTCTAGCATTTAATAAATATAAATGTACATGATGATATTTGTTGTTCACACCTGAATGATTTTTATACCTTGTGAACAGCTATTGCCCAAACACTGATCTTGCTGCCACCCATCAATCCTTCAGTCCAGAGAAAAACAGTATTCTCCTCTATTCTCCATTACCCAATTTTTAATCTATGTGGTATATATTCCACCCCTACCTACCCATGGACTCTAACATTCCCCATTCTCCTGTATTCAAACATGTCAAACGTCTTCTAAAAATACAAATACTCCACTCCCATTAGTTCTCAACTGTCGATGTCACAACGGACAATCTCCATAAACAGGTTTATCAAAGATCATTTCCCTTTCCTGAATTTAGGCAGAATGTACCAAATTATATAATTATTCTCCAAGTTTCTAGTTGTCACATTCCTTATAAAAGGTTCCAATATTTTTTTTCCCTCAGCTGACATCAAGCTATTTAGTTTTCTGTCTTCCCTCTCCATCCTGTTTTAAACAATGAAGTTTACAATAGTTGTTTTCCAGTCTGCAGCATCCTTTCCAGAATCTAACTCGCTTTGAAGAATAATCAGTAATTCTTTCACTAGCTCTGTTCTGATCTCAATCACTCTGGGATGGAGCTCATCAGATGCAGCAACTTATGAAACTTCAATTCAATTAGATTTTCAATAACATACTCTTCATTAATTCTGATTTCCTGCAGTTTCCCATTTTTACCAGTCACTCTTTTCCCCAATATTTCTGGAAATTAGTTTCTGTAACTTCCTCTGTGGAAATGGAACCAACGCATTCCTCTCAGCAGGTAGATGGCTGCAGTCAGCTTGTGAATATATTGGAGGACTGCACTTCAGAGATGGTGGATATATTACCCACTGCTGCCTGCAAAGTTCCAGTATCAATCCAGTTTAATTCATCGTGAGTGCCAGCACAGTCCTGTCCCTGGTATGAGACTACAGGTCATAATGAAGGAGGGGTTACAGCTCAGTGACAACCTCAATATTGAGACAAGCTGGTATTACACTTTACACCTGAATAGGTGCAGCTTAGACAAATGTTCCTGGAAATCCCAGAGAGTACAGTACAGTGCCCTGCTCCTCCCAGTTTACACAGCTTCCCTTTTTTGTAGTCTCAGCTCCATTTGTTTATCATGGACCCAGCCACACTGTAAATGCAGTATCCATAGTGGGATCTCCAGACCCTTGGGGTTCCCTAAATGAACCCATTAGCTGACATCACAATCCTGAGAACACCATCCACAGAACCTCCACTGACTTTCTAGATGACAGCAGCAAGTCAATTCCCCACACCCACAGTGCATCCATTCAGTGTTGAAAATGCCTCGGTCTCCTCAGTTTCTCTTCCTGGCTGAGAAAGCTGTTACATCTCCACACAGTCGCACAGTAACAATCCCTCTCTCCAGAGAAGCAGTTGACAATGGAACATTACGTTTCTCTCTATCTCAGCGACTATAAGTATTGCTGATGGAGTTGATCACCACACTCAGAGACAAGAGATTGAGGAACATTACTCACGGTAAGCAGGGACATCCCATAATAAATATGATATTCAGGAATATGTGAAAAGGGGAATTGTCAGAATAACTTCACATTCTGTTTTCCTTCCAGTTCATCATCAGCAATCATTTTGCTTGCTTTTCCTTTCTCTCTCTCTCTCTCTCTCTCTCTCTCTCTCTCTCTCTCTCTCTCTCTCTCTCTCTCTCTCTCTCTCTTGCTGGCCATCATCCACTCAACACAAACCTCCCACTCACCCTTCCAACCATCCCTGATATAATAATATTATTTCTCAGTTGTATTCAGTTTTGATAGGTTCACTGAACTCGAACCGCTATTTGTGTTTCTTCTGACAGACTGCCATACCTGCTGAGATTCTCCAACATTCTTTCAAACGGTGGAGAATTTTATTTCAGATCGCCAGCATCCGCATTTCCTTGTTTATTTCACCTTTAATGTTGTTGTTACGCGGGATGCCAGCATCACTGCCAAGGGCAGCATTTGTTGTCCATCCTAACTGCCCTTGACAACGCAGCCGTTTGTCAAGGCAATACAGCGGCAACCATATTGTTGTGAATCTGAGGTAACACTTAGTTCAGGCAGGGCAAACATGTTAGGTTTCTTCACCAAAGGTCATTAATAAACGAAGAAAATAAATCCTGATGGTTTATCGTTACCATGAGTGAAATTAGGTTTCATTCCAATTTTTGTCATTGGAATTTAAATTTAGTCATCGACTGTGATAGGATTTCAGACAATGGTCGTAGAATCATAACCCGTGCCTCTGAATTACACAGTCAGTGACATTATTACTCTGTTTAAGATTCCCTGTTGTGAAGTAACTGTAGAGACAAGAACAAGTTTGTGGTCAAAATATTTGTAACTGGAAGAGAGGTCAGAAGTGAACTGGAGCCATAAAATCTGTCGTTAACGAAGGGGTAGGTGATGGTGAAGACAGCAACATAACTCAGGCAGAGCTGGAAATTGGGGATATTATGAAGGTGGTGTCAGCAGGTTTGATGACAGAGAGAATATGGAGACATAAAACAGTTCACGGTAAAAAGGAGAGTCAAGGTTCCGAACAGTCTTGTTCCTTCTCTGATGTTTATGAGTAAGTAGTTTGAAAATGCATGAGAAGGAAGTGGCGTTTGTGACTGAAATTTTATGTATTTGTTAAATATAATCAACCAGAATAGCAATAACATTCAGAATCATTTATAGAATCGACAGAGATAGACTTACCAGGAACACCAATAATAGCGAGGATGGGATAGTACCCTGCGTGAATAATCATCAGTACGGCTTGTGTCCGCATCTCTAACCGTGGCCAATCCTGAGAAAGCCAATAAAGACCCCAGGATAAACTCCTGTCCACTGTTGTAACATTCCAGTCTAATGTTCCCAGATTCTGATCCATTGTTAGAAAATTCCAGTCTAATGTTCTCAGATTCTGATCCATTGTTGGAACATTCCAGCCTAATATTCTCAAATTGAAATCCATTGTTTAAACATTCTAATGTTCTCAGATTCTGGTTTCTCTCTCTTTCTCTATAGCTGCTGATCCAATCTTGTTGAGGTTGACTCTGCGCCGAATACTATGGCATTTTCAGTTGAAAGAAGTCCCTAATTATGGAAGAGGGAAAGCCTCCAGTGACCCAGTTCGGCCCATGAAGACTGATATTAATCACAGAGGATGTTGGATTCCTTGGATGCTGCCTGACCTGCTGCGCTTTTCCAGCAACACGTTTTCAGCTGCTATTAATCACAGTCACAGAACAAACAGCTCCAGTTAACCCATTTCACGCCAACTCTGATATATCATAATAATTGGTGTAGGTGGGATTTTGATATCGATGATTATTGGTCTAATGGCATATCTCCAGTTGTAAAAATAGAGGTGGGGGAGCGAGATAAATCTTTCTCTTCACAAGCTCAATGATTCTGCTGTGTTTTGGCAGTGTAGGAATTGCTGGGCTCCCGAGGCCGTTTGTGTCTGATCACCAGGCCTGCTGCATCTTTTCATTTTATTTATGTTTAACTTTGACTTTTGTCTGTCCAGCATTTAACGCTGAGGTGGGTTTCGGCATTTTTGAGAGACACCGACAGGGCCATAGACGATGTAGATACAGTTCATTCCTTGTGCTCTTGCAGCTGCTGCCTGGTCCTGTGGAGTGATGGTCGAACTCACACAGAACCAGGATTCTTAGTTTTAACTTTCGGTTGTTATGGCGTGGGTCTCAGCAGAGTTGGAAGGCAGTAAATCTCTCCCGGGTGCTACACACTCTCTCTGTGATTTCTCTCAGAACTGTCTATTGATGGTCTTTACTCCTGGATTGGAGAACTGCATGTGAGACAATCTGTTTCCTGCATTTGTTTTTTGAAAAAAAGTGTACTTATTGGACGATACCATATTGGAGCAGTTACTGTATAGCTATTAACTAAACTATTATTCTGCTAAGTTTTCCAACAAAATTACGTTATTGCAAGTTCCTCTTCCTTTTGTTGTCTTTTTTTGACAGTATTCAAATACATAGTGTTTTGCTTAATGTCGAATATTTTTACCAAGTCAATTCTATCTGAAACACATCACCTCACATTTACCAGGAGTGATAATCATGTCAGGAATTATATCGGGTACTGAATCCATCTCTCAGATCCAGCCCGGATACGTATTCGCCCTGATGTGACCCACTCAGCATGAAGCACTGCGTAGACCACGCTGGTGTACTGCTCAGCAATCCGTCCAGGATCTAACAATGTTTAGAACTCACCAGCACACGACTTATATGTCCAACAGGCACTGATCTATAAACTTGGACTAGATAATCTTTTCAGCACAGGGTGCTGTGCAGAACACACAAAGGCATTGTTCTATACACACGGACTGGATATCTGTGCAGCATGGGGAGCTGTGCAGTAAATAGCAGTGAATTTATCTAATAATGTGGAGCAGTTATCTTCCAAGCATACACAGCTATGTACACCAATCACTGCATTGCTGCGTAACACTGTGTTAAATCACTGCCCAGCGCGGGGGAACTTGCAGCTCATGCTGCAAATGAGAGGATGTGCAGTTTCCTCCATTTACAGCTCCATATCTAGATTGTGGCATGACACAGGGGTGCTGTGGATGTGAAACTCACTGCCAGAGAGAGATGGCGGGGGCATCAGTTTAAATACCAATAAATCGGAGTAGCTTGGTTAAAAGAGAGGGGGAGATTGAGAGAGAATTTCACAGCAGGATCTGTTGGTAGGTTTAAAAATTGTGGAATGAGAACATTTCGATAGTATCTTGCAATATAGGTCACTGTTTCCAGGAATGATGGGTGAGCAGGATATTGGTGTAAGTTAAGATGATGGAGAGTTTTGGATAAACATTTGCCCTGCAGTGTTGTAACTGGGAGTGGGATCAGCAGAGTCTTCAACTCATTGGGCTGAATCGAACAATAATTTGTCTCAGTGCCATTTTCATTGAGTGTGACAGAAGGAATGTCTGCACGAGGCAGAGCTAGTTTCCTGGTGTTATCTTATCGAACTCACCTCATTACCTACCCACCCCACCCCATGGTGTCCCTCTCATTCAATACCAGCCCGATTCTCCCAGACATCATGGTTGGAGTTACACACCATCGCTCGAGTACCCCTGGATATTCAGTGATCCGTGCCACTGCTGCAATCGTTAAAAGGCCAATTGGCACACGGTTGAGCTTTCTCAGTTTGGAGCTGCCCTGCACCGTTTACCCCGAGCATGGCAGGTTGGGAAATTACACCACAACTTGTCGACAGGGGCAGGGAATTCCTGGTGAATTGTCTAGTATAGAGCGGGACCATTCTCTTCCAAGAGGGAGCCGCACCACCAGACTCATCAAACATGATCTGAGCACACCACTCAGCTGAGTGCAGTATCTGCAGTCCATAGAAAAGTACAGCAATACAGTAAAAGCATCAATAACCTTCTCCGCTCTGTCAGGATAAGGGTCACCGTATTCTCTCTACTCTCTCACACTCACTGTATATCTGTTAGCGCCTTCCCCAGAATAAGGCTCCATCACTCTCACCACTGCAATGCAGCACCTTCTCTCTCCCTCTCTCTCACCTTACGCAATACCCCCACATGGTTATAAAATGTTCTTATGAGTGCTGTTTCTAGAATTCTCTGGATGATGTCATTTGTACAATGTTCCAGATAATTTTCAAAATAATTCAACTTTAGCAAAATTTTCATCCTCCAGTATGTAACGAATCAGAGGAAGGAGCAGAGTTTTACTTTTTTCAAAATCACTCAGGATGAAAGTGCCTCATGAGGCTATTAATCCTCTCAAATATGCTCCATAATTCAGACAAAGGGAACACCTAAACACTTGAAGACTCACTCTCTTCTTGAAGACAGGCGCCACATTGGAGTTTCGCCAGTTTCACTGGAACACGACTGTAATTTCGAGAGTTATGGAATATTTCACACAGTGACACCAGTCACTCTGTAACCACTTCTTTTAAAGCAAGCTATGAATTGCTGATGAGCTGTTTACCCTTGGACTTTTCTGTTTGAGAAAGGCCTTGTTTGTTTTGTTCGAGACTATGCAAAACTTTCATCTGACTACAATTTTTATTTATAATGTTGAATCTATTTGTGCCTACCCTGTGAGGAACGATGTAAAATACTGTTTTAAATTCTCTGCCTGTTCCCTGAAACCACTTCCCCAGTCACATCCTCCCAATGTCCCACATATTCTCTCCTGCCTTTCTTCCAAGGGTCACAGATAGATCATGAACTTTTTTTACTTGATATGGGAAAATTCTTGCGGTTAGTTTCTTTTCATATATCTTGCCAGTTTTGGAATATTTTTTTTGTATTTTGTTTTATACAATCTGCTTCTGGTTCCAGAAGTAAACTTCCCAAATGTGGCCACGCCAGACAGCCCCACTCTGAATTCTTCAGTTTGTGATTGATTAGCAAACTTCACAGTCTTTGTGCATCATGGGTGGTTCATCTTCACATCTTCATATCATCTTCTTTTTGACCAGAGTCAATCATTACTGAGCGTTATTAAGCAGTATCTGCTTAAATGATTCCCCCCCCCCCCACACACACACACATCTGCTGACCTTCACCTATGTCTGTTTTCACACTCCGTATTTGACCAGATATATGACATAAATCTGCATTTGAAATACCTGGCTCTTTTTAATCTTTGAGGGGGAACCTATGTGTGTGGCTGAACATATGATCAGCTGAGGGTGTCTCCATTCTCCCAGTTTCCCTGCCTCTGTCATTTCTGTGAGATGATGCCGCATTCCTTTGGGAAGGTTCATACATGTCATCCTTTTCATTCAAACGAGAAAACCCTTTACTCTGATGGACTGAGCTTTCAGCTGTGTCTGTCCCGTCTCCCTCATTTCTGACCTCACTCAATCCCCTCCTCCCCAGAACAATGATAGATCTCCCTTGTCCTCACTTCCTACTGCACTAGGATCTACATTCACTGAATCATCCTCCACCGCTTCCACCACATCCAGCAGGACAGCAGCATCAAACACGTCTTCCCGTCTCGTCCACTGTCAGTATTCCACAGGGACCACTCCTTCTGTGGCACCCTCCATCATCCCGAACACTTCCCCACACCTTCATGGCACCTTCCCATGTAAATGCAGAAGCTGCAACATTTGCCCATTCACCTCTTCCCTCCTCACTGTCCAAGGCCCTAAACACACCTTCCAGGTAAAGCAAAATTTCACTTGTGCACTTTCAATCCAGTCTCCTGTCATTGCTGCGAACAATGCAGTCTCCTTTACATTAGTGAACCAAACAGAAACTGCTTTGAGGAACATCTCCACTCTGTCTGCATAAATGACCCTGGCCTTCTGATTGCTCCCCATTTCAATAACCTACATTGCTCTCATGATTATGAGAATGCTTGGAGGAGTTAATGATGGGTTGGACCAGAGAGTGTTACCTATCTGAGCTTCCAGAAGGCCTCTGAATTGGTACTGCACAGGAAGCTGCAGAGTAAGATAAGGACCCATGGAGTCAGAGGCCAGATACTACGATTGATAAAAGGTTGGTTCTCTGGCAGGATGCAGAGTGAGAATAAAATTGTCCCTCTCAGGACGGCAGCCAGTGCCTACCATTGTTCCACACGAGCCAATGTTGGGACCACAACATTTCACTTTGTAGGTTAATGATCAGAGTGGTGGGGCAGAATGCATTCAGGCTACGTTTGCAGATAATGCAAAGATAGGTGGACGGGCATATAGTATTGAGGAGGCAGGGAGCCTGCAGAAAGATTTCGACAGTTTAGGAGAGTGGGAAAAGGAGTAGCAGATGGAACACAATGTGGGAGAGTGTGAGCTCATGCACTTTGGTATGAAGAATACAGGCATGGACTATTTACTAAATGGGCAAAAAAAAATCAGAAATCTGAGTAACAAAGGGACTTGGATTCCAAGCCCAGGATTCACCTTAGATACACTTGCAGGTTGAGTCAGTAGTTAAGAAGGCCTACACAAAGTTGTCATTCATCTCGAGAGGAGTAGGATATAATGGTGGGGATTCTGAGGCTTTCTAAGGCTCTGGTCAGACCACATTTCCAGTATTTTGAGCCTCATACCTCAGGAAGGATGTATTAGCCTTGGTGTGTGTCAAGAGTAGGTTCACCAGAAATGAAAAACTTAACACGAGGAACGTTGGAGGACTCTGGGTTTATACTCGATGGAGATTAGAAGTATGAGGGGGGATCCAGTTGAAACTTACAGAATACTGAATGACCTAGATACAGACAAAATTAGGAGGACGTTTGCACTGGCAGGAGGGCGCAGGCTTAGAGCAAAGGGAAAATCCATTAGAATGAAGATAAGATGAAACGTCTTTAGCTAGAGACTGGTGAAATTGTGGAATTCCTTACCACAGAAGGCTGTGGAAACCAGATCATTTGGCACCAACGGTATAGCCAGGAAAGGGACTGAGGATCTGAAAAGTGACTACAGAGAGTTAGTTTGGAAGCTGAAGAGCAAGACGAGTAGAGTAGTGATCTCAGGTTTGCTACCAGTGCCACGGGCTAGTGAGATGAGGAACACTCAGCGAATGCAGCTTTACACGTGACTGCGAGGCTGGTGCAGGAGGGAGGGCTACAGATACCTAGGCATCAGGATACATTCTGGGTAAGGTGGGACCTGTACATGAAGGACGGGTTGAACCTGATCTGGAGGGGCACAAATGGCCTGTTTGGGAGGTTTGCTTGTGTGATTCAGGCGGGTTTAATCTAGTTTGGCAGGGGGTTAGGAATAAGACCACATGCCTGAGACGGGGTTAGTTGCAGACGGGACAGTGAGAGGGTATATTGAACCTATCAGGAAGGTTTCTTACGCAATGAAACAAAGGGATCAGGAAAATTGTGTCTGCTTTAATGCAAGGAATGTCCAAAATAAGAGTCTGAAATTAGAGCATGGATCAGTACTTGGGGCTACGATGTCGTGGCCATAACGGAGACGTAGGTTTCACAGGGACAGGGATGGTTGCTTGATGTTCCAGGGTTTAGAACGTTTAAAAATCTTTAGGGGCGGCACGGTCGGCGCAGTGGTTAGTAGTGTTGCCTCACAGCGCCAGAAAACCGGGTTCAATTCCCACCTCAGGGAGTTTGCCATTGTCCCCGTGGGTTTCCTCTGCGTGCTACTGTTTCCTCCCATATTCTTAAAATGTACAGATTGGGTGAATATGTCGTGTTAGATGAAGGGGTAAATGCAGGGGAATGGTTCTGAGTGGGTTGCTCTATGGAGGGTTGGTGTGGACTTGTTGGGCTGAAGGCCTGTTTCCACACTATAAGTAATCTCATCTAAAAAAGAACAGGGTGGGTGGAAAATGAGGAGACGGTATAGCATTGCTTATCAGAGAGTGCCTCACAGCTACAGAAATGAAGGTTGTTGAGGAAGATTTGTCTACTCAGTCAGTATGGGTGGAAGTTAGGAACAGCAAGGGAACAGTCACCGCATTTTTGGGTTTCCTATAGACCACGTAATAGCAGTGGAGAGATTGAAGATCTCATAGGCGGGCAGATTCTGGAAAAATGCAATAGTAGCAGGATTATTGTTATGGGTGATATCAACTTTTCCAACATCAACTGGAACCTCCTAAGGTGCAGATGGTGTGGATGAAGCCGTTTTGGTCAGGTGTGTTCAAGAGGGTTTCCTTGCTCAGTATGTAGACAGCCCGACGAGGGAGAGGTTATTTTGGATTTGGTGCTCGCCAATGAGTCAGGATAGGTGTCAGAACTCACGGTGGACGAGCACTTTGGTGAAAGTGATCACAAATGCCTCACATGTAGCATAGTCTGGGAGAGTGAAAGGAGCAGTTTCGGAGGGGAGATATTTAATTCTGGAAAAGGAATTCATGATGCTGTCAGACAGGAGTTGGGAAGTACAGACTGGGAGCAATTGTTCCACAGAAAGGGCACAGCAGACATGTGGAGACTGTTTAAGGAGCAGTTGTTGCGAGTGATGCATAAATGTGTTCCTCTGAGACAGGTAAGAAGGTGTAAGATTAAGGAACCTTGGATGACGAGAACAGAGGAACGTCTCGTCAAAAGGAAGCAGGCAGCTTACGTAAGATGGGGGAAGCAAGGATCTAGCACAGCTTTAGAGGATTACAGGCTTGATAGAAAGGAGCTCAGAAATGGACTAAGGCGAGCCAGAGTGGGGCACGAAAAAGGCTTGGCAAGAAGGATTAGGGAGAATCTAAAGGCATTTTTCTCATACATGAGGAATAAGAGAATAATCAGCGAAGAGGTAGGGCCGATCAGGGATAGCGTAGAGAACGTATGCATGGAGTCTGAGCAGATAGGGGACGCCCGAAATGAGTTTTTCGCTTCGAATTTCACCAAGCAAAGGGAGCTTGTTGTAAATGAAAACTTAGAGGAGCTGGGCCAGATCAGTCTTGACCAGGTCAAGATTGATGAAGTTGATTTGCTAGCAACTTTGGAAAACTTTAAGATGGATACGTACCCAGGACCAGATTTATCCTAGACTGCTACAGGAAGCGAGAAAGGCGGTTGCTAAGCTGCTGGTGAGGATATTTGCCTCCTCATTCCCCACAGGAGTCGTACCGGAGGATTGGAAGGAGGCGAATGTTGTTCCTTATTTCAAGAAGGGTAATAGAGAAATCCCTGGCAATTAGAGACCTGTCAGTCATACGTCTGTGGTCAGCAAAGTTTGGAAAAATACTGAGGGATTTGATTGATGACTATTTGGCAAAGCATTGTGTGATTAAATCTGTCAGCATGGCTTTGTGAGGGACCGGTCATTCCTCACAAATCTTATTGATTTCTTTGAGGAGGTGTCAAGACAGGTCGACGACGGTCGAGCAGTGGACGTGGTGTATGTGAACTTTAGCAAGGCATTTGATAGGGTTCCCCATGGAAGGCTCATTCATAACGTCAGGAAGTATGGGATACAGGGAGATTTGGCTATCTGGATTCAGAATTGACTGGCTGGCAGAGGCAGACAGTGGTTGAAGATGGAAAGTATTCTCATTGGAGGACAGTGTTGAGAGGAATCCCACAGGGCGATGTCCTTGGGCCTCTGCTCTTTGTAGTTTTTATAAATGACTTGGATGATGTGGTTGTGGGGTGGATTAGTAAATTTGCGAATGACACAAAGGTTGGAGGTGTCGTCGATAGTATAGAGGGTGACGAGGCTGCAGCGTGACATAGACAGGATGCAGAGCTGGGCTGAGAAATGGCAGAGAGTTCAACCTGGGTAAATTAGAAGTGATGCATTTTGGAAGGTCAAATTCGAATCCTGAATATAGCATTAAATATAGGATTCTTGGCAGTGTGGAGGAACAGAGGGATCTGTGTGCGCAAGTGCATAGATCCCTCAAATTTGCCACCCAAGTGGATAGGGTGTCAAGAAAGCATATGGTGTTTTGGCTTTCATTAACAGAGGGATAGAGTTTAAGAGCAGTGAGGTTTTGCTGCAGTTCTACTTGTCCCTGGTGAGACCACACTTGGAATATCATGTCCACTAGTGGACCCCATACTATAGGAAAGATACAGCGGCTTTGGAGAGGGTGCAAAGAAAGTTTACCAGGATGCTGCCTGGACTGAGGGCTTGCTTTTTGAAGAAAGGTTGAACAAGCTTTAACCTTTCTCTCTGGAGACAATGAGGAGAGAGGAGTTCTGATCTGTACAAAATAATGAGAGGAATAGATAGAGTCAATACCGGGAGACTTTTCCCCAGGGTAGGATTGACTAGTACGAGAAGTCATAGTTTGAAGATATTAGGAGGAAGGTAAAAGAGAGACGTCAGAGGTAGATTATTTACGCAGAGAGTTGTGAATGCATGAAATGCATTGCCAGCTCAGTTGGTGGAAGCAGAGTCAATGGGGACATTTAAGCGACTGCTGGACATGCACATGGATAGCAGTGAGCTGAGGGGTGCAGAGGTTAAATTACTACATTTTACATTCGGATTAAATCTCGGGACAACAGGCTAGGCGGATGCTCTGGCAGCTGGTGGAAGTTAATAATAATTAATAAAATATCGAGATCTAAAATCTTGATTCAATAATAATGACCTTGAAGCCAATCTCAATTATAAACACCAATTTGCTTTCTTTCAGGAAGTGAATCTCCCGTGTTTTCCTGGTCTGGCCTAAAAGTGACTCCAGACACACAGATATGTGATATATTCTTCATTGGTCTCTGAAATGGCCAAACAAGATACTCAATTGTATCAAACTGCTCTGAAGCCTTAAAGGATAAAACCAGTCAGAACACCCGGCATCACCTTCTGCATCAGGAAATGGAAACACTGGCCTGTCAACACTGCAGAGACCTCCTTCCTAACATCTGAGAGCTTGTGACAACGTTGACAGTGCTTATCCACAGACTACATAGAAACTTTTGGAATGGAGTAGGTCATTCAACACAGTGAGCCTCCCACGTTCTCACCATGGCCGAGAATCTCCTCAATACATTTCTCCTACAGCAGACTGAGATCTATTGCAATTGATTCCGTCAACCAAATGTTTGAGGTGTTTGCGAATAGCTGAGACCCAAGGGCAGAATCCTGAGATACTCCACGAGCCTTCATCTCCAATAAAATGATCCTTTTATTCCTGTTTTTCTGGTCCAAGTGCTTCTTTGCTGACCTGCTTTCTTTTTCATATTTTCTCCTCCACTTTTCTTTTTGTAATTTACTGACCTAAAGCTGGACCCAGCGTTTGAAACTCAAGCTAAGGCCAATGCGGAGGAGAGTGAGTCCTTACTTTTCCGGAGCAAGCACATGACCTGGAATTGGCAGCTGCAACATCAGCAGAGTCAACGTGAGTGAGATAGGGCCCAGTAGCAAAAGGTGATACCTGAAAATTGGAGACATGTTGTTGGTTGGGTCCTGCACTGGTTGTGGTGAAGTGCATAGTGGAAGGCCATGATGGTAACATCGATGAGGTGGGCCCAGCAGTAAGAGACATGTTTCTGACATTGGAATGGCCTGGCAGAGGAGACAATGAGCTGGTGATGGAGGAGTATCTGTCCAGTGGCAAAGATGGTGCCTTAGGACCAGAAACTTCGATGTTGCTGGGGTCTGGTGTAGATGGGGATGAGGCTGTCATGAAGGGGTTGGGTTGCAGGGGTGGTCGATGATGAGGAGCTGTCTCACAACCCTTAAGCTCTCTTCAGGCTGTATCCTCTGTTTATTCCACTGTCTTCAATTATTCAAAATGGCACCACTTTGAGGCAACAAGTGAAAGCATTTCACTGATTTTATTGTATTTTTCCTGGAAAGTACACCTGGTCATAAAATCAAAATCAAAAACTTTTACTCACTCTTTCCTGCCAGCTTTTCCATTCTGTAACCATGTCCAAATATTTGCCACAATCCCATAAGATTTGATTTTGCATACTGGGTTTGGGACTTCAGCAAAAATCTTTCTGGAAATCCCTCCTCGTAATCTTATCCTTGTGAATCACCTCTCCCTCAGCCTTCTCTGCTCCAAAGTAAACAACCGGAGCTTATCCAGCCTATCTCCATAGTTGATATGCTCCATCCCAGGGAGCATCCCGGTGAATCTCCTCTGCACCCAACCACTACAATCACATTCCTTCCTGCAATATGGCTCCCAGAACTACGTACAGTGTTCTCACATGGCCTAACCATAGACTTGTATAGCTCTGACAATCGATACGTCGGGGAATGAAGGCTCTGCCTACGGTTCCCTCTGCCTTATTAACTAACGTATTAACCTCAGTCAAAAAGTATATTGCTGGAAAAGCACAGCAGATCAGCCTGCATCCGAGAAGCAGGAAAGTCGACTTTTTGAGAATATGATTTTCATCAGGAATGTGAACACCAATCCTGATAAAAAGTTATGATCAAAAGATCGACTCTCCTGCTCCTTGCATGCTGCTTTACTGACTGTGCTTTACAAGAACTACACTTCTTTATTCTGATCTCAAACATCTGCAGTCCTCATTTTTTCCCCTAAACTATTACCCTGTGCCGTCACATTCAGGGATTTGTGGAGGAACACCCTCTCAGCTTCTTAGTGTGCTGGCATTCATTGTATACCCCCATTTTTGGTTCCTTCTTTCAAAGTGCATCACCACATGTTTATTAGGGTTACATTCCATCTGATTATCTGATCATTCCATCTGTATCTTCCTGTAACATAAGGTCTTCCTCCTCACTGCCAACCACCCGGCCAATATTGTCAAATACAAACTTAATGAGCACAGTCCCTCACCATCCCTCCCCCCTCCCCCGCTAACACATTCACATTTATGAAAACCACAAATAGTACGATACACTGCACTGATCCCTGTGGTACATCAGGGGACACTGGTCTCCAGTCACACAAATAGCCTTGCTCCACCACCCTCTGTCTCCTGCGAATAAGACAATGTTTGATGTAATTCACTAAGTTACTCTTGATATCATGGCTTTTTGTTATCAGTTTCACATATGGGGCTCTGTCAAAGGTCTTGCTGAAAACCCATAAGAACAACATGCTCGAAAACAGACAATAACATTCACTTGGTATGACTTCCCTCCTATGATGTCATGCTGACTCCCCCTGATCAAACCTTGCCTCTGCAAATAGAGATAAATTTTCTCCTTTCTTATTTTCTTCAGTGCTTGCCCTAACACGGATCTAAAACTGACTGGTTAACAGTCAGTCTATTTTCACCCTCCTTCCTGTAAAGTGGGACTATATTCGTTGTTCCCCAGTAATCTGGCAATTCCAACTTCCCTGTGGCCAGATTCGGCTTAAAAATTTGAGTCAGCGCCTTTTCTCCTTTGTCTCTAACAGTAATACAACTTATCCAGACATGGCAATCAGTCCAATTTTATACCAGCTAAAGCCTCCAATCCCTGCTCCCATCTTATATCAGTCTGTTCAAGGGCTTCCCAACCCATCTTTTTGAATTCTGTCCCTGCATTCTCCTTCTCCGAGTAAAACAGATATGGAGCCTTTATGTAACAATCGATCAATGTTCTCCAGCTTCACACACAGAGTGCTCCCTTGGTCTCTAATGGGCCCTAGTTGTGTCCTGGTTATCTTGTTCTGATTGATATACGTGGACAACATCTTGGGATTCCCCCTAACCCTGCCTGGCAACTCTTCTCCATGCCCCGTGTCAGTCTGTCTCTCTGTGTGAACTTTCTAAGCTTCACTGCGATCTCATTTCATTTTGGCAATCACCGGAGAACAGAAACTGAGTTTCACCATCAGCTAATCTTGCCTCTAATAAGATTGGCATGAAAGTAACTGTTTAGATTCTCTGTAATTTCCAAGTACGCTGCAAGAAACTATCGTGTGTGGATATTCCCCATTCCACACGTTGTCCTTGCCTTCACTTTTCCATCAAGTACCGAGAGAAGCGGTTGGTCATCCTAATGTTTCTTTTCAGTTTGCATTTTTTTTTTATTATTTCATTATCAGTTCATTTGTCCTCAAATGTCTCTGAATCCATGGCTTACAACAATATCTGACAATTTCCTGAGCTGCTTCCTTTGATCTAATGCAATCTTTAATTAATTTGTTCACTATTGTTAAGTCACCTTACCCCTTTGCTGTTTGAATTGTGGACAAGTGTACATTGTACTTTTTAAGGTGTTTATTCAAACAACAACCATTTTCTGTCTTCCAGTAAATCATTTTCATGTACGTCTTCAATTCACTGAAGCTAACTTTAGCGTCATACTCAGGTTTATTACCACAGTTTCAAAAATAACTGGTTTGCTTTCAGACGTTATATAAAATTTCATGTATTATAAATACTATTCCCGAAACATCCTTTTCAGCAGGGTTTTCAATTGGCTCTTCTGATCATATAATATCATTTTCAAAACAGCCTCACCTCGACCTCAGTACTCAACATACTGTTGAAGGAGACCATCTCAAATACCCTAATGAAATCCATTTTCCCAGCATTATTATTCACGTGGGTTACCACGGTTTAGATGAAGCATGAAACTGTTCATTATTACTGTGGTACCCACAAACCTGGATATCTAATTTCCTGTTTTATATCATACCCAACTTTTGTATTGCAACTTCCACTTTGACATATGAGTTCCATCAATCTTTGCTTCTCCTTGTTGTTTCTCAGCTTCGCCTTATTAGAATCTGATCTATGTGGCCTTTTGGAAGATTAATGGTAGATTCAGGTGAGATATTGGGTGAAGCCTATTTGGACGTTGAGATAATCTCGTCACGTCATCCATTGTTCTCAAGTGTTATTATGACATTTTCACCAGATCTCCCGTTATGCTGGTGGAGTAGAGAAGGACAATGATCTTTCAACGATGCTATGCATTCCCCAAGACAGCTGAGCGTGCTCGAACCTGGCTGGGAACCTTATAGCAGACTGGTAAAGTGTTGCTGATGCTGTACAGGATCATAATCAGATTACATCTGGAGTAGTGTCCACAGATTTAGTCCCCTCACTGAAGAAAATATAATCGATTTTGGAAGCAGTTCAGAAATGGTTCCTTCAACAAATTCCTGCAATTATGCAGTTAACTGACAAGGAAAGGATTATTAGGTTGATCCAATACGCATGAGAGTTTACAAGAATGAAAAGTGACCTTATTTTTACATAGAACACCGGAATGAATAAGCAACAGAAGCCAATTACTCAGCCAATTCCATTTCTCCAGCCTGTAATACAGGAACAGCAGAAGGGTATTCAGAACTTCGACCCTGTTACACCAGAACAGGACAAGGTTATTCAGCCCCTGAATCCTGATATACATTTACAGGAGGAGCCAATCAGCCCCTCGTGTCTATAACACTGCACGTAGAGCAGGCCATGAGGCACCAGTATCCTGTTATGCAGCAACAGGATCAGTCCATTCAGCATCCTTAATTCGCTAACACAGGAACTGGAAGAGATGGGTACACTTGAATAACAGGATGTCATTCAGCATGAGAATTAAAGAAAGAGATAACATTATTTGAGACTTGTTACGGAAAGGTGGAGGTCATTCACCCATGTGTCAGTTATATGGGAACAGGAGGAGACTAATCACTCCTTCGATACCATTTCAGGGATTGTTCAGTATCTCAAGACTGTTGTGAAGGAATATGAAGAGACCTTTCAGCCTCTCAAAATATTGCACAGCAACAAGAAAATTTCACAATCCCTCAGGCTTCTGACGTATTATCAGGAAGAGGAGAAGCAGATTTTGAATCTGAAAATCAGGACATTCCGTCCATCGAGACTATAATGTAGGATCACCATGGGAACATTCAGCCCGTTGAGCATATAAACCATGAGTGAATCCATTCAGACACTCATGTCTATTACACTGCAATTGGAGGAAATCTTTTAAAGATTTGTACATGTTTCAGAGGAACACGGGAAAGGGAACGTAGAGTGTACCAAAAAGTTAGGAATTAGGATAATGATCTTCACTTGTAAATAAAAGGTTGTGAACAAACTGTTGGGAATTAAGGGAAATTGTGAGACTCCATTATTAATTAATTAACAACAGCGGATTTGCAAAGTAAAACCAGAATACATCAGAATCAGCATTTTTAAAGCATTGTTTGCTCGAATTCCTTAAAGATATGACATGCAAAGTTAGACAATAGGTATCCTGGAGGAGTAAAATACCTGGACTTTGAAAAGGTATTGATTAAATGCTGCACAAAATATTAAGCTGTGAAATAAGAGGACATGGGTTTGGGAGGAAGTTATTCGCCTGGATAGAGGGCTGGTGAGCCAACAAAATGCAGAGAGATAGAATAGTTGTTTCGTTAGTGGTTGGCAACTTTTGGGGTTCCATAGAGTTCACACCGCATGACCTGCCAATTTACCGTCCACAAACACATTTTCAGCTGACAGTAAAACAAGTGGAAAAGTAGGTTGATGTAATGAAGATATAGAACATTTACAAATGGGCATGAACAGTTTAGATGAATGTGCCAACATCTGGAAGCAAAATCTTAACGAGGATATTCCCCAGAGGAATCCAACGTGTTATGGAAATGGACAGGAACTTCAGAGTGCTTACTTGCAGAGGCATCTGGGTGTCCTTGTGCAGACCACAGAAAACTCAATGAAGGTACATCAGGGAATGGGAAAAGCAAGTGCATTTTCCGCATTAACTTATAAAAGTATAGAGTAGAAATAGAGGGAAGAATTACTGCAACTCTTCAAGGTATTAGTGAGACTGTAACTGACATACTGTGTTCAGGTTTGTTGTCCTGACTGCAGGAGTGACGTTGTTCCAACAAAGGCAGTTCAGAACAAGTTCATTAGATTGATTCCAGAGATGAATTTGTCTTTTGAAGCAAGTTCGAACAGTTCAGGCCGACGCACTCTCGGTTTGGAAGAATGAGAGGAGAAGTCATTGAGGCCTGAAGGATGTTAAAGGTGATTGACAATGTCGGTGTGGAGTGGACATTTCCTCATCTGGGGCAAACTAGAACAAGAGATCATAGTTTTAGGATTAGGCTGAGCAGATTTAAAACAGGGGTGAGGAGAACTTACTTCTCTCAATGGGTTGTCATTCTGTGTAACTCACTGTCGTAGAGTGCAGGGGATGATGGGACATTGTATAAATGAAGGGATATGGAAAGCAGGCAGGGGAATGGAACTGACTCGGCGATGACATCAGTCATGGTTGTATTCAATGGTGGAACAGGCTTGAGGGGCTGGATAGTTGCTCTTTCTTATTCAGCCCTTCGACTGTGCTCCACAGGAACGGGGAGGACTGGTTATCTATCAGGAAACAGGCACTCTGGATAAATCAGTCTTAATCTTGCTGACCCATCCTTCAATCCCCTCATCTAAGTCATTAATAAAAATTACAAACAATGGAGGCCCAAGGACAGAGCCCTATGGAACACCACTCACCACAGACTTCCAAGCAGAATATTTTCCTTCTACTATCACTCACTGTCTTCTGTTGGCCAGCCAATTCTGTATCCAGACAGCTATGTTCCCCTGAATCCCATTCCTCCTGACCTTCTGAATGAGCTTACCATGGGGAACTTTATGAAATGCCTTGCTGAACTCCATATTCACCACATCCACAGCTCGACCTTCATCAACTTTTCTAGTCCCATCCTCAAAGAACTCGATAAGTTTTGTGAGGCATGACCTGCCCCTCTCAAAGCCGTGTTGACTGCATTTAATCAAGCCATGCTCTTCCAGGTGGTCATAAATCCTATCACTCAGAATCATTTTTAACACGTTGCAGATGACAGGCGTGAGACTTACTGGTCTGTAATTGCCAGGGATTTCCCTATTTCCTATCTTGAGGAGAGGAATTACATTTCCCTCTCTCCAGTCCTCAGCTATGACCCCAGTGGAGAGCGAGGATGAAAAGATCATCGCAAGTAGTGAAGCAATTGCATTTCTCATTTCCCAAAGCAGCCGAGGACAAATCTGGTCCGGGCCTGGCGACTTGTCAATCTTAATGTTTGACAAAATTTTCAGCACATCAGCGTCCTCTATCTCTATCCATTTCAGCATGCACACCTGCTCTTCAAAGGTTTCATTCACTACAAAGTTCGTTTCTTTCGTAAAGGCAGAAGCAAAAAACTCATTTAGGGCTTCCCCTACCGCCTCAGACTCCACACACAAATTCCCTATGCTATCCATGATCGGCCCTACTCTTTTTTTGACCATTCTTTTATTCCTCACATAAGTGTAAAATTCCTTTGTGTTCTCCCTAATCAGTTCTGCCAAGCCTTTCTCGTGCCCCCTCCTGGCTCTCCTCAGACCATTTTTGAGCTCCTTCCTCGCCTGCCTGTAATCCTGTAGAGCTGAGCTTGACCCTAGCTTCCTCCACCTTATGTAAACTACCGTCTTCCTTTTGACGAGAAGCTCCACCGCTCTCATCATCCAAGGTTCCTTTATCGTACCACTTCTTGCCTGTCTCAGAGGGACATATTTATTCATCACTTGCAACAACTGTTCCTTAAACAGTCTCCACATGTCTATAGTGGCTTTACCATGGAACAATTGCTCCAATTCATGCTTCCAATCTCATGTCTAATTGCATCATAGTTTTATTTTCCCCAATTAAATATCCTCCCATTTTGCCCAATCCTCTCCTTCACCATAGCTATGTAGAATGCAAGGCATTTGCGGTCACTATCAAAAACATACGCTCTCACGACAAGATCTGACACCTGCCCTGGCTTGTTTCTGACCACTAAGTCTAGAATGGCCTCTCCCCTCAGCTGCCTGTCAACGTACTGAGTTAGGAAACCCTCCTGAACCCACCTTACAAAAACAGCTCCATTCAAATCTTCTGCTCGAAGGATGTTCCAATCAATATTGGGAAAGTTAAATAAATCCCATTACAACAACCCTACTACGTCAACACTTTTCCAAAATCTGCTGACCTATGCTCCCTTCCATCTCCCTGCTGCTATGTGGGGGCCTGTAGTAAAACCCTAAAGAGGTGACTGCTCCCTTGCTATTCCTAATTTCCACCAATACTGACTCGGTCGGCAGATCTTCGTCGACAATGGAAGCTTCTGTAGCTGTGATACCCTCTCTGATTAGTCGTGCTACACCCCCTCCTCTTTTCCCCCCCTCCCTATTCTTTTTAAATGCTCTAAACCCTGGAACATCCAGCAACCATTCCTGCCCCTGAGAAACCCATGTCTCTGCTATGGCCACAACATTATAGAGCCAGGTACTGATCCATGCTCTAAGTTCATCACTTTTATTCCTGATACTCCTTGTGTTAAAGCAAACACACTTTAACTGATCCCTTGGTTCCTTTCCAGGAAAATCCTTCCCACTAGCTGGTCTACCTCTTGCTATTGCCTCACCTGCATCAACTCTCACCTCCAGTATACAGCTCAGGTTCCCACCCCCCCCCCCCCCCGCCATACTAGTTTAAACCCTCTCGAACTACGTGAGAAAACCTTCCACCCAGGACATTGTTCCCCTTCCAGTTCAGATGCAACCTGTCCTTCTTGTACAGGTCCTAACTTCCCCAGAAGGCATCCGAATTGTCTACATATCTGAAGCCCTCCCTCCTACACCAGCTGTGCAGCCAGGTATTAAGCTGCGCCCGCAGGTGAAATTAGGTGAATTTAGCATGGCCAATTCACCTAACCTGCGCATTTTTTGGACTGTGGGAGGAAACCGAAGCACACGGAGTGAACACTCGCAGACAGGGGGAGAATGTTTAAACTCCACGCAGGCGCCAATTGAACCCGTGTCTCTAGCGCTGTGAGGCAGAAGTGCTAACCACTGTTCCATCGTGGTGCTGGGAGACGATGCATATGTCACCCACCCCCGCCTGGAAAGTTCCTGATCATAGAATTTGAATGAAACAGTGACCCTGACAATCACTGGCAGCACAGTCCTCCCCCGGTGTGAAGCTGCAGATCGTGTTCAAGGAGGTGACACCGCTCTGTGACCAGCTCCTTGTTCAGTCAGGGTCCCCTCATACTCTGCTCCACGGTTAAGTGCAGCTTGGCAAGCTGTTTCTGGAAAACCTGTGGTGGATCCAGCAGATCCCTTTCCCCAGACACACCAACTCCGTGGTTTCAGAGCTTCCCCTCTCTGCAGCCTCTGCTCCATTTGTTGTTCATGTTCCAGACCCAGATTCTGTAACTACAGTCCCCGTGCTCCATCCAGAGTTGGGTCACCAAATCCTCAGGTCTCCATGAACGTCTGAGGTAGCTCACAGCACAACCTCCAGGAAACCATCCCCAGCACCTCCACTAACTTTTCAATAGCAGGAGACAATCAGACTTCCCTCAGCCACAAGTGTTATTGACCTGACCAGACCCCATCAAAATATTTTAAGCAGGCAGCCTATACACTAACGTTTTCTTATTTTAAATGTAGATGTTAACTGTGTGTTCCAGATGTGTTGCACTCAACGTAAAGCAAAATGCAATCCATTCAAATGTTCCAATTAAGACACAAAGAATGAATAATTTGGGATATCTTCTCTACTGGAACGCTTATGTTACCATTAGATACAGTGCCTTCTACTAATTAACTGCGCTAATACAGGAACATCCCATAAACACACCCCTTGGCAAAAAGGTAAATTCAAACACAGAATTTTATGTGCAGTTCTCCAATCCAGGAGGAAGCAACTTTAAGTGAGTTTTCAGAGAGAATAGAAGCTGGGGATCATGTATTGAAACTTCCAACCTTTCTGGGATCCCAAGCAGCTTCTGAATGCTGCAGCTAAAACAAAACGAGAAAACCTGGCCGCTCCCCTTCCATTGTTCCCAACGCTTTAATAAAACCGAAGTGCCTTCTCAGTTATTTACTTAAGCTGTTTTCAGGTGACAGTTCGGCATCTCTGCCTTAAAGACCTCTCTTCAAAAAAAAACAAGAGAAAATAACATTTTTAAAGTTGAAAAAGAAACATCAATATACAAACATGGCCTCATTTAAACCCTTTATTCTTATTTTTCCAGTAGACTGCAATACATACATATTACATTGACACTAAGTGTGCTAACATTCACAACTCTATTCTATTTCAGTCACTTTACTTCTGCGACTGAACGCCTCTGATTTTTTTTTCATCTAAGTTTCGAGAACTTGTCAGCAAGTACGGGTTCTCGTCCGGTCACCTGTATAACTTACAAATTAAATGGCAACAATAATAACCTCTGTCTGAAGGGACTGGAAGTATTCTCCCTAAATTTGTCCAAAATCGTTCAGGCGTTATGATCATTAGATATATTTGTCTTGACACGGTATTGGCAACTTAGATGCTGAAATGTTGTAACATCAACACCAAGCTCATGGCCTCCTTCCCAATTGTGAAATATTTTACAATTGATGTTGTCACCGGACACTCCAAACAAATTTACATAATGGACACTTCTCATCTCTAACATAGTCCTTCTCAATGACATATCTCCTCATGTCTCAGCTTAAAGGATTTACATCTTCCTGTACATCTTAATGCTGTAACCTTTTTATCTCGTAATCCTGGCCTATGCCACTAAATCTTTAACACAGGTATATATTTTAAGATCTTGCTCAATCTCCTCAAGCCCTCCCAAAAGCCAAACTTTGATTTATGGACAAACTGATGCTCATCAGGAATTTCAGATTCGAATCGTGCAATTTCAACTCTCCGCTCTTCCCCACGCGTTCTCACAACTGCAGGAAGTGAGTTTTTGAACTACTCCAAAGTATGAGTCTGTCTAAGAGTGTCATAGGTTGGTCTGTTTTTAATACCCTGATTCACCTTTCAAAATTACTTTTGTTAATCCTTTCAAACTCAATGTAAGTTTCACGAGGGACACAATTTTACATTCTAAATCACTGTCAGTGGGCTTCTGGCACCAGTTCATATGCCATTCAAAGGTCTTTCTTCACCTTCTCATACTCTCCAGATACCTCTTCCAATAGGGATACAAATACCTCCCTCATAATACCGACCAGCTTTGTTCGGATTAACTAAACCCACTTGCTCAGTGGTCAGTGCATCCGTTTAGCCACTTTCTCAAATGAAATTAAAACGACTTCTACATCCTTTTCATCAAATTTAGACAATGTCTGTACATATTTAAACAGATCCCCCTCAGGTCTTTGGCGACCATAGAGTTGTTCATCCTCACTATCCTCATCCAGCCTACTATCTCCCTTCATCTCCACCCTGCTAAGTCGAGTTTCCTCTCAAATCGCTAACGTTTGAAGTTGAAACTCTCTCTCTTCCTGCTTTTCTTCATTATTTTTGTGTCTTTCTTCTTCCTCTTATTTTAATACTACTTTAAATCATATTTCAAACTGTCTCAATTCCTTTTTGTGTCCAAGCTGCTCCATCTGCAAATGATTTCTAGCCATTTCCAAAGATTCTGATGATCTTTTTGCAAAAATTTAAATGTCAAGCTACTGCTGTAATGATCTCCTTTTCTCACAGACAAACACAAACCCAACTCCAGCTTGTCTGCCAATCCTAAACGCTTTGCCGTGCTCACCTTTTGTAAAATCTCCAACGTCGCTTTGTCCTCACCCAGAGAACTCTCAGTGACAGAAATAGCCATTACTACACAAAACATTGTACAAACCAACCAAATTCATCACCCACAACAAAAGATACTAACAACTACAAAATGCTACCTTTGAACCCAACAATCTCCCTGTGTACATTCTCCCCGTCCTACGTGGGTTTTCTCCAGGTGCTCCAGTTTGCTCCCACAGTACAAATATATGTAGTTTAGGCGAAATGGCATTGTTAAATTGCCCGTAACGTTCAGTGATATGTAGGTTATTTGCACTAGTCAGGGGTAAATATGGAGTAATAGGGGAGGGGAATTCGTCTGGGTAATTTACTCTTCAGAGGGTTAGTATGAACTTGTTTGGCCAAATGGCCGGCTTCCACTCTGTAGGGATTCTAAACCTGAACCCAATTTGGAATTATCGATTTTGAACTGGGCAATTGTTCCCACTTTGCTATGGAACAGACCAGACTGCCTTCACATGCTTTAAGATGGTAGCCTGGACACCAACCTTGTCTTAGGTTAGATTCCCAACAGTATGGAAGCAGGCCATACAGCCCAACAAGTCCACACTGACCCACCGAAGACATAACTACCCAGCCCCTCTCCCCTACCCCATATTTAACCCTGACTAATGCACCTAACACTATGGGCAATTTAGCATGACCAATTCACCTGACCTAAACATCGTTGGAATGTGGGAGGAAACCACAGAACCCAGAGGAAACCCACGCAGATACAGAGAGAATGTGCAAACTCCACACAGTCATCAGTGGGAATTGAACCTGGGTCCCTGGTGATGTCGCCCCAGTACCTTTTAGTAAAGGTAGATGTGAAATGGGTACTCCAGATGTGATGCAGCTGGTCAAAACACTCAACCTTAACCAAAACACAATTTATTTAAACACCATAATAAAAGTACTTACAAAAAGAAGAGAAGTTTAGAATAACTTAACTATTGGAAATCTTAACAGTGTATTAGATACAGTACTTTCCACTAATGAAGAGTTCCAATGTACTAACATCTCATAAACTCGATTCTGGGCAAAAAGACACATCCAATCCAGGACCAAACAGCATCAAGACAGATTTCAGAGACAATACAGCTAGGGATCATTTACTGAAGCATCCAACCCTTCTCCCACTCCAGGCACCTGGTGATTGTTACAGCTCAGCAAATCTGGAAAGTCTGGTCTGTGAAAGCTGGCCATTGTTATCACTATTTTTTAAAAACCTCACCCCAAAAGCCTCGTAAGTTACTTACTTCAGTTGTTTGCAGTCGGAAGTTCGGACTTTAAGATCTCTCTTTAAAGAAAGGAGAAAATATACTTTTTTTAAAAGTGAGACCATTGTGAGAAATGTTAGACACCTGGTCTTTTACAATAATACTCAAGGGGATTCCTCATGTTACTGACCATACAATCAGCTCAAAGGGGCAGATACAGACGTCAGACGTCAGACGTTCAGTGGGCAGGCACAGACCATCTTTCAAAGACATGAGTCAAGGTTGCTGACACCCCTATGCAACATGGAGCACCACATAGGGCACACTGGGAAGTGAACAACCGACCGATACACACACATACACCCCTTTCCAATATGCAACAGCACATGGAAGAGAATAACAGGCTGACAAACACTACCTACCTCTTTCCCACCTCCCACCTCCCCCCCCCCCACATCCGTGGAACACCACATGGCACACACTGGGAAGTGAACAACATCCTGACACACACCATTTTATTGCTTCTGAGCTTCACAATGCCAGCACTCAACACACTAGAGTGTCAAAGCCCAAGGCTAGGGAAAGATACGGGGGATAGAGAGATTCACATTAAACACAGAAACAGACAATAAACTAACTGAGAGCATGTTGTGGAAATATGTAGAAAAAGACTGGGTAGTGGGACTACCTGGAGAATTGATCACTTAGAGAGCAAAATTACAAGAACGACATCATTGAATAAAGGTATTTTCGGATCAGCTGAAATGGCTTGTTTCATCAAATTCTGAATCGGTTTCACGGAACACTTCAAGCAACATACGCTGTGACAAGATTACAGGCCAACATGAAGCGCTGTGCAGACTACGCTAGTGCATTGCTCAGTAGACTGGATTATCTGTCCAGCATGAGGAGTATTGAAAACTATACTTGAAGGAAACCAGGTTAAATATGAACAACTGGCAGGGATTTGGATAATCCACACAGATAGACTGAGGGAAGCTTCATGGACAGATTAGTTAAAGTAATTGAGTATAGTAAAATAAAGGCATTGCCAGACACAATAGCGATATACATCATCGTGCACAGGAATGTCAGATGGATGGAAATTTGGTCTGAGTTCGAATCAGATTTCTGCAGGTTTCAACCCGAGAGTGTCAGCAGCAGATTGTTGTTATCATTAAGTCTGTGTTACACAGCTCAAGGTTTAAACAGCAGATGGGTTATGCCAGTAAAGTATATTCTGGAACAGTGAATAGTTAAAGTTAATAATGGTCAGGGCATGGTGTCAGGAATCAGCTCATGACTAAAGGGATGACCAATGTTGTGATTCGTCTGGTTAAAACACCACCTGCAAGTTCCCCTCCAAGCCACTCACTACCCTGACTTGGAAATATACCGTTGTTACTTCACAGTCGTTGGGTCAAAATCCTGGAATTCCCTCCTTCCCAGCATTATGGGTCAACCGACAGCAAGTGAACTGCAGCGATTCAAGAAGGCAGCTCACCACTACCTTCTCAAGGGCAAATAGAGGGAGGCTATCAATGCTGGCCAGCCAGCGACACCCAAGTCCAAGAAATGAATGAATAAAAATATTGGCCAGGGATGAGATGGAGTCCCAGGAAGGAAACGGAGTTAGTAAACATAATAGACGACAATGACCTCCACGCTCCCAATATTTAAATAACAAGGACAATGGGACAATGGTTCACATCTGAAACTGAGTAGGTCAACATAGAGACCCATGAGTAACACTGTCAGAAGCAAGGAGGGAGACAGGAATTGAACAAGTTCACTGATGCAGTTAGACGTGATTTGAAGAATGGATATCTGGATTCAGAGTCTCAACATGGACATTAATAGTGGCAAGAAGTGAAGACTATATGAAAGAACAGTAATGCAGTCGTAATTAGTTTAAAGGAAAACATATCTGGACAGTGAGACTTACCAGGAACACCAACGGTAAACAGGAGAGGATAATAAAAGTATTGAATAATGTGAAGAGCACAATAAATCTGCAAATTCAATGACAACCAATAATAATTTTTAGAAAGATACCAAACATAAAGGGATAAACTCCTGTCCATTGTTGTAACGTTCCAGTCCAAAGTTCTCAGATTCTGATCCATTGTTGGAAGATTCCAGTCCAAAGTTCTCAGATTCGGATCCATTGTTGGAACATTCCAGTCTAATGTTCTCAGATTCGGATCCATTGTTGTAACATTCAAATCTAACGTCCTCAGATAATGATCTCTCCTCCCCCTTCTCTCTGGAGCTGCTGATCCCTGTTAGTGCTGTCAGTGATGTTTCCACTCATACTATGGCATAACACATTGAACGGAGCCCATTGATCATTAAAAGATGGAAACTCTCCACTGGGATAATTACAAAACACGGTGACTGCCATTAATCAAAGTCACTAAACAAACAAGTTCAGTTAACCCTTTCCTTACATAACATTTCACATCACAATAAAAGGGAATATTTACTCAATCTGAATGGAATGGATGAGGGTTACTGATGAATGGCCTATAAATCTTGAAATTTATAAAAACCTTTTCATTGTATGTGGGAGTATTGTCAGCGCACTGCGGGGCTGTATATGTCCCATTCTGTTTAATAAAGGAGAAAGGGAAAGGGATAAATTAACAGAAAAGCTAACTAAGATGTCTGGTGGGGAAATTACGGGATGCATTAACTCAAGGGACAAAATTAGGATTGTAGATGCTGGAGATCAGAGTCGAGAATGTGGTGCTGGGAAAGCACAGGCTGTCAAGCAGCATTGGAGGAGCATCGGCATTTCTTGTGTAAGCTTTTCATCAGGAATGCTGTTCGTGGCCCAAGGGTACTGAGAGATAAATGGGAAGGGGATGGTGCTAGGGGAAGGTAGCTGAAAATGTGATAGGGCGATGAAGTTGGTGTTGGAGGTAAAATGTCGGAGAGGAAGGTGGAGTGGATGGGGAGAACGAAGATGTACAGGTAAGACAGGTCATGGAGCGGTGCTGAATTAGTAGGGTAGATCTGGGATAAGGTGGGGGGGCGGGAAATGAGGAAACTGGTGAAATCCACATTGACACCATGTGGTCGCAGGGTCCCAAGGCAGAAGATCAGTATTTCTTCCACCAGGCATTGGGTGGTTAAGGTTCGGTGGTGGAGGATGCCCAGGACCTGAATGTCTATGGTGGAATGGGAGGGGGAGTTAAAGTGTTCAGCCACGGGGTGGTGGGATTTGTTGGTGCCGTTGTCCCAGAGATATTCCCTGAAGTGTTCCACACGTTGGCATTCTATCTCCCCAATGTCGAGGAGACAACAGGAGCAATGGATACTCTAGGTGACTTGTGTAAGTGCAAGTAAAACTCTGAACGATGTGGAAGGATACTTTGGGGTCTCGGACAAAGGTTAGGGTCCTGGTTTTCCAATTCATGCGGTGGCAGTGGAAGGTGCCAGGAGTGAATGCTGTGTTGGTGGGTGGTGTGGACCTGACAAAGGAGTCATGATGGGAATGTTCTTTATGGAAAGCAGATCAGGGTGGGAAGGGGGGAATATATCCATGGTAGTGGGGTCTGTTTGTAGGTGGCGCACATGGGGGAGGATAATGCGTTGTATCTGGAGGTTTGGTGGGATGGAAGGTAAGGAACGGGGTGTTCTTTTCCTGTTGAGTTTGGAGGGGTGGGATTCGAAGGCGGAGGTGTGGGAAGTGGATGAGATGCAGCGGATGGCATCGTCAACCATGCGGGAGCGTAAATTGCTGTCTTTGAAGAAGGAGGCCATCTGGGACATATACTGGGTTCAAAGAGCGGTACAGAAAAAACACAGCGGGTCAGGCAGCATTCGAGGAGCTGGAAACGTCGACGTTTTGACACTCTCGACTCTAATCTCCCGCATCTGCAATACTCACTTTCGCTAGTTTTAATCACTTCTGTAATACTGCCTTTAATTCTGTTCACACTGCTACAGTAAAGATGTTGTTAAACTTGAAAGCATGCAGAAAAGATTTCCAAGTATATTGACAGAGTTGTGCAGGGTGGTGGTGGCGAGTGATGGAGAGTATGAATGGGCTGGGACTATGTTCCCTGGAGCGTTGGTTCTCAGGAGTGAGCTTACTGAGGTTTATTGCCGTGAATTCCGATGCTCCAGGATGAGCAAGGCCAAAGGCCAGGGAAATAGACAGAATAGTTATTCACATTGAAACTGGACAATAACTCATGGGACAACATGTTGCTGAACTATGGAGTTAGACTGAAGAATGGGACTAGCTGGTGGAGTCAGAATTTGGAGGGTCCAATCACATGGTTGCGAACAAAAATAAAGGCATTGCCATATCAACTGAAAGGATCAGTTATATCACGTTCTCAATCCACCTCACAGAACCAGACCAGACACTATAAACCCAGAGGAGATATCAGTTCAGCATGGCGCACTGCGCAGACCAGGCTAGGGTACTGCTGAACCCCACCCTGCAATCAGTCCAGAGCGGAACACTGCACATTATAGCAGTGCATTGATCTATAAACCCAGATAAGCTATGTGACCAGGGTGTGCAATTGTGTCCATCACCCTAGTTCATTGCTCAGTAACACTGTGTGAGATCACTGCCCAGTGAGGGGAAACTTGCTGCCCATGCTGGAAGTGGCAGAATGTGCAGCTCCCATCCAAAGACAGCTCCATATCTCCCTTGTGCCATGACATGGGGGTGCTGTGGGTGTGAACATCACTGCCAGATAGAGATGGCGGGGAAATCAGTTCAAGTTATCAACAAATGGGAGGGGTTTGTGGAATAGACAGAGTGAGTGAGATTGAGAGACAGTATCATGGAAGGATGTGTGCATGGTTCCAGAATGCTGAAATGAAGAAATTTCTACCGTATCTTGCACCATGAGCCAATGTTCGCAGGAATGATGGGTGAACAGGATATTGGTGTGAGCATGGTCTGAGCTCCCCACCCAGCTCAGTGCAGTATCTGCAATCTGAAGAAATGTCCAGCAATAAAGAACAAGCATCAATAACCTTCCCCGCTCTATCAAGAGCAACACAAATTCCCAGCTCGGCAACAGAACCACAACAATCAGAATAAGGCTCACCATATTCTCTGCTCCCGCAAACCCACTGTATTTCTGTTATAGCGCCTACCCCCGAACAAAGCTCATGCTCCACCACTCTCACTTCTGCATGCAGTCTCTCTCTCTCTCACTCTCTCTCTCTCTCTCTTTCCCTCTCTCTCGCTCCACTTTACTTCCCATACAAATAACACTGCATGGATACAACACTGTGGACCGAATCCCTCTGGACACCACCCCACCTGCACCAGACTAACAGCAGGGCTACCCACTCCCACTCTCACTCCCTCCCTTTCTCCCATTCCAGGAGAAACAGCCTGGAATAGGACAGAAAGGGCCAAGCTGGGTGGTGGAGTGCCCAATATCCATTCCCTACCCTCCCCCCTCATGCGGGGAAGACCCGGGTATGAGCACGAGAGGATCGGGATGCCTCTTGTGGAGACTCTGAAACACCTTCCCAGCTACCTTGCCCCCAGCACCACACCCTCACATTTATCCCTCAGTCCCCTTGGCACACAAGCCTCTTTTCTAATGAAGGGATTATGCTTGATATTTCAACTCTGCTGCTCCTAGGATTCTGCGAAAATGCTTGCGGTTTTTCAGCACCACACTCTTTCAACACAGACACACACATGCACACACATAGACACAGAAACACACACACACAGACGCAGAAAATCACTCACAGACAGATACAGAAACACACAGACAGACAGAGAGACAAACACACATACTGACTCACGCACAAAGACACAGACAGCCACACTTCCCACCGACGAAGACACCCACCCTCCCCCCCCCCCCCACACACACACACAGACACCCACACTCCCACACATGAACACTTACAAAGAACAAAGAAGAAGAACAAAGAAAATTTGCAGCTTAGGAACAGTCCCTTCGGCCCTTCAAGCCTGAGCCGATCCAAATGTACTGTCCAAACCTGTCAGTCAATTTCTATCCCTCTGCTCCCCACCTACTCATGCATCTGTCCAGACGCATCTTTACTTAATCTACCGTGCCTGCCTCTACCAACTCTGCTGGCAATGCGTTCCAAACGCCCTCTGTGTGAAGTACTTGCCGCGTGTATCCCACTTAAACTTTCCACCTCTCATCTTGAAAGCATGACTTCTGTTGATTGAATCCTTCACCCTGGGAAAAAATGCTTGTCTCTATCCAGCCTGTCTGTGCCGTTCACGATTTTGTAAACCTCAATCAGGTCCTCCCTCCCTCTCTTTTTTCTAGTGAACATAAATCTAACCTACTAAAGGTTATAGCTAGCACCTCCCACACTAGGCAACATCCTCGTAAACCTTCTCTACACCCTCTCCAAAGCGTCCACATCCTTTTGGTATTGTGGCGGCTAGAAATGTACACAATATTCAAAATGCGGCAGAACCAATGTCTTGTAAAAATTTAACATGACTTGCCAGCTCTTATACTCAATATCCGGTCCAATGAAGGCAAACTTACTATATGCCTTCTTGACCACTCTATCCACCTGTGCAGCAATCTTCAGGGTACAATGGACCTGCTTTCCCAGATCTCTCTACCCATCAACCTTTCCCAAGGCTCTTCCATTCATTGTATAATTCACTCTAGAATTAGACTTGCCAAAATGCATCACCTCACATTTACCTGGAATGAACTTTATCTGCCACTTTTCTGCCCAACTCTCCAGTCTATCTATATCCTCCTGTATTCTCTGACAGTCTCTTATGTTTTCTGCTAATCTTTGTGTCATCTGCAAACCTGATGATCATGCCTCTTCTGGTCATTTATGTATATTACAAACAACATGGTCCCAGCACTGGCCTCATGTGGAACACCGCTGGTCACCTTTCTCCATTTCGAGAAATTCCCTTCAACTACTACTCTCTATCTCCTGTTGCTCAACCAGTTCTTTTTCCACCTAGCTGCACACCATGTGACTTCACTTTCTCCATTAGTCTACAATGGGGAACTTTACCAAACGCCTTACTATACTCCATGCATATGACATCAACAGCTCTTCCTTCATCTAACAACTTGGTTACTTACTCGAAGAAATCTATTTAGTTGGTAAGGCACAATCTCGCCTGCACAAACCCATGTTGCCTATCACTGATAAGCTCATTCTTTACGAAATATAAATAGATCCTATCTCGTAGTACTCTCTCCAGCAGATTCCCCACCACTGACGTCAGGTTCACTGTTCTGTAGTTACCCAGAATGTCCCTATTACCCTTCTTATACAGGGGTACAACTTAATCTACTCTCTCGTCCTCTGGCACCACGCTGGCATTAAAGGATGCCACAAAGATATCTTTCTGGGCCTCAGTTATTTCCTCTCTCGCCTCCCTCAACAACCTGGGACAGATCCCATTTGGCCCTGGGGATTAGTCCACCTTAATAGCCTCTAGCATACCCAACACATCTTCCCTACTTATGCCAACATGATCGAGACTAATCAAACGTCTATCTCTATTCTCAAGATTCATCATGTTGCTCTCCTCAGTGAACACTCTCAGGTTCGGCACACAGCCTTCCTTCATTGTCTTTTAGTGGACTAATCCTTTCACTAGTTACCCACTTGCTTCTTATATAAGAACAAAATGCTTTGGGATTTTCCTTAATTCTGCTTGCTAAAGCTATTTCATTACCCCTTTTCGCCCGCTTGATTCCTTGTTTAAGACTTGTCCTACTCTTCCGATATTCCTCCAGGTCCCGTTCTGTTCTCAGATGCCTAGATCTTATGTACGCTTCCCTTTTCCTCTTGGCTAGTCGTACAATTTCTGCTGTCATCCACGGTTCACGAATCTTGCCCTTCCTATCCTTTGCCTTCAACTGGACATGCCTATCCTATACTATCTTTAGCCTATCTTTGAAAGCCTCCCACATCTCAAAATGTGGACTTCCCTTCAAATAGCTGTCCCCAATCCACATTTCCCAGCTCCTGACTAATTTTGATATAATTAGCTTTGGCCCAGTTTAGTACACTTCCCTGAGGACCACTCTCTTCTTTTTTCAAGTATTCTGAAACTTACGGAATTGTGGTCACTGTTCCAAAAGAAATCCCCCACCGCAACTTCTACCACTTGTCCTGGCTCGTTCCCAGTACCAGGTCCAATATGGCCACTTCTCTTGTCGGACTATTGACATACTGCTCAAGACAACTCTCCTGGATGCTTCGTACAAATTGTACTCCACCCAGAACTCTGACTCAATTATGTAGTGTACAAAATCCCATGCAAGGACTGCACAAAACACTACATAGGACAAACAGGAAGACAGCTAACGATCCGCATCCATGAACACCAACTAGCCACGAAACGACACGACCAGCTATTCTTAGTAGCCACACACGCAGATGGCAAGTAACATGAGTTCGACTGGGACAATACTACTATTATAGGACAAGCCAAACAGAGAGCATCCAGGGAATACCTAGATGCATGGCACTCGTCCACAGACTCAATCAACAAGCACATCGACCGGACAGCTGGATATGACAAGTGGAAGCGGCAGATTCAAACCACTATAAATGTCGGAGGAAAGATCACAGAAGCGCTTCACAGGAGGCTCCCAAGCACTGAGGATGTCACCTAGACAGGGGATGGAACGTCTGCAACACAAATTCCCAGCTCGGCGAACAGAACCACAACAACGAGCATCCGAGCAACAAATCTTCTCACCAACTTTGAGGTGTTTGACATGCTTGTCGTTTTTGGACAGTTCATTGAATGTAGGAGTTGGAAGGTCATTTTGCAGCTGTTCAGGACATTGGTTAGGCCACTATTTAGTACTTCGTGCAATTATGGTCCCGTTATTCGAGGAAAGATGTGTGAATCGTGAAAGAATTCAGAAAAGATTTACAAAGATATTGCCAGGGTTGGATGTTTTGAGATTTATGGAGAGGCTTAATATGCCGGGATTATTTTCCCTGAAGCATCAGCGGTTGAATTGAGGCTTATATACTCACAAGAGGAATGGGTAGTGTCAATAGCCAAGGTCTTTTCTCCAGGGTAGCATGCTCCAAAGCTAGAGAACGGAGGTTGAAGCTCAGAGAGGCAAGACTTAAAAGGGATGTAAGGGGCAACGCTTTCAAAGAGAGGGTGCTTAATATATAACGAGCTGCCAGAGGAAGTTGTGCAGGCTGGGACAATTACATCATTTAAAAGGCATCTGGACGGGCACGTGAATAGGAAGTGTTTAGGGGGATATAGGCCAAATGCAGGCAAATGGAACTACACTAATGTAGGTCATCTGTTTGGCAGGGACAGGTTGGGTAGAGCTGGGTAGCTTTATGACACTTTGTCTTCAGTAAACCTTTCTCCTGTCATCTAAAAATTATCCCCCCCAGTCTTGAAATCCACCACTGTAAGGAAAGGGCACCTTCCATTCAACATTATTGATACCCCTAAATGTTTTATAAACCTCTTTAAGTTTGATAATGCCTCAACATTCGACGCTGCAGTGGCAAAGGTCCCAGTCCATCGAACCTGTCCTTAAACACTCCATTCCCAACAACAGACTGACAAATCCTTTCTGAACCCTCTCCAGTTTAATAATAGCCTCAATGTAACTGGGTGACCATAACTACACAGTACTTCAGGAGAGACCTCACGAATGTCCAGTGCAACCTGAAGATAATGTTCCAGCTCCTGTACTCAAAGGTCTGAGCAATGAAGGCTAGCAAACCAAACGCCTTCATAACCACCGTGCCTACACATGATGCAAACTTAAAAAAAAACCAGAACCCTAGATACCTCTGTTCTACAATACTACCAATGGCCCGACATTTAATTGTAGATGTCCTCTCCTTGTTTGTTTTCTCAAATTGTGATACATTGTAATTATTGAAATTAAACTCCATCTGCCACTCCTCAGTCCAGTGACTGATAGTACTGGGGAAGAAAGGCTGGACAGTAATCAGCTGCCTTGGATTCCTTCGTGGTTTTAAGAAGAGAGCAGCCGCACATTAGAGGCAGGAAAGAGTGTTTGGTGTTTTTGATCCAGAAAGTATGCTCTTTCTTCGTCTCTGGTGTTCAGTAATAAATATCTATTCCAGATCCTTTATAGTGCAGAGTGTTTCTGCAGGATGCTTTCTCCCTCATATTGCAGATGTCAGATAATAGCCACTTCAGGTGGAAACCATAGCCAAGCAATTAAAGATCTTCATAGTTAATCTCGAAGGCAGCACACACAAACTCAACAATCTAGAGTCGAAGTGAGTACATTTCACCTGTTTAACAATGTAATTCATTTAACTGTGTGAGTCAGTGAAGTGAACCAAATTTTAATGAATCCACACCGAGCTGAAAGCTGACATTTAAAATATGACCCAAAATCTGGGCATGGTTTAAGACTTGTATAGTGAGTAACGCCCATACCTCTGAGCCAGAGCTCTGGGTTTGATTCCAATACATGAACTTGCGTGGTAGTGTCTCTCACTCTGGACCAGAACGTCTGGATTCAAGACCTGACTGTCACAGAAGTATGCCACGGTATTTCAAAAGTGTCTGATGAACACACACAGAAGAATAATGTTGCAGCTTCAGGAATTGTTGCCAAATGGTGGTAGTATGTCTACCTCTGAGCCCATAAGTTTTTATTCAAATCCCACAGAGGTGTTTCATAATGTGGCTGAACAAGTTGTTAAAATGAATTTAGAATTCTGATGTGATGAAGAAGGAAGAGGAGTCAGTATTGAATTTCAAAAATTAGGCCCAGGTTTACTGAAAACACAGCCATTCGTGTTGATTGGAGTCAATTTTGCACATTCTAGAGTTTTGTAAAATCATGAAGACGATGGATAAACGTCAATATTCGGGGTCTTTTCCCAAGTGTAGGGAAGTCCAAATCGAGGCGAAATAGATTTAAGATGAGATGTACAAGATATAAAAGGGACCTAAGGGGACCATTTTCATACAGAATGTGGTATATGTGGGCAACGAGCTTCCAGACAAAGTGGTGGAGGATGGTAGAATTGCATCATTTAAAACGCATCTGGATGGGGACATGAATTGGAAGGGTTAAGAGCGATATGGTACAAATGCTAAAAAATGAAACTAAGTTAATTTACAACATCTGGTTGGCACGAATGAGTTTGACCAGAGCGTCCGTTTCTGTGCTGTAAATTTCTATGATACATTGAGCAATTAAACATGATCTCGTTGTAATCTTATGTAATCTTCTTCACCTTTCACTTTATAACTAATCTTTTTGCCGTCTGTAAATTTGCTCATCATACTTTGTATGAATCTCATCTAAATAATTGATGTAAATGACAAGCAAAAGTGGATCCAGCAGCAATCCCTTTGGAATGCCACTGGTCACAGGGCTCCAGTCCAAAAGTCACCTTTCCTCCACTACCCTCTGCCTCCTGCCAATAAGCTGAAACACACACATGCATACAGACATAGAGCACAGACACAGATAGACATATTCTGATTGATACATGGATCAAGATAACAGTGAGAAAGCGGGATAAATTTGTTGAGAAACATGTCAGCCCTTATTGAACAGCAGATCAGACTTGTTGACCCAAACAGTCTAGTTCGGCACCAATTTCATACACTCTTTGGTTTACGCTATCTGAAATGGCTAACGAAGGGAGCAGTGGAAGCTGTGTTTGATAAATACTTTTCTGAATGTAGCCAATGGGAATGTGGGATAGGTTTGAGGGGCTGAATGGTCTCTGTCTTTCCTTTTGGTTGTGCCCTCATTTTTAAAAAAATGGAAGCCGACTTGCTGTGAGGTTCATGCACTTTTACAATTAAATGTTTCCCCATTTAAGATTGAGATAAGGATGTTCCTATCTCCTTAAAGTTGTACTGTCTGTGGTATTCTCATCCGGAGTGAACAATGAAGACTGGGCCATAGAGTCCTAGAGTCCTAGTGATATACAGCATGGAAACAGACATCTCGGTCTAACTCCATACTGACCACATATCACAACACAAACTAGTCCCACATGCCATATCGCTCCAAAGCCCTCCTACTGACATACCCATGCAGATGCCTTTCAAATGTTGCAGTTGTACCAGCTTCCACCACTTGGTCTCATGAATCATTCCATACACGTACCACCCTCTGCATGAAAATGTTGCCTGTGAGGTCTCTTTTATATATTTGTCTTCTTACCCTAAACCTATGCCATCTAGTTCCGGACTCCCTTACGACAGGAAAAATACCTTTTACTGGAAAAGTGAAGCAGGTCCGGCAGCATCCAAGGAGCAGGCGAATCGATGTCTCGGGCATGAGCCCTTCTTCAGGAATGAGGAGGGTGTGCCAAGCAGGCTAAGATAAAAGGTAGGGAGGAAGGGCTTGGGGAGGGGCGTTGGGAATGGGATAGGTGGAAGGAGGTTAAGATGAGGGTGATAGGCCGGAGAGTGGGTGGGGGCGGACAGGTCGGGAAGAAGCTTGCAGGTCAAGAAGGCGGTGCTGAGTCCGAGGGTTGGGACTGAGAAAAGGTGGGAGAGGGGAAATGAGAAAAAAGGATACATCAGCATTCATCCCTTGTAGTTGGAGGGTTCCTAGGTGGAAGATGAGGCGCTCTTCCTCCAGGCGCCGTGTTGCTATGGTCTGGCGATGGAGGAGGCCAAGGACCTGAATGTCCTTGGCGGAGTGGGAGGGGGAGTTAAAGTGTTCAGCCACGGGGCGGTTGGGTTGGTTGGTGCAGGTATCCCAGAGATGTTCTCTGAAAAGTTCTGCAAGTAGGCGACCTGACTCCCCAATGTAGAGGAGGCCACATCGGGTGCAGCGGATGCAGTAAATGAGATGTGTGCAGGTGCAGGTGTATTTGTGACTGAATTGAGAGGATCCCTTGGGGCCTTGGAGGGAAGTGAAGGGAGAGGTGTGGGCGCAAGTTTGCATTTCTTGCGGTGGCAGGGGAAGGTGCCGGGAGTGCAGGTTGGGTTGGTGGGGGGTGTGGAACTGACGAGGGAGTCGCGGAGGGAGTGATCTTTCCGGAACACTGGTAGGGGAGGGCAGGGAAATATATCCCTGGTGGTGGGGTCTGTTTGGAGTTTGCGGAAATGACGAAGGATGATACAATGTATCTTGAGGTTGTTGGGGTGGTAGGTGAGGACCAGTGGGGCTCTGTCCTGATGACGATTGGAGGGGCGGCGTTCAAGGGCGAAGGAGCGGGAAATGGGGGAAATGTGGTGGAGAGTATCGTCAATCACGTCTGAGGGGAAATTGCGGTCTTTGAAGAAGGAGGCCATCTGGGTCGTTTGGTATTGGAATTGGTCCTCTTGGGAGCAGATGCGGCGGAGGCGAAGAAATTGGGAATATGGGATGGTGTTTTTACAGGGGCAGGGTGAGATGAGGTGTAATCTAGGTAGCCGTGGGAGTCGGTCGGTTTATAGTAAACATCCGTGTTGAGTTGGTCGACTGAGATAGAAATGGAGGGGTCTAGGAAGGAGAGGGAGGAGTCTGCGATCCAGGTAAATTTGAGGTTGGGGTGGAAGCTGTTAGTAAAGTTGACGAACTGTTCAACATCCTCGTGGGAGCACGAGGTAGCGCCTATACAGTCGTCGATGAAGCGTAGGAAAAGGTGGGGGGAGGGGTTGATGCCAGTGTAGCTGGACTCTTCCACATATCCGATGAAGAGGCAGGCATAGCTGGGGCCCATGCGGGTGCCCATGGCTACTCCTTTGATTTGGAGAAAGTCGGAGGATTGGAAAGACAAGTTGTTCGGAGTGAGGACCAGTTCAGTCAGTCGAACGAGGGTGTCAGTGGAAGGGTACTGGTTGGTCCGGCGGGAAAGGAAGAAGCGGAGGCCTTTTGAGGCCTAATGGCGTTATTTGTTCCAAAAGAAATGGCTAGGCGTCCAACAGCAGCAATGAGGTACCTACATGGAGCAGGGAATGTCATGGAGTCGTACAGTTCAGACACTGTTCAAACAGACTTCATTTGGTTCAGTTTGGGGCCGGATAACGTTATTGTGTGATTCAACTCAGAGAGAGAGGAAATGCATCATTCCTGAGAAGTAACAGCCTGTTGCTCCCTCTCTGTCTCTGTTCCTCTTCCCAGCAATGTGTGTGAGCTAAAAACTCCTCAATCATCTTTACCACTCATGGAGGATTCCTGTCGAGGATTGATTGGAATCGCCCCACTGCCTGAAGTAAAGGCAATCCAACTAAATCCACCTGTTCCTGGAAGTTATCCCATTACCAGTAGCTTGTAAGAGCAGAGTAGCTTCATAAGCTGAATGATGTTTGGAACTATCACTCATGTTTCCTTTCCGTCATGAGTTTAATTAATATTTGGGCACAGTTCATTCAAGTTAACGTTCTGCAGAGATTATATTTTTCCGTTTGTCATCAAACGTGTGCATGTGTCAGTATTTTTAGAGAGGGAAAGATCGACGCGCAGATTTGCAGTAGTCAAACTATTTGTCATTCATCTTTCCATCTTAGTTTGAGTAACTTTGTTTCGGTCATAAACTTGTTAATTTTAGCAGATTAAAGACTCCTGCCTGATTCGTTCCTAATCATCAAGACCTATAGTCTTGATCATATCACCAACCCGGTTACATTAACATTTGCACTGAGCAGCGGAAGCGTGGGACAAGGAAATGGAATAGTGACCAGAACCATAGATCAGTGAGCCTAACGTCATTGGTGGTCATATTGTTGGAGAGCATTGAGAGGGGCAGGATTTCCATGTATTTGCAAATGCAACTGATGAAGGATAGTCAACATGGCTTTGTGCATGGGGAATCATTTCTAACAAAGTTGATTGCATTTTGTGAAGAGGTGACAAAGAAGATTGAAGATGACAGTGTGGTCGACGCTGTCCATATAGATTTAGCAAGGCAGTCGACAGGATCCCACATGGCAGACAAGTTAGTACGGTTAGGTCATAAATAGATCCAAGATAAGCTAGCCAATTGACGACAAAATTAGAGTGAAGGTAGGAGACAGAGGTGGCAAAGAACTGTTTTTTCAGACTGGAGGTCTATGACCAGAGATGTGCCACAAAGAGCCGTACTGAATCCACTGCTTTTCATTATTTATATAAATGATTTGAATGTGAATATTTGCCCGTTTATTATGTTTACACATGACATTAAAATTGGAGGTGCAGTGGCCAGCAAGTTTTACCCCAGAGTACAATGAGACCTCGGTCAGATGGGCCATGGGCCCAGGAGTGATAGATGGAGTTAAACTTAGATAAATGTGAAGTATTGCATTTGGTAAGGTAAAATAGGGCAAGACATATACAATTAATGGTGAGGTCATGGGGAGCGTTATTGAACAAAAGAGCCCACAATCATAGATCCTTGAAAGTGAAGTCGCAGGTAGACAGGTTGGTGAAGGTGGGATTTCATATACTTGCTTTCATTGATCAGTACATTGACTATGCGAGGTGGGAGATCATGTTGCGACTAGGCAGGATGTTGCTGAGGCCAGATTGAGAATACTGTGTTTAATTCAGTTCGCTCTCCTACAGGAAGGATGTTGTTAAACTTGAGAGGGCACAGAAAGATGTACAAAGATATTGCCGGGCAAGGAGGGATTAGGCTACAGGGAGAGGCTGGACAGACTGGGGCTTGTTTACTCTGGAGCATCGGAGGCTGAGGCATGACATTATAGAGGTTTATAAAATCATGAGGAACATGGATAATCTGAATAGCCAAGATATTTTTTCCCACGTTAGGGGAGTCCAAAACTATAGGACAAAGGCTTTAGGTGACAGGAGAAAGATAGTAAAAGGTCAGTGTTTTCATGCAGGTTGTGTAGTGTGTATGGAATGAGCTCTCAGAGAAAGTGATGGAGGCTGTTACAGTTACAACATTTAAAAGGCATCTGGATATGCATATTAATAGGAAGGATTTAAAGGAATATGAGCCTAATGCTGGCAAGTAGGACTAGATCAGACTGGGATGTCTGAGTTATGTGGACAGGTCTCCGTGCTGCATGACACTGTAAGGAAGATGAGGAGAAATTCTAAAAGGACCATTTGAGTGGGAATTCTCTTCTCCAGAGGTATGTGCTGCCTCTTTGTTCACATTTATCCAAAGCTGTGTTAGTTATATATTTGACAGAGAAGTGAGTCACAGATGATGGAATACAGACAGGAAAGTGGGGCTGAGACCACAAGCTGATCAGCCACAATCGTAGTGCCTAGTGGAAAAGGTTCATAGTGTCTTACGATCTAACCCTGCTCCTCTTCTGATGTTCCGTTCAGACCCACCAACTTGCTTGACACATGCAGTTGAAGGCCACTTACTGCTATAGCTCTCCTGACTCTCTGGAATAGAGAATTCCTGACATTCACTCCCCCCTGTTTGAAGAAATCACTGCCTGCTCCTACACGATGCCCTATTGATATGAGCAATAGAGGTGAATACAAGGACTTAGCAAAGAGCGACTGGCCCTGATATCAAGGCAGTCTTTAACATCAAGGAGCCTGAGCAAAATTGCACTTCATTAGAACCCATTGCAAACTCTCCAGTATTTGGAGTCATCCACAGCACAATGGAACATGTTTATCATCGGTGGACAACAATCATCTCAGCCGTGGGACATCTCTGCAGGGGATCCTCAGGGTAGCTACCTCAGCCCAGACATCCCCATTTTGTCAGCAGGGAATCCCTGCTGTGAGGAAGTAGCCCATTCATCCCATTGAGCCCACATCGATCAGAAGTGGGGATATTTACTGTACGTTGCACAATACTCAGAAAGCTTCGTCAGCCCTGACCTCCTGATGCAGCCTGTGTCCATGTGCAACAAGACTTAGACAACGTTCAAGCTTGTGCTGTTAAACTGTCGGTAACATTCATGAAACAGCGCTGCACATTTCCACAGTAAACGGAGGAGTTCACTAAGTACCTCAATCTGGCTTCACAGGAATATGGGAAAGTCATTCAGCCCATCAAAACTACTGAACAAGAAGAGCGATAGCCCATTCAATCCCTTCTGCCTTTACACAGGAAGACAAGGAGTTTGCTCACTCCCACACATCTTTTACACGGGATCAGCAAGAGACCATTTCGCACCTAGAGACGCTTACAAAGGAAAAGGAAGAGGTCATTCAGCTTCTCAAGACACCAACACAGGAACAGGAAAGTGTCAGAGATGCTTCAGCATAATAAATAAATGGAGCAGGAACTGCACAGATGGACTGTTCCATGGTATTCGTCGTGGCTTCATTATTCATAGTGCATCAGGGTTATGTAAGCATGCTTTTCTGGCAGTGGGAATGAAGCTTTTTTTTAACCAGTCTCAAAGGCATCTTCCGTCGCTGAGAGAGCAGACCTATGATATCTCTGGAATTCAGAAGCTGGTGGGGAATTGCTAACTGTTTCAGAATGAAGGTATTGTGGCTGCTGACAGGATTATGTACAATGTATCGTTGAGTGGAGGGTCACACGGTAACTGTGCATTAGAGTGTTCAGAGTTCATTCGGACCCTGTACCTCTCTTTTAATCGAAATGAAGTCTATGCACTGGCTCGTAAACTATTGGGAATCAAGCATCCTATGGAAAGTACGAAATTTCTCACCTTATTATAGGCTGCTTGGGACAAAATGAGTGTCTGTCCATCACCGTCAAGTTTCACCTTCGTATTCTTTCACAGTGATACAGGTTAACTACATAGTTACCGCCCTCTCTCCTGATGATGCCATCATGTCAGGATCATTATTTATGAAGTAGACTCAGTCTGTACGTAATACCCCAAATGCTCTTTCAACAAAACACTACCATTGAATAAGGTATATTTACTGTGGTACTTCAAGTATTTTGCATGAAAGACCAGACATCATTTTCAGTTATAATTACTTACTGAATTCTGTTAGTGACTTATAACCAAGAACATCCAGGTCTATTTCAACAACAGAACTTCCCAGCCTCTTACCATTTAATAAACGTAAATGAGAATCATTTTATCTGTTGTTCCTACCTGAAACATGTTATGCCATGCGAACAGCTATTGCCCAAGAACTGATCCTTCTGAAACCCCACAAACCTTCCACTCACAGAAAAACACTACTCTCTTCATTTTGCCCATTATCCAATTTTTGATCCATTCTGTGTGTTTCACCCCTACCTACCCAAGGACTCTAACATTCCCCACTCACCAGTATTCAACCGTGTCAAATGTTTTCTGAAAATTCAAATCCTCTACCCCCACTGGTTGTCAATTTTCGATGTCACAACGGACAATCTCCACAAACTGCAGCAAGTTTATCAAAGATCATTTCCCTTTCCTGAATCTAGGCTGACTCTACCAAATCATATTATTTTCCAAATGTCTAGTTGTCACATTCCTTATAAAAGGTTATATGCTTTTCTTACAGCTGACATCAAACTATTTAGTTTTCTTTTTGCCCTCTCCGTACTGTTTTAAATGTTTAGGTTTACAATAGCTGTTTTCCAGTCCGCAGGATCCTTTCCAGAATCTAACCAGTTTTGACGAATAGTCAGTCGTTCTTTCACTAGCTCTGTTCCCACCTCCTCAATACTCGGGGATGTAGCTAATCAGTTCCAACAAAATACCAATATTCAATTCGATTAGGTTTTCTAAAACATACACTTCATTAATTCTAATTTCGTGCAGCCCCTCATTTTCACCAGGAACCCTGTTACCGAGTATTTCTGGAAGTTAATTTCTGCACCTTTTTCTGTGGAGACAGAATCAATGTATTCCTCTCAGCAGGCAGGTGGCTTCTATCAGCTAGTGATATATCGGAGGACTGCACTCTGGTTATGTTACGCACTCCTGCCTGGAAAGTTCCAGACTCAATCCAATCCACTTCATTGTGATGGATATGTCACCCACTCTTGCCTGGAAATTTCCAGAAACAATCCAGTTCACTTCATGGTGAGTGTCAGCACAGTTCTGGTGTGAGTTTGAAGGAGGGGACACAGCTCAGTCGCCACCTCATTTTTGAAAGGCGCTGGTTTCACATTTTACACTTGGAATGGGTCCAGCATAGACACATGTTCTTGGAAACTTCTGCAGGATCATGCAATGCCCTGCCCCTTCCTGTGTACGGAGCTTCCCTTCTGTGTAACCTCGACTCCATGTGTTTACCATGAACCCAGAACACTCTGTAAATGCAGTGCTCATATCTCTCCCGAGTGGGGTCACCATTCCCTTGGGTCTCTCTGAATGGACGCAACAGCTGATAACACAAACCCGTGAAAAGCGTCCACAGAATATCCCTTTATCTGTAATGAGAGTAACAAGTTAAAACTTCACACACACGGTGCACCAGTTCAGTGTTGAAAATGTTTCTGTTCATAGCAGAAAAAAAAACAGTTACATCTCTGAACAGTCTGATAGTTACAGTCCCCTTTTCCAAAAAAGATCAGTTGACAATGTGACATTCCATTTCTTTTCATCTCAGTAACTATAAGGGCGGCACCAGTATTGCCGATGGAGTTCTCATCACACTCAGAGAAGAAAGACAGAGGGAATATAACTCAATGTAAACAGGGACACATCTAAATTCACATGATATTCAGGAATATGGGAAAAGGGGAAATTTTAGAATAAGCTCCCATGTTATTTCCCTTCTGGTGATTATAAGCAGCTCCTATGTTTGCTTTTCATTTCTCTCTCTCTCTCTCTCTTTCTCGCTGGGCATTTCTACATCCACTCAACTACCCTCCCCCTCACACATCCGACTACCCCTGATATAAATAACATTACTTCCCAGTTGCTTTCAGTTGTGATATAAGGTCACTAGATTCGAAACTTTATCTGTTTTTCTCCTGACAGAGGCTGCCATACTTGCTTAGATTCTCCAATATTTTCAGACGCTGGGGAATTTTGTTTAAGATCTCAATCATCCACAGTTCCTTGGTTTATTTAACCTTCAATTCTGTTGTTTCACGAGATGTCCGCATCACTGGTAAGGGCAGCATTTGTCATCCATCACTAATTGCCGTTGACGACGAGACCATTTGTCAAGGCAATATGGAGCCAACCTTTTATTGTCACACTTGGTTTCTTTACCAAAGGCTATCAGTGAAATAATAAAAGAAATCCTGATGGTTTTTGTTTGCCGTTTGTAAAATGAGGTTTCTTTCGGATTGCTGCCATTTGAATTTAAGTTCAATCATTGATTCTGGTAGAAATTGAAGCAATGCTTTAGAGTCATAACACGGCCAGTGACATTATTACTGTGATATGAGGTCCCTATTGTGAAATAACTGGAGAGACAAGTGCAAGCTTGTGGTCAAAGTATTTGTAATTGGAAGAGTGGTCAGTAAAGAACTGGAGCCATAAAATCTGAAGTTAACAAGGCGGCAGGTAATTGCTTATTCAGCAAAAGCACTGAGGCAGAGCTGGAGACTGGGGATATTACAGTGGTGGGTGTAGGCAGGGTTGATAACAGAGAGAATATAGAGACATAAAACAGTTCAGGACAAAAGGAAAAATCAAGGTCTGAACAGTCTTGTTCCTTCTTAGATGTTTATGAGTGAGGATTCGGAAATTGATAGAAATGAAGTGGAATTTGTGAATGAAACTGAAGACAACAGGTTATGTATTTGTTATATATAATTAACAGAAATAGCAATAACCTTCACCATCGCTAATAGAATGCACAGAAATAGGCTTACCCGAAACACCAATAATAGCGAGGATGGGATAGTTAGCGGCCTGAATAATCATCAGTACGGCTCGTATCCTCAACTCTAACCTTGCCCAATCCTGAGAAAGCAAGTATAGACCAAAGGACAAACTACTGTCCATTGTTGTAACATTCCAGTCGAATGTTCTCAGATTCTGATCCATTGTTGGAACATTCCAGTCTAATGCTCTCAGATTCTGATCCATTGTTGGAACATTCCAGTCTGTTGTTCTAAGATTCTCTTCCTCTCCCTATCCCTGTAGCTGCTGAGCCCAATAATCTTGAGGAAGACGCTGCCGCTGATACTATGGAATAGCAGGTTGAAGGAAGCCCATTAATAATAGAAGAGGGAAATCTGCCAATGACACATTTAGTATCCATGGAGACTGACATCAATCACAGTCAATGTACAAACAGTTCCTTTCACTTACAATGCTTATAAGTCACAATAATACTTGGTCTGGTTGGAATGTCGGCATCGCTGACTATTGGGCTAATAGTATCAATCTCCATTTGGAAAGTTAGATGTGAGGAAGAGAGATGATGCTTTCTATTCACTAGCTCTATGATCCTACTATGTTGTGGCAGGGTCGGAATTGTTGGTCTCCCAGGGCCGGCTGTGTCTGATAACCGGGCCCGCTGCATCCTTTCGTTTTATTTATTTATGTTTAACTTTGACATATATTTTACCATCATGCAGTGGCTTAGGCGAGGTTAGGCATTTTTGAGAGGCTCCTTCAGTGGCATAGACGGTGTATATACAGTCCATTCCTTGTGGTCCTTGCAGCTGCTGCCTGGTCCTGTGGAACGATGGTCAAGCTCTCACGGAACCAGGATTTTTACTTTTACATTTCAGCAGGTATTGCTGGGGTCTCAGCAGGGTTGGAAGGGTGGAAATCTTTCCTAGCTGCTACACACTCTCTCTGAGATTTCTCTCAGAATTGTCTTTTTATGATGTTTCCTCCCGGATTGGAGAACTGCATGTGAGACATATTGTTTCCTGACTTTGTTGTTTGACAAGTGTGTTTATAGGATGTTCCCATATTGGAACAGTTAGTGTTTAGTAGGTAAACAATCTATTACTCTGATTTTTTGTGTTTTGTTAACAGTAGTTGAATGCATTGTGTTTTGCTTAATGTCGAATATTTTGACCAAGCGAATTGCATCTGAAACACAGCACCTCACATTTACCTTTAAAATAAGAAAATGTTCCGGTCAGGACTACCTTCATCATGTATTTTGAGATGCGTCTACTCAGTTCCATAACAAAAAGGACAGGTATTCACGTTTTAATTGGCTAATTACTTAATGAACAACATGTTGCAGAAACACAGGATTTAACAGCGGAATGCGCCATACTGGAGGAGTGATAGCTCTATCAGGAATTATATCGCAGAGTTAATCCACCTCACAGATCCAGCCCAGACCATATAAGGCCGGATGAGATATCTGCTCAACATGGGGCACTGAACAGACCAGGTTCAGTACAACCCAGCAATCAGTCCAATATGGAATATAGCACAGGTCTCTCCAGTCCACTAGCTATCTGTCCAACATGTGGAGCCGTACAGTACACCCGGATGCATTCATTCAGAAACACTGACGAAATGGTCTGTCCCGCATGGGGTGATATGCAGTCCAAACCAGTCTCTTGCACTATAGACGTGGACAAGGCATCTGTACAGTATGGCAATCTGTGCAGTGAATGAATCTTTAAACCTGGAGCAGTTACCGTCAAAGGAACTGTTTTCACCACTCCAGCACATTGCTGAGCAACACTGTGTAGGATTTCTGCTCATAGTGAGGGGAAACTTGCAGACCATGGTGGAAGTGACAGGATGTGCAGCTCCCATCCATTGAAAGCCCCATATGTCCACTGTGCCATGACAAGGGGATGCTGTGGGTTTGAACGTCACGGCCAGTGGGAGATGGCGGGGGAATCAGTTTAAATATCAACAAACAAAATAATTTTAGGGACAAGATTAAAAGGGAGATTGAGAGACAATTTCATTTAAGATCACAGGTTTCAGAATGCTGAAATTAAGAGATTTTGACAGCAGCCAGCAACACGAGCATGAATTCCCAGGGATGATGGGTGAATGGGATATTGGTGTGCGTTCGGATGATGGAGAGTTTTGGGTGAGCATTTGTTATTCAGGTTTGTAACTGGGAGTGGAGTCAACAGATTCTTCAACTCATTGGGCAGAAACTAACAGTAATTTATCTCAGTGCCATTTTCACTGAGTGTGACTGAGGGATTATCTGTACGAGGCTGAGTTCGTTTCCTGGTGCTATCGTATCGAACTCACCTCATTAAATACCCACCCCACCCCACAGTGTCCCTATCATTCAATACCAGCCTAATTCTCCCACCCTTCATGGCTGGAGGTAAACACCATTACTTGGATGCCCCATGGATATTCTGTGATCCCTGGCACTGGTACAATCCTTAAAAGGCCAATTGGCAAACGGTTGAGCTTTCTCAGTTTGGAGCTGCCCTGCACAGTGGTGTGAGCTCACCGCCCTGCTCAGTGCAGGATCTGCGGTCTGAAGAAATGTCCAACAATACAGGACAGGCATCAATAACCTTCCCCATTCTGCCAAAATAAGGGTCACCGTCTTCTCTCTGCTCCCGCACACTCATTGAAACCTGTTCGAGCATCTACCCCCGAACAAGGCTCATGTTCTACCACTCTCACTGCTGCATGCAGCACTTTCTCTCTTTCTCTCTCTCCACTTTGCCCGCACACTATAAACACTGTATATCTGTTATAGCACCTATCCGAACAAGGCTCATTCTCCATCACTCTCACTGCGGCACGCAGCGCCTTTCCTGTTTCTCTCTTTCTCTCTTGCCTTTCCAATACCCTCACATGGTGATAAAATATTCTGGAGAATGCCGATTATAGGATGTTCCAGAAAATGTTCCAAGTAATTTCCGTTTTCAGGAAAATGTCAATGCACCAGTATGTAACATATAAAGGGAAGGAGTAGAGATGTATGTTATTCATATCACATACAATTAACATACATCATGAGGCTAATCAAATCTTCAAATGTGCTCTAGCATATAATAAGATTGCGGCTTATTTGATGGTTTTCTTAGCTCACTGTTGCAGGAACTTTCAGTTATTCAACCCCCTGGGTTCCTGTCACCGACCAGACGACACCCAGGCACTTTTACCCCGGTTTTCTTCAAGCGCCTGTTCGAGGGCATTTCCCATGGGGACGGACACTCCAAACAATATATTCCATCAGTTGTATACTTTTATGAAATGATAAGCTCATTTACACAGACCAACCAAAATCTACACTTATTTTATGGTTATCAGAAAGCAATAACAATTAGTGTCTGGTTATTTCACTTGTCTCACTTATTGTATTCAGCCAAAAACAGCTTCTAAACACTTGTCTCGTTATAAAATACAATTTCTAGCCGAGGACATTTTTAACCTCAGCCGTTATCTTGACAGTTATCTGAATTGTACCTTTTCCCCTTGTTATGAAAGATTCTATTGCCCTTTGTCTGTGGCTGTTTCTGTCTGTAACAGTTACACAGTCTCCCACTCATTTGGTTGGATGGTTTGTGATGCAGAGGGAGGACACCAGCGCAGGTTCAATTCCCCACACTGACAGAGGTTACCATGAAGAGGACGCTCTCTCAACCTCACCCCAACGCCTTAGGTGTGCTGACAGGTTAAACCACCACGAGTGGTCTCTCTCTCTCTCATGACAGAGCAGCCCCATGTTCCTTTGGAACTCTATGCTATCACTTTTGCATTTTTTAAAAAATTACATTACCGTTTGTTTTGCATTATGTTCCTGGATGTTTTGGATCAGTGTCATTTTGTACGACTGCCAGTATTTCCCCCAAACTGCACATTCCTGACCAATAATCCTTGACTCCATTGTTCTCTACGAACGTTCTGTCTTTGCCTAAAAAATATTCAATATCTCTGCCTCCAATACTCTGCGGGAAGAGATTTCCAAAGTCTCACAACACTGAGAAAATAATAAATAACTTCATCTGGGGTGTGAGATTGTTATTTTGTCTCCTAATCTGAGAAAAGATATAATTACATTGGAAGCAGTTCAGAGATGCTTCACTTCACGTATTCCAGAAATGAAGGGCTTATATTATGGAGGCTTTAATAGATTTTTCTTGGAATAAGAGGTGATCTTATTGAAATATGCAAGACCTTGAGGAGCATGGATCAGGTAGATATCCAGTGGGTGTTTGTCTAGTCCAAACTTGTCATTGTCATAGAACGTCTACAGTTTGAAATCAGGACATTCTGTCCATTGAGTCCACACTGACCCACCGAACGGCATCCCACCCAGACCTATCCCCCAACACTAACCATGTAATCCTACATTTTGCATGACTAAACCACCTAACCTACACATCCCTGAGCACAATGGGGCAATTGAGCATGGCCAATTAACTCTAACCTGCACATCTTTGGACTGTGGGAGGAAACTGGACCACAGGAAGGAAACACACACAGATACGAGGAGATTTGAAGGTTGCAATTGAACTCAGCACCTTGGTGATATGGGAAGCAGTGCGAACCACAGATCCACCATCCTGCTCCGTTATGTCTATAGTTAGATGTGACTGCCTAAAGAAATCTGCCTGACTTGTTCCTATCACTGAACGTGGCCTTTATCATATGCCATATCATCAACCTGGTTACTTTTAAATTTGTTACGAACAGTGGAGAAGCGGTACTAGAAAAGATAACAGTCACAACCTCCAACCACCGGAGTGGGGAGAATTCACAAAGTGGGCATTTATTCAAGTGGGAATTCTCTTTCCCAGTAGTTTGTGATGGCTGAATCTTTATATTATGTCGAGGCTGGCTTCGTCTGATTTTCCATAGACAGGTGAATCAGGGATAATGGTGCATGGACAGAAAAGTGCAGCTGAGAGCACAATGAGATGAACCATGATCTAATTTACTTGTGGAGTAGTGTCAAAGGGCCGAATGGCCCACTTGTGTCCCTCAGCCCTGTCTTCTGATGTTCCATTCAGCCCTTCGGACCTGCTACACAGGAGCAGATCGAGGTCAATCCGATGGTTAGGCCTTGTTTCGAAAATGTACTTGTAGAATCCAGGATAGCTCAACTCCACTTTTCTGCTACCCCCTCGTATCTCTCAACTCGCTTATATGTCCAAAACCAATCCACCCCCTGTATAAATACATAAATTCAGTAACGCACCTTCCACAAATCTCTGAGTTCCGGAATTCCAGAAAATCACTACCTTCTGAAAGATGACATTTCTTTATATGTCAGTTTGAAATCGATATCCCTTATTCTGTATCAATGTCCCGAAGTGAGACACTCTGCCCAGGTGTGGAACGACATTCTCAACAAATACTTTGTCAATCCCCCTCTGTACCTTGTCCACTTCAGTAATGTCACACTCATTCATTTCAAGCACAATGAATAATTGCCTCACCATTTTAGATTTACACAATAATTCAACCCTCTCTTCCCAGAAACCCACTTAATGTACCAATCTAGTTACTTTCTGCATCAGCATGATGGCTTTATGTTTCACGCGCAGGAACACTCCAATCCTTTTTTACTGCCCTTTTGGTTAAACTCCTTTTCATTAAATAACAGCCTGCCGTTTGTTTGTCAGTGTCATCCTCAAACTCGGATGTGTATTGCACTCAGCTCCCTCCTTCAGGCTCTCAGTATAGATGTAAATAACTGAAGCCATTGGACTGATATTGGTGCTACTCCAGAAGATATGTCTTTATCATAAAGATCAATGAATCCTGACTCTCCAATTTCTCTGTGATAACCATCCGTCATCCCATGTTATCCATCATACTATGAGTATCTGTCTGGTGGAAGATTCTTTACTATGTGATACCTTGTGGAAAATCTCTGGAAAGCCTCATGTCTACTAGTTCCCCTTTATCAGGTCCACTTGTTACATTCTCAGGGATCACCAGAAAAAAAACTTTGTATGATTTTACAGGGCAAAATATAGTTTCGCTTTTACAAAACCATGCGGACTCTGCCTGAAGCTTTTCTAAATGCCCTGCAATTTCTTCCTTAATAACAGACTGTTTCAGATTCCCAGCAATAATGGTGAGGCTAAATGTGTCCTGCTTTCTGTCTCGCTCCATCGTTTGAAAACAGGCACCATATTGGAGCTTCACGAGTTTCACTGGAACACTTTTGTAATCCAGAGAGTTACGGAATATTTCACACAGTGGCACCAGTCACTCTGTAACCACTACTTTTAAAACCAATTATGAATTACTGCTGACCTGCCTATCCTTAGTCTTTTCTGTTGTTAAAAACCTGATACCTTTTGTTAGAGACAGTTCAAGAAGCCTCCTATTACCATTTTCTTGATGATTGTGAAATGCTTACAGTGTCTTTCCTGTGAGGATTGATGTCAAATACTGGTGTAAATTATCTGCCTGTTCCCTGTAGCCACTTCCCCAGTCACACCCTCCGAATGTCCTCAATATACTTTCCTGACTTTTTTTTCTGCCAAAGGTCTCACACTCATCTTCAACTTTTTTATATACACGCAGAAAAACTTGTGATGCTTGTTTATATATTTCTTGCCAATTTATTTGCATCATACCTTTCCATCCTTTTTCCGTTTATTTCTTGCTTGTTCCCTCGCTTTCTAGATTCATACAGTCACATTGCACACAAACATTTCATCCAACCTGTCCATGCTAACCAGGGTTTCCAAACTAAACTAGTCCCATCTGATTGCATTTGGTCCACATGCCTCAAAACGCTTCCCATTCATATGTTTGTCCAAATGTCTTTTAAATGTTGTCGCTGTACTTGAATCGACCAGCGCATCTGGCAGCTCATTCCATACACACATCTCCTCTGCGTGAAAAAGTTGCCATTTTGTCCCTGTTATATCTTTCCCTTTTCACCTTAAAGCTGTACCCTATATGGTTGGTCTCCCCTACCATGTAGAAAATACCTTGGCAATTCACCCTATCCATGCCTCCCATGATTTTATTAACTTCGAAAATGTCACCTCTCAACGTCCTCCATTCCATTTGATACTAACTTCAAGAACAAGCATTCACTAATAAGCATTGCAAATTTGTAACAATATTTAAAACAATGACAGGCAAACAACACTCAGCCCAAACTTCATACTGTGATTTGTCTTTCTACATGTTACAATACTAAGGCAGTGTGAAACTCTTACTAGTGCCAATAAGACGTCAAGAAAATAAATTCCTTTGCCTAAAGGGGGTGATGATCTCTGCAGTGAAAACGTTTCTCTGGCCAGAGCTATGCAAGAAAGGGAATTGCCATACCACACGGTCAGCGTACAGTTGCCTTGAGATTAGGTTACATTAAAGTGTGGAAACATGCCCTTCAGCCCAACAAGTCCATACCAACCCACCGAAGCGTAATCCACCCATACCCCTTACCTAAAAGGACGGGCAATTTAACATGGTCAATTCACCTGACCTGCATATCTTTGGACAGTGGGGGAAAACCCACGCAGACACGGGGAGAACGTGCAAACTTCACACAGTAAGCCACCTGAGGCGGGATTTGAACCCACGTCTCTGGCGCTGTGAGACAGCAGTGCTAACCACTGCGCCACCGTGCCGTACAGTGCGATGATTTGTGAGAATACTTTTTGAAATTTGGATTATTCAGTACAAAGGGAAAGAGGTGTTTTCAATAAAGTTTACTCCAAAAAGGAAACTTTCCGGAGTGAAATGTGACTGGGATGTGTAAAACAGCATGAATGGAGATGCCGAATCACACTGAAACCAGAGGCAAAGTGGCAGCACAAACGGAGCTTGATGCTAAAGCAGGGAAGGTCGACTAAATTAAAGAACTTCAGTTCCAGAGGGTAGGGATCATAATGTGAGAGAATGTGCTCTGTAATTGGAGAGGGAGAACTTGGAATCAGAAAGTGGAAAGTGAGGGCTACAGATACTGCAGATCAGAGCTGAAAAATGTGTTGCTGAAAAAGCGCAGTAGGTCAGCCAGCATCCAACGAGCAGGCAATTCGATGATTCACGCATAAGCCCTTCTTCAGGATTCCTGAAGAATCCTGAAGAAGGGCTTATGCCCGAAACGTCGATTCTCATGCTTCTTGGATGCTGCCTGACCTGCATCTGAAAGGGGAGACAAGCAGCGAAGAGGATGGAGCAGCAATGGCAGAGATTTCAAGGTGTAATTTAGGAAGCACAATTGAAATTCATGCCTCGCATCTGCTTCTGGTCCCTGAAATAAATGTCCAAAATCTGGGCATCACTGATGCCCGTTAATGTGTCATTAAATAGTATCCTTGACAGACTTTGTGAACCACGGGTGGCTCATCTTCTGTCCTGTCCTTCTTTTCGAACAGAAACAATAATTTATGAGCAGTATGGGATATCTGCTTGAATGTCGACCCATGCATACACACTGACTTTCCTCTGGGTGTAATTCCACATCACGACTCAGACCATATGTGAGACAGAAATCCTCAATTTAGATGTGTGGTTCTATTCAATCATTCAGAGGGAACTTCTGCATGTGGCTGAACATATGATCAGCGGAGACTGACTTAATCACACCTCCCAGGTGAAGCAACATTTCGCTTGTACTCTTTCAATCCAGTCTCCTGTCATTGCTGCTCACTATGCACTCTCCTTTACACTCGTGAGACCAAACAGAGACTGCACTGAGGAATATTCCCACGCTTTCCGGAGGAATAACCCTGAGCTTCGCACTGCGTCCCATTTCAATAACCTTCCTTGATCTCATGCTGACATTTCGGTCCTGAGCTGCTGCAATGTTCCAGCGAAGCACAACCCAAGTTCGAGTAACACCTCACGTTACGGATTGTACGTTACAGCCCGTAGACGTTAACAGTCATTTCCATAACTTCACAGTCTGAACCCATTATGGCTGTTCTCCATTATTCATGCATTCTGCTTCCTGGTTTCCCTATGACCTTGTCTATATCTTGTTTATACTGCACTCAGTAGAGAGAAACCTTTTCTCCCATTCACACTTTAATATACACCCAATTTACATCTGTTTCTCTTTCACCACAATCAAAAACCCCTCCTCTGTGACATTGCACCTCCACATGTTCTTTTTCCCATCATCCCTCGTCCACTTTTGTCAAGGGATTAAAACGTCCTTTTCAATTCTGAACAAGGGTCAATCTGGACTTGATACACTACCTCTGCTTCTCTGTCTTCACAGATGCTGCCAGACCTGCTGAGTTTCTCCAGCAATTTTTGGTTTTTAACAGCTTGAAAGACGTGTATCAAAGCTGCTTAAACGTCCTGTCCAATATGCAGCACTATACACTGGGATGTGAACAATAACGCAAAGTGTACAATTCATTGGTTCTGAAATTAAACAATATTGGCATCATTGACACTACAACGTTCTTAATCAAGGCCATGGAGAGAAACAGTTACAATGTTAAAACCGAAAGTGGCACGATTGGTCGGAAACGGTTCTGATGAATATCAGAATTGGAATCGTTACAGTGTGGAAGCAGGCCGTTCGGCCCAACAAGTCCACACCAATCCTGTGAAGACTAAACCAACCAGACACATTCCCCTATCCTATATTTACCCCTGACTAATGGACATAATCTGCACATCCCTGAACACTATAGGCAGTTCAGCAAGGTCAATAACCTGCACATTTTTGGATTGTGGGAGGGAACTGGAGCACGTGGAAAAAAGAACTGGCACAGACACAGGGAAAATGTGCACGACAGTTGCCAGAGGATGGAATCGGACCTGGGTCCTCACTGTTGTGAGGCAGCAACACTAACCACTGAGCCACCGTGCTGCCCCAGAAAATATTTAGAGGTTTTCAGAAACATGACAAGCAAGAGGTATGAGAATATTAAAATGGAAGTGTTACCACATCAGTAAACAGAGTATGTCACGGGGTGATGGGTGAATGGGTCTCGGTGTGAACTGGTGTGACAGCTGAATTGCATTGCAGAACTTGCAGCTCAAACCTGGAAATTCATGTGGTGCTGTAGATCACAGCTGGACAGAAGGAGAATTGTATTCAGTTACAACCTGTAACGTTTTGTCCAGTCTAATCTTTCAGTCTATTATTCCCATTATTGGATCGATGTTTCATTGACGATTGTGGGTGACTATACTAGGGTCAGAACCACGTGTACCTAAAACTGATGACAATCCATTTAAAGCTATCACACTGACTACTGTACTTACATTCAAAACAGCTAGACTAATATCTGATAGAGAAAGCAACATGAATACAAATCAAACAGATCAGATCGAAGCTCTGCAGTCCTGCCACATCCAGTCAGAAATCGAGTAGAACCATGGAACAACTGACGAGAGAAAAGGACTGCACAAATATTATTTGAAAACAATGTTCATTCGAATTAGGGCGTCGCTTACTAGGTCAGAATTTATTGCCCAGAGGACTGTTAAGATTCAATGACATTGCTGTGTGTCTGGAATTACATGTGGGCCGAGCAGGTTTGGAAGCCAGTTTCCTTCACTAAAGGACATCAGTCAACCAAATCGATTTCTCCCACAATCAGCAACTGATTCATGATCAGCATTAACTCTTAATCCCAAACATTTATTGGATTTGAATTCCGTCATGTACTCTAACAGGATTCGAACTCATGTCACCAGAACATTACTGGGGTTAGCAAGGCCAATGACCTGCACATTTTTGGATTGTGGGAGGGAACACATCAGCAGCAACACCACTTGGCTATTGCTTCAACATTCCCCGAAAAAATGGAAACTTCCAGCACATCAGTGTAAAATACAATGATGCAGTCTATACGCCATCCTCAGCCAGAAGTGTTACTTGGATGATCCCCACAGAAGCACAGGTGCCCGACTTCAAACAATTCGATTTGCTTCACGTAACATGAAGAAACAGCTGAACATAATAGATACGAAAAAGGGAATGGATCATGACACCATTCCTGCAATAGAACTGAAGACTTGTGCTGCACAACAAGCCGTGTCTCTGTGGACGCTGTTTCATTCCAGCTCCAACTCTGACATTTCCCTGGCGACGTGGAAAATTACACAGAAGTGTCCCGACTCTAAGAGGAGAATAATTACAATCTGACCAATTACCACCCCCTCAGTCCCATCACGATAATCAAATTGGTGGGAATTCCTTTGACGGAACTGTAGACCAGCACAGAAATAACGTGCACAGTGCTGTGTCTGATAGGACCCCATGTGGAGACGGTGTTGCTGTGAAAATGTCACTGCATTACTAATCCAGACCAGAATAATGCTCTGGCAGCTGGTGGAAGTTAGAAGCAATTAATAAAATATCGAGATCTAAAATCTGGTACCAGTAATATTGACCTTGAAACGCATGTCCATTGTCAACGTAAGCTTCCTTCCCCAATGTACATTCAGGAAGTGAATCCCCCGTGCTTTCCTGGTCAAGCCAAAAAGTGACTCCAGACTCACAGAAATGTGCTAAACTCTTCAATGCTCTCTGAAGCGGCCATGCAAGGCCGTTATATTAAACTTCTCCGAGGTCTTAATGGATAAAAATGAGGTAACAGCCGGCACCAGCCTCTGTATCGGAAAAGGGAATAGGAAGCACAGTCCTGTCGAAACTGCAGAGACCTCCTTCCTTACATCTGAGAGTTTATGACAACATTAACAGAGCTTTCCCACAGACTGCACAGAAACATCGCGAAATGAGTGGGCCTTTCAACACACTGAGACTTCCCTACTCTAGGTTTTGATTAAACAACTCTTCAATTAACTTTTCCCTAACAATATATACTGTATATCCTTTGAAGTGATCATATATCAGAAAAAATATGAAGTAGGAACTTTGGTCTGTCAATTTTGCTCTCCCATACAAGATAACAATTGCTGATCCTGTATCTCCACACCAAACACCTGCTGCAACTTCACCCCTTTAGTGTCTAGAAATCCTTATTTATATTCAGTGCCTTAGTTTCCACAGTCATATATGGGACAGAATTCCCCAGGTTCACCAGTCTGCGAGTGCAGACATTTATTCTCATCTCAATGCAGAGTGGCTTGTCTGTTTCTAATACTGTGACCCTTGTTTTAGACGTCCCAGCCAGTGGAATTATCATCCCCACTGACAATCTGTTTCACCCTGTCAGAGTTTTATATATTTCACTGAGATCTCCACCCATTTTCCGAAACTCCATGAAATACAGGCCCAGTCGCCTCAAACTCTGCTCCCACAACAAGCCTGTCATCCCAGAGATCAGTTTGTTCATCCTTCACTGCACTCCCTCAATGTCAGGTCTGTGCTTTATTATGTAAGGAGGCCAATACTGCACACTGTATTGCACAATGTTTGAGATGGGGGCTCACCAAGGGCCTGTGTAGCTGCAGTAAGACACACCTGGGCTCAAATCCCCCAGAGATGAAGGTCAGCATACTATTTATCTTTCTACCTGCTTTCTGTTGCAGCAGTATTGCTTTCTGTGACTGGTGTACAAGGAGATAGAGCTCCTTTTCAATGATATATTTCCCCACTTGGTGGGTCTATGTATACTGGTCAGTGTGCCAATATCAATCCCAGTATTGACTTCTGGCTTCAGAACTCACTGCTCTGCATGGACCTTGGAGTTTGGTGATAAAGTCAACAAAAGTATACACATAAGTAACTTCATGCAGCAACTTCTTTACATTAATTCCTTTTGAAATGCTAGCCTGTCCGTCTATTTGTCCTTCCAAATTGCTCAATGTTACGTCTATCCACATTGTTCTTCATCTGTCACGTATTTTACCATTTCGTCCACTTGTCTCAATCACCTTGAAACGTTTTTATATCCTCCTCATCCACTCACAATCTCAGTTTGGTACAATCAGCAGATTTGGAAAGATTACATTTAATAACCATGAACAAATGCTTGATCTGTTTCTGAATAGATGGGGCCCGAACATCAATTCCTGGATTATCCCGCTAGTCATTGCTTTCTACTGCCAAATATATGGAACGGTTTATACTGATTCTCTTTTCCCTGTCAGCTCTCCGATTCTCAACCCATATTAGATCTAGCTGTTGCACACTGTTATGTTCCAGGACAGACCCCCTCAAATCATTTCAAGGAAGAAGCACAGACCCTATTTTTGCTCGTTGACTTAAGCAAGTGTAAGGCGGATATTCCAGAAGTGATGTAGCTGGTCAGATCACTTAGTTTTAAATAAAACAGAATGTCTTTGCAAGATTACTGGGTAAGACGCAAACAGAAGTAGATACAATACAGAATAACCTCTCCGAAAACCCAACAGATTAACCCAACTTAATGTTGGTGTTCCAAGTATTTTATATTATCCCCATAATTCCAGAGATTACAAATCTCTGGGTAAAGAGGTTCCTTCTCAATTCAATCCTAAATCTACTCCCTCTAATATTGAGGTCATTCCATCTTGTCCTAGCTTCACCTGCCAGTGAAAATATCCTGTCTACTTCTATCGTATATACTCCCTGCATAATTTTATATGTTTCTATGAGATCATCCCATCATTCTGCTAAATTCCAATGAATATAGTTCCAGTCTGCAAAGTAACACTTCATAAGCTAACCTCCTCACCTATGGAATCACCCGAATAAACCACCTCTGCACCCCCTCCAGTGCCAATATAGCCTTCCTGAAGTAAGGAGATCAAAACTGTATGCTGTACTCCAGGTGTGGCCTCATCAGTACCCTGGACAGCTGCAACATAACGTCCCTGCTTATAACCTCAATACAAAGGTATTGAAGGGCAACATTCCATTTGCTTTCCTCAGTAATTGCTGTACTTGCAGACCAACCTTCTGTGATTCATGCACACGGGCATGCAGGTCCCTCTGTGTGACAGCATGCTGCAATGTTTTACCATTCAAGTAATAATCCTTTTTACTGGCACTCCCAAAAATGGATGATATCATCTTTATCAACATTGTCATCCATCTGCCAGACCTTTAGCCACTCACTCAGAATATCTATGTTAATCCAAGAAGTCTCACTGTGTTCTGCATGCTTTGCTATGAAACGCATCTTCGTGTCATCTGCAAACCTTAACACACTACACGTTCTCTCCAACTCCAAATCATCTATATAATTTGTGAATAATTGTGGCCCCAACACCGATCACACAGGCACACCACTAGGTATTGATTGTCAGCCAGAATATCACTCACTTACACTCAAAATTTGCTTCCTGTAATCCAGCAATCCTTTATCTATGCTGATACTTAACCAGTAACACCATGCACCTTTTTCTTATGCAGCAGTTTCTTGTGTGTCAACTTGTTGAAGATCTTTTGGAAATCTAGGTACACCATAGCCACTGGGGCCTCGTTGTTCACCTTGCTCATACTGTCTCCAAAGATTTCCAAAAGATCTGTTAAACATGACCTGTTCTTCATGAACACATGTTGCATCTACGCAATAGTACGATTTCTATCGAAATGCCTTGCTATTTCTTCCTTGATAATACACTCAAGCAGTTTCCCCACTACACAGGAAAAGCTAACTGGTCTATAATTCCACATACTTTGTTTACCTCACTTTTTAAACAGTGGTGTCACATTTGCTGTTTTCCAATCTGCTAGAACTGCCCTGGAGTTCATCAAATTTTATCAAATTGCCACAATTGAATTTACTATTCCTCTTGCTCTCTCTTCTAGAACCCTGGGACGCATTCCATCAGGGCCAGGAGACTTGCCTACCCTCAGCTCCGTTAGCTTGCGCAACACTATCTATTCCACAATAATGAATGTTTCCAAGGTCCTCACGTACCTCTGTCTCTTTGGCAATTACTAGCATGCTATTAGTGTCCTCCACTATGATGATAGATACAAAACACCTATTCAATGCCTCGGCCATTTCGTCATATCCACTAACTAAATGTCCATTCCCATCCTCTAAAGACCAACATGTACTTGAGTCATGCTTTTTAAATCTATACATTTACGGCATATACCATCATTTATCCATCTTTATACTCAGTTTTTTTTTTCTCTCTCTCGTGTCCATTCATACTTTTCTTTATAGTTCATTTTGTGGCATTCTGTTAACCTTTAATGTTTTCCCCAATCTTTTAGGTTTCTGCTGTTCTTGACCAGTTCGCATTCCTTCTCTTTCAATTTGATAGCGTCCCTTATATCCTCAATACAATCGACAGATTACCCATTTTCTTAGAGTCTTTCCTTTTCACTAGAATATACTTTTGCCACGGAAATTAAAAATCTCCTTTGAAAATTCTCCACTGATTGTCAACTCTCCCAACATGAAGTATTTGTTTCGAGGTGATTTTAGCCAACTCCTCCCTCATTCTATTATAGTCTCCCTTGCTGAAGCACAGCAACCTGGTTTTGGATTTTATCTTCACACTCTCCATCTGTATTCTAATGTCAACCATACTGTGATCACTCCTTCACTATGATGTGAATAATTATTCTGGTCTCATTGTACATGACCAGACCTACGATATCTTGCTCCTCATTATGCGTGCTTTTATTTTAGACTTGAAAGCATTCCCAAGTAGTCAAACCCAAAATTTTTGGATTCGCTGCTTTTAAGACATCCATGAAAAATAAAACAAGGCCATAATAAACTTGTTAAAGGAGTAGCATTGTCACAACACTAGACTTGGGAATTCAAAAATGTTTCTGATAATCCAAGTTCACTGCATCAATTGCTGCGCCATTATTTATTTCCCATTCAGTTTTTCAAATATGAGTGGCGTTTAATAATTCGGCAATGAATTTATCTATGTTTATTACTTTATGATTAATGTAATTTTCAAAGTTCCCTGAAAATGCGACCTTTCTAATAGACTCTTGTATTGCCCTGATTGCTTTTTTAGTGCTAAGCAGACTCTGTTTCCCTGCCTCCTTTAGAAATACTGAGATTACATTTGCTGCTGTGAAAATATGTGAATTCAGTTCCAGAATTATCAAGCATTCGGAAGAGGATAAACAGAGTATTCATTATTAATTTGGCCACCTCCCTTAGTAATCAACGAGAAGATTAACAGGTCATGGGGATGAATCAGATTTCAGTCAAAATAATTTCTCCAAAACTATTTATGTACAGATTTGGTTCTTTTTACTTTTTTTCAGTGTACCGAGAAGTGCTTGGAGTTTAATTTTTGAAACGTTTTCTTTTGTGAAGGCAGAAAAGAAGTGGTTGCTTCATAGTCCTGCCATTTTCCTGTTCTCTGGTTTCAGCCTACAAGGAAGATACAATGATCTTCTCTAACATTTCACCTTGGTATACTCTATGTTGAGAAGCTTTTACATTTCACTCTTGTTAATGTACGCTTCATATAACCATCATTTCCTGTCTTAAGCTGCTCAATGATTGACCTTCCACAGCCATACAATCACAGAATCAATCTCTGTACAATCAGAAATATGGTACAATCCACATTCATCCCACTTTAATGCATCAGGCCCATAGACGTGAGTGTTATTACACTTCAGGTACTTGTCCACGTACCTTTTAACGGCTGTGCGATGACCCACAACTTCCCTCTCAAGAAGTGCATTGCAGACACCAACATCCTCTGAGTGTAAAACCATCCTGAAATCCTCTCTAAACCTCAAACCCTTCACTTTAAAAGCGTGCTTCTTTGTTCTTGACCCTCTGACTTAAAGGAAACGCTGCTGTCTATCCAACCTATCCATGCCCTTCGTTATCTTACCCTTCTGAATCACGTTCCCCTCAGTCTTCTCTGCTCCAAAGTAACCAACCCGAGCTGATCCAGCCTCTCTCCATAGCTGATATGCTCCATTCCAGGGAACATCTTGGTGAATTTCCTCTTGCCACATTCAGTGCATTCACATCTTTCCTGTAATATGGATCCCTGAACTGCACACAGTATTCCATTTTGGCCGAACCAAAGTGCTATATAACTCTTGTAATCTATGCCACGATTAGTAAAGGCTATGCCTGCTGTCTCCAATTACCTCTTTACTAATCTATTACCCAGTCCCGTCATATTCCAGGATGTGTGCAGAAGCACCCTCTAAACTTGCGAGTCTGCTGCCATTTATTGAGTCCTCCACTGTCTGGTTAATTCTACCAAAGTGCATCATCTCATATTTATCAGGGTTACATTCCATCTGACATTAATCTGCCCATCTGACCATTCCATCCGCATCTTCCTGTAACGTAAGACCTTCCTCCTCACTGCCAACCACTCGAATAATCTATGTGTCAGACACAAACCTAATTATTACAATCGTCCCATGCCCCTTCACATTCACATTTATATCATTTATGAATACCACAAATAATTAGGGACACAGCACTGACACAGAAACAGGCTTCAACAACCACCTATTTTCTGCAATAGTTTCTCGAACACTGATCTGATACTCAAAGGTCTGTAGTTCCTTGGTCATTCTCTACAGCCCTTCCCATAAAGGATGTTCTCCAGTCCTCAGCACCTTACCTGTGACCAGATTGTATTTTAACATTTTCATCAGTGCCTTTCATCCCTTGTCTACATCAGCAGCCTGAGATGTAACTGAGCTGGAACTAGGGACGTGTCCAATTTTATATCAGCCAAATCTATAAATCCCTGTACACATCTTACATCAATCTGCTCAAGAGCTTCTGAGTCCATCTTCTCGAATTCTGTTTCTGCATCCTCCTTCTCCCAAGTAAAACAGACATGATTCTCTCATATATCAATGTTCACCAGCTTCACCAAGAGATTCCCGCCTTGATCTCAGGCCAAGTTTCGTTAGCAGAAAACCTTGCTATCTGAGGGATTAATGTGGAGAATGTCCATTCAGGATATGGGATCGGTATATTTTATTTCGATAAAGACATCAAAATTGTATACAATGCTCCGGGTACTGTCTAGGAGAAAGAGAGGACTGCAGATGCTAGAGATCAGAGCTGAAAAAATATGTTGCTGGAAAGGCGCAGCCAATCAGGCAGCATCCAAGGAGCAGAAGAATCGACGTTTTGGACATAAGCATTCCTGTAGAAGGGCTCATGCACGAAACATCGATTCTCCTGCTCTTTGGATGCTGCCTGACCTGCTGCCCTTTTCCAGCAACACATTTTTCTGCTCCAGGGACAGTCTCACCAGCACTCTGTGTAACTAGTGCAGAATGATTTTACTGCTCGTCTGAACAAATTACTGCAGAAGCTGGAATCTGTACTGAAACTAAAAAATGCTAGTCATCACATTGAGTCTGACAGCATCCGTAAAGAGAGAGCAAGTTAATGCTTTGTTTCTAGTTGACCCTTCATTGTCTGTATTCGGATTCCCTTTAAATGAAGACAAACGTAACTTTTACCTTCCCAGTTTGTATATGTTCCTTCCAATACCCTTTGCTTTAATGTTTTCTGCTAACTTACTGTGTGGACTGATTAAGATTCCTCCTGAATATCTGACTACATGGCATCCATTGCTTCTCTATGTTTAAGTAAACAAGATATATCTTCAAACAGAACGTTTCTAAATGATAACTTCCCTTTCATAAATGCAGAATAATTCTCTTGAAGTTTGCTATAACATTCTCAGTGTCCAATATCACATTTTTTTATGATAGATTGCAAAAGATTACTTCCAACGGATCACAAGTAAACTGATCTGTAGTTTTCCACTCTCCCTCATCTTCCCTTCTTAAATCGTTGGAATGCATTTATATCCTTTCAAATTGAATACGGATAAATACAGTCATCCACAATTCAATCCATCAGTGTATTGCTGCTTTCTCTGAAATTGCAGTGTGAAGTACATCTGAACTGTCAGATTTATCTATCCTCAATCCAGGTATGTTGTCATATACTACCACGTCACTAGTATGAATGATTTTAGTGTTTAGTTACAAACGGCTGTGGTATTTCTGGGATATTTTCTGGATCTTCGTCCGTGAAGGCAGACATAATGTAACAGTTTCGTCTCCCTGTCAATTTTCTGTTCTCTACAATAAATTATCCCGTCCACACATTCCCTGTGCCACACTTGGCCTTGTTTTCATTTTCCTTTCAAATATGGACAGACACTTTTCGCCAGTATTTACCAAGAACCAAAAAAAAATTCCAGCAAAGGAACAGGCTCTGCGGGCCTTCCAAGACTCCACCGATCGAGATCCTCTATCTAAACCAGCCAACTATTTTCAAAGCATCTGTATCCCTCTGCTCCTTATCCATTAATGTATCTGTCTAGATACATATTAAATTTCGCTATCGTGACCACATTTACCACTTCCGCTGGCAATGCGTTTCAGGCATCTGCCAGTCTCTGTGTAAAGAACTTTCTAGACATATCTCCATAAACCTTTTCCCTCTCATCTTGAATTCCTGACCACTAGAAATTGAGTACCCCACTCTGGGAATAAGCGTCTTGCTATCCACCCTGTCTATACCTATCATGATTTTGTAGAACACAACCAGGTCCCCCAAACCTCCGTCAGTTTAATGAAAATAATCCTAATTTACCAAACCTCTCTTCGTAGCCAGTTGCCTCCAATACCAGGAAACATCCTGCTGAAACTCATCTGCACCATCTCCAAAACATCAACATGCTTTTGGTAAGGTGGTGATCCGAACTGTGCGAACTATTCCACATGTTGTCGAACCAAAGCCGTACACAACTGTAACATGTCCTGTCATCTCTGGTACACAATAGATTCCAACAGATTCCTCCTGTGGATGACAAGTTCACTGGTCTGTACTTCGCCACTTTCTCTTTTCTGCACTTCTTAAAATGGTGGAATGCAGGAAGCAAAGTATGTTGTATGCATCCTTGACCACTCTATCGACCTGCCCCTCGAAGGAACAATGGATCTGAACACCCAGATCTCTCTGTACATTAGTTTGCCCAGGGCTTTTTCCATTTACCATAAAGTTCACTCTTGAATTGGATCCTCCAAAAGGTATCATCTCACACTTGTCCAGATTGAACACTATTTGCCATTTCTCTGCACAACTCTACAATCGATCTATTTTCTGCTGCATTATCTGACAGTCCCCTTCACTTTCTGCAACTCTACAAATCGTCATGCCATCTGCAAACTTATTAATCAGACCACCTTTACCTACCACCTTTACACATTCATTTATGTATATCATAAACAATAGCGGTCCCAGCACTAAACCCTGTGAAACACCACCCAGAACAGTTCTTCATTTTGAGAAACTCCCTTCAACTGCTACTCTCTGTCTGCTGCTGCCCAGCCTATTCTCCATCCATTTAGCTTGTAGACCCTGGACCCCTTGCAACTTCACCTTCTCCATCAGCTTACCTCATCAAATACCTTACCAAAGTCCATCATATAACATCTACAGCCTTTTCCTCACTATCAATTTTGACTTCCATAAAGAAATCTACTATGTTTGCGAAGATGTGACCTCCCCGGAACAAAACCAGGCAAGGACTTGTCTGGAGTCTGTCTGTGGTGTACTCTGGAATCAGACGGGTTTTATTTCCAAGGCAGAACTTTATAAAATGCTACATTGACTGACTGCCTACAAAATGCATGTTCTTTTAAAACAAAATTGAATGCATTTGCAAATACAAGTCTGCAAATTCAAATTCACCACCCAGATTTATGTGTGTGTGCATGTGAGAAATGCGGAGTGTGTGTGCGCGGGGGTGGGAGAAGAATGAGAGAGAGAGCGCGTGTATGTGTGTGAGAGAGAGAGAAAGACAGTGTGCGTGTCTGTGTGTGCACATGTGCATGCAAGGGTGGCAGGTGTGTGTGTCCTCGTTAAGACACAGACCGATTTGGCAGATCCCTTTCCCCACATAGACTAACGCTCTGGTTTCAAAGCTTCCACACTCTGCAGCCTCTGCTCCTTTGTTGTTCATGTTACAGACCCAGGTACTGTAACTACAGTCTGGATTAGTGGTGCTGGAAGAGCACAGCAGTTCAGGCAGCATCCGAGTAGCTTCAAAATCGACGTTTCGGGCAAAAGCCCTTCATCAGGAACGACAGTCCCCATGCTCCATCCAGAGTTGGGTTACAAAATCCTCAGGTCTCCCTGAATGTCTGGGGCAGCTCACAGACATCCTCCAGCAAACCATCCCAACCCCTCCACTAACTTTTGAATAACAGGAGTCAGTCAGAAGATTTTCATAGAATCATAGGGTCATAGAGATGTACAGCATGGAAACAGGCGCTTTGGTGCAACCTGTCCTTGCTGATCAGATATCCCAACGCAATCTAGTCCTACCTGCCAGCACCCAGCCCATATCGATACAAACTCTTCCTATTCTGACACTGACCCAAATGCCTCTTAAATGTTGCAATTGTACCAGCCTCAACCACTTCCTCCGGCAGTTCATTCCGTACATGTACTACACTGTGAAAAGGTTGCGCCTTAGGTGTCTTTCCCCTCTCACCCTAAACGTCTGCCCTCTATTTCTGGACTCCCCGACCCCAGCGAAAATACTTTGTCTATTTACTCTATTCATGCCGCTCATAATTTTGCAAACCTCAATAAGGTCACCCCTCAGCCTCCGACGCAAGTTCGATGCCTGCCCCTTTACAATAATACTCGAGGGCTTCCTCGTGTTACTGAAAGCACGATCAGCTCAGAGGGACCAACACAGGCGTTCAGTGGACAGGCACAGACTAAGTTTCAAAGACGTGCGTCAAAACGGCTGAATCCCTCCTGTCCAACATGGATCATTAAACTGTCAACCATTTTTCTTTCTTCCGTGTGTGCGAGTAGATCAAGAGCACTGCACGATTGCATATATAACATGTAACACGGGCACGCGGGGAAGTGAACAACAGCCCACACACACCATTTCATTGCTTCTGAGCTTCACAATGTCAGCACTCCATACATTAGGGAGCCAAAACTCAAAGCCAGGGAAAGATACGGAGGGACAGAAAAATTCATATTAAAGATAGAAACAGATAATTAAGGCAGAAATAGGCCATATTGGTGAAATATGGGGAAAAAGGCAGGGCAGTGGGACTAACTGGGGAGCTCTGCAGATTATGCCAATGTATTAGTTAGTAAAGTAAACTATCTGCCCAGCATGGAGAGCTGTGCAGACCATGCCAGTGTATTGCTCAGTAAGCTGGACTGTCAGCCCAGCATGGGGAGCTGTGTAGACTATTCCAGTGTATTTCAGCCTCAGTATTAGCCGGGGATGGGATGTAGTCAGAGGAACGAAATGCAACCTGTCACCAGAACAGAACACAGTGACCGCAATGCTTTAAATATTTCAACAGCAAGGGCAGTGATGCAATGAATCATGTTTCACAGTTGAAACTGGACAGGTCAACATAGTGACCCATGAGTAACACTGCCAGAAGCAAGAAGCGAGAGAGTGAATTAACAAGTTCATTGCTGCAGTTAGTAGTGGTTTGTAAAGTGAACATCTCGATTTAGTCTCAGCAGTAACAATAACAGCGACAATGATAGTAGAGTCAATGAAAGGACAGTATTGCAGTCAATCATGATTTATAAAATTAATGACTGAACATTGAGACTTACCAGGGACACCAGCGAAAGCCAGGATAGGATAATAAAAATATTGAATAATGTAAAGTGCATACTTGATCTGCAGCGATAATGGGATTCGATCATAATATGTAGAAAGAATCCAAACATCCCAATATAAACTCCTGTCCATTCTTGAGACATTCAAACCTAATGTTCTCAGATTCTGACTCATTGTTGGAACATTCCAATCTAATGTTCACAGATTCTGACTCATTGTTGGAACATTCCAGTCTAATGTTCTCAGATTCTGATTCATTGTTGGAACATTCCAGTCTAATGTTCTCAGATTCTGACTCATTGTTGGAACATTCCAGTCTAATGTTCTCAGATTCTGACTCATTGTTGGAACATTCCAGTCTAATGTTCTCAGATTCTGACTCATTGCTGGAACATTCCAGACACTTGTGCTCAGATTCTGATCTCTCCCCACTGCATCTCTTGAGCTGCTGATCCCTGTTAATGCTGTCGGTGGTGCCCCCACTCATAATGTGGAAGAGCACATTCAAGGGAACCCATTTATCATTAAAAGATGGAACCCCTCCACTGGGCTAATTACAATCCATGGAGACTGGGATTAATCACAGTCACTAAACAAACAGGCTCAGTTAACCCCTTCCATATGTAACTTTTACTACCCCAATAAAAGGGAACATTTACTCAGTCTGGGTGGAATAGATGGGTGTTGCTTCGGGATGGACCATAAATCTTTCAATCTTCTTCTTCTTTCTTCCGTGTATGTGGGAGTAGTGCAAGAACACTGCAGGACTGTTTATATTACATACTGTTTGTAAAGGAAGATAGAGATAAATAAACAGACCGGCTGCATAAGGTGACCAGTGGAGACACTTGCATAGACAATAAACCAGTGTACACTATTTATTGCCCATTGGCGTTGTGCAGTGCTGCTACTTGTGACATCATTCAGAGCATTGAGACTGCTGCTCAGGAACAGGAGAAGGTAATTCTGTCCCCATATGTCTATCAGAGAGGGAAAGGAGGAGGCCATCAGCATCTCGACACTGTTACAGATGGACAGTGGGAGGCCATAAAGCCCCTCAGGTCTGTTGCAGAGGGATAGGAGGAGACAATTCAGCCTCTTGGGTCTGTTGTAAATGGACAGAGGGAGGCCATTGAGCCTCTCGGGTCTGTTGCAGAGGGGCAGGAGAAGGCCATTCAGCCTATTGAGTCTGTTCCAGTGGGAACGAAGGAGGCCATTCTGCTTCGTGAGCCTGTTATTCGGTAACTACCACTTTTAAAATACTCAAAAGAACCGTCCTGACATAAATGGTAAAGTTCTAAATTGAATCAGGCCAACTTTGAACATTTTATATGGGCAATTTCAAAAGCTGTTTGTGAGGAGCTCGTGGCAGGAAAGTGGGAGGCCTTCAACAAATGAGATTACAGAGTCTAGATAGAGTATGTTCCGGTTCATGAGCAATGCAAGGCTGGTCGGGAATTCTGGATGGCGAGCGGAATTGAGGTTCTGTTCACGAAAAAGACGGAAGTATATGATAGGTACACACAGCAGAGATCGAGTGAATCCATTGAGGAGTACCAGGGTTGTCGGCTAATACTCAAGAGGGAAATCAGGAGGGTAAACTGGGGGCATAATATATCTTTCGAAAATAAGGTAAGGGACAATCCAAAGAATTGCTACCAATACATTGAGCTCAAAAGAGTATTTAGGGAGAGGACAGGGCCCTTTAAACATCAGAAAAGTGACCTATGTGTGGAAGTACAGGAGAATGGTGAAATGCTACATCAGTATTTCGCAACAGTACATATTGTGGAGTAGGATATGGAAGGTAGAGAACCTGGGGAAATGAATAGTGATATCTTGAAAAGTGTCCATATTACAGAAGATGAGGAGCTTTCCATATTAAAATGCATTAAGGTGCATAACCCCCTCTGACCATTTATGTGACTCTTGGATAGGCAACTCGAAGTAAGTACAATGAAGAGCACATAGGTTAATGTGATCTTAGAGGAGGAGAAACTGCCGGCACAACATCAACAGCTAAGGGCCTGTACTGTGATACACTGTTCTGTGTTCTATGACCTGATCAGGTGTACCCCAGAATCTGTTGGGAAGCTGGGGAAGCCATTATGTGATATCTAGCTGAGATATTTTTATTATGGACAGCCACAGGTAAGGTTGTGCCATTGTTTAAGAACACTCAGTCAGGAAAAGTGAGGAAACTATAGACCGGTGGGCCTGATGTCATTAGTGGGTAAGTTGTTGGAGGGGATTCTGAGGGACAGGATTTACTCGTTTAGGAAAAGGTAAATTCCAATTAGCAATAGTCAACATGATTTTGCTTGTGAGAAATCTTGTCTCAATAATTTGATTTAGTTTATTGAAGAAGTGACGAATAAGATTGATGAAGGCACAAAAATAGAACTGTGGAATAGAATATGGACTTTAATTAGGCATTCAAAAAGGTTCCGCATGGTAAACTGTTAAGCATGGTTTGATCGCATGGAATACAGGGAGAGTTGTAGTTAATTCGCTCAAAAGTAAGAGATGAAGGTAATTCTGGTGCAGCATACTTTATTTGGCCTGGAGGCTTGTGACCAAAAGTGTACCACAAGGATCTAATGAATTTTGTCATTTCTGTAAATGATTTGGATGTGAATATAAGTAGTAATGGTTTGTGAGTTTACAGATAACACCAAAATTGGTGAGGTGGTGGACAGTAAAGATGGTTAACTCAGAGTAAGACGGGACCCTGATAAGATGAGCCAAAGTGCCGAGGAGTGGCTGATGGAGTTCATGTCAGACAAACGGATGGTGTAACATTTTTCTGAGCCAAATTGGGTCAGCACTTGTAGGCAGGATCCTGGGAAGTGTTTCCAAACACAGACAGCTAAATAGAAACAATAGAAACCCTGCAGTGTCGAAACAGGCCATTTGGCTCATCTCGTCCACACTGACCCTCCAGATAACATGCTGACCAACACACCCATACGTTACCCCGGTAACTCTACATTTCCCTTTGACAATCCACTTAACCTGCATATCCCTGGATACTGTGGGACAGTTTAGTGAGGCCACTGAACCTATCCTGTGTATTTTTAGACTGTGGGAGGAAAACTAAGCACCCGAAAGAAACCCACATAAACACGGCAAAAAATTGAAGACACCGCACAGAGTGTCACCAAAGGATGGAATCGAACCAAGGTCATTGGTGTCCTAACACAGTATTGAGAGCGGGTTTGCCACCTAACGACCATCAGAGAGAGTGATTGATTTCGCCAGCTTTCTCTGGATCTGTCACATCAAGTGGTGTCAAATTCCAGCGTGGTACCTCTGTCAAGCCCTCCTTTACCTTCACCCCAGGATTCACATTCCACTGGACAGGTCCTTAAGCTGTGACTGACACATTGTCTGCACATCTGCCCTCACACCTTCCCCTCCTTTCCAGATCAAGTGTTCCATTCATCCTGCAGCATGCAAGATAATTGCTGATCTAAAATAAAACAAAGAGCTGTATACTCTGGAGATCGGTAAACAGTACTGTTCTGATGATGACTCCCCAGATTTGAAACGTGGACTCTGCTCCCTTCTGACAAAGGATTGTGAGAAAGTGACAACTGCAAATGCAGTGAATTCTAAAGTGAATTCCTGATGAAGGGTTTCTATCTGAAACATAGTCTTTCCTGCTCCTCGGATTCTGCCTGACCTGCTGTGCTCTTCGGGGCCCAAACTTTTCGACTTTCTTCCTTCAGCTGCAACCAGACCCGTTGAGTTTTTTCTGCAAACCCTTGGGTATCTAATTTCCTGTTTTTAACGTACACAAAGATTTCCCTGCAGTATTGACTTCCATGCACATCTTCCACCAGTGTTTGCTTCTCATTCTTGGTTCTAAGCTGCAGTCAAACTTTCTGTATAAACTGAGCACCGTGGTGAGATGAATGGTAGATTCAGCGAGATTTTTCTTGAGGCATTTCTTGATGTTACAAAATCTCACTGCATTTTGTTCGAAAAACGCATGGAACAGAAAGGCTGAGAAGGATATGGGCCAAGTGCAGGGATATGGAGTGAATGTGGACCGAATGTCATGGAAAGATATGTTCACAGGTTTCAGAATTCTGAATGTAGACATGTCGATAGCATCTGGCAAAATAAGCCAACATTACCAGGAATGCTGGGTGAATGGGATATTGGTGTGAGTTCAGATGATGGAGAGTTTTGCATGACGATTTGTTCTGCAACTTTGTACCTGGGAGTGGGGTCTGCAGAGTCTTTGACTCTGGGCTGAATCTAACACTAATTTCTCTCAGTGTCATTTTCATTGAGTGACAGAGGTTATGTCTGTATGAGACTGAACTAGTTTCCTGGTGTTATCTGATCGAACTCACCTCATTTACTACTCACCCCACTGCATGATGTCCCTATCATTCAATGCCAGACTGATTCACCCACTCATCATGGTTGGAGGTACTCACCATCGCCGGAAATCCCTGGATATTCCGTGATCCCGAGCACGGATGCCAAAAATAAATGCCAGTGGGCAAATAATTGAGCTTTCTCAGTTCGGAACTGCCCTGCCCAGTTTAGGCCGAGCATGGCAGATAAGACAATACATAATACACAATAGACAATAGGCGCAAGAGTAGGCCATGCGGCCCCTCGAGCCAGCACCAACATTTATTATGATTATGCTTGATTATCCACAATCAGTATCCTGTTCCTGCCTAATCCCTGTCACCCTTGATTCCACCATCTTTAAGAGTTCTATCCATCCATAAGGGCAAATTACACTACGGGTTTGTCGACAGGGGCAATGATGTCCTCGTGGACGGGGTAGTAGAGAGGGGGACCATTCTCTTCTCAAAGGGAGCCACACCACCAGACCCACCAAGCTCAACCACCCAGCCCAGTGCAGTATATGTGGTATGAAGAAATGTCCAGCAATACAGGACAAGCATCAATAGCCTTCCCCACTCTGTCAGGATAAGGGACATCGTATTCTCTCTGTTCCCTCACACTCACTGTATATCTGTTATAGCACCTACCTCAGAACAAGGCTCATCCTGCAACATTCCCACTGCTGCAGTCAGCACATCCCCCTCCTCCTCTCTCTAGCCTTTGTTATACCCCCACAAATTTATAGAATGCTCTGGAGAGTGCTGATTATGGAATATTCCAGATAACGTTTCAAACAATTCCCAGTTTCAGGAGAATGACAGTGCACCAGTGTGGAAAACATGAGGGGAAGGAACAGCGTGTTTTTTTTTAAGATTAAAATTACATGCACACGAAATTGAAATCCATCATGAGGCCATTCCGTATTTCAAACGTGCTCTACCACTTAATAAGATCGGGAGTGATCTAACTGTCTCCTGAGCTCAATGTTAAAGCAACTTTCAGTCATTCAGCCCCCGGCTTCCTGTCACTGACCAAATGACACTCAGGCATTTTTATCCGGGGTTTTCTCAAGCATGTGTTCCTTAGGCATTTCCCATGGGGGCGGACTCTCCTACCAACATGGGCAGCACGGTGGTTGGCACTGCTGCCTCACAGCGCCAGAGATCTGGGTTCAATTCCCGCCTCAGGCGACTGACTCTGTGGAGTTTGCAAGTTCTCCTCGTGTCTGCATGGGTTTCCTCCGGGTGCTCCGGTTTCCTCCCACAGTCAAAAGATGTGCGGGTCAGGTGAATTGGCCATGATAAATTGCCCGTAGTGTTAGGTAAGGGGTAAATGTATGGTTCGGTTGCGGGTTGGTGTGGACTTGTTGGGCCGAAGGGCCTGTTTCCACACTGTAAGTAATCTAATATGTCCCATCAGCTTTCTATTTTCATGCAATAATAAGCATGCTTCACACAGACCAATCAGAAACTTACTGTTAGTTAATAGTTGTCGATATCTAAACACAATTATTATTCTGGTTATTTTGTTTGTATCACCTTTTTGCATTCAGCTCAGGATAGCATCTAAACACTTGTTTCCACAATTTCCAGCAGAGAACATTTTTATCCTCGGCGAGGACCTTGACCGTTACCTGGATTGTACCATTTTCCTTGTTATGAAAGTTTCTCTTGCCCTTTGTCTGTGATTGTTTCTGTCTGAAACAGTTACACGGGCTCGCACTCAGTTGGCTGGATGGCTGGTTTGTGATGCAGAGGGAGGCCAATAGCGCAGGTTCAATTCCCCATACTGACAGAGGTCACCATGATGGGGGCGCTCTCTCAGCCTCCAGGGCTCAACGCCACTTTCCTGTTCACCCCTCATATCCCACAACTCGCTGATATGTCAAACATCAATCCAGCCCATCTGTAAAAACATTCAATGACCCAGCCTCCACAACTCTGACTGTGTGGAGTTTGCACGTTCTCCCCGTGTCTGCGTGGGTTTCCTCCGGGTGCTCCGGTTTCCTCCCACAGTCCAAAGATGTGCAGGTCAGGTGAATTGGCCATGCTAAATTGCCCGTAGTGTTAGGTAAGGGGTAGATGTAGATGTAGGTGTATGAGTGGGTTACGCTTCGGCGGGGCGGTGTGGACTTGTTGGGCCGAAGGGCCTGTTTCCACACTGTAAGTAATCTAATCTAATCTAATCTAATCTAATCTAAACTCTCTGGTGAGTGAAATTCAGACTTCACGACCTTCTGAAAGAAGACTTTTTTTTTGTATTTCAGTTTAAAGTCGATATCCCTTATTCTGTCTCTGAGTTTGAGACTCTGCCCAGGTGTGGAAACACATTCTCAGCATCTACCTTGTCAAGCCCCCTCTGTATCCTTTACGTTTCAGTAATATCACGCTCATTAATTTCAAGCACAATGAATAATTGCCTCACCATTTTAGATGCATTCAATAATTCAACCCTTTCATCCCAGGAACCTGCGTACTGTATCATTCTAGTTACTTGCTGCATCACCACAATGACTTTAAGTTTTATACACAGGAACACTCCAATCCTTTTTTACTGCTCCTTTGTTGGGAGTCTTCTTCATTAAATAACAGCCTGCCTTTTGGGTCGCAGTGTCATCCTCAAACTCGGATATATATTGCATTCAGCTCTCGCCATCAGGCTATCAGAATATACTGTAAATAACTGATGCCATCGGACTGGTATTTGTGATACCGCAGTAGATATGTCTTTATCATAACGATCCATTAATCCTGACTGTCCGATTTCTATGTGCTAACCACCCGTAATCCAATGCTAATACATTGTCCGTAACACTACGAGCTTCTATCTTGTGTAAGAACCTTTATTTTGTGACACCTTGTGGAAGATCTCTGGTAAGCCGCATGCCTACCAGTTCCCCTTTATCAAGTCCACATGTTACATTTTCAGGGCTCTCAGAATAACTTTGCAGGCAAAATATAGTTTCCCATTCACAAAACCATGCTGACTCTGCGTGAAGCTTTTCTAAATGCCCTTGAATTTTTGCCTTAATAACAGACTCTCGCAGATTCCAGGTAATTATGGTTGGGCTAACTGGTTCCTGCTTTCTGTCTCGCTCCTTTCTCGAAGACAGGCACCACATTGGAGGTTCTCCAGTTTCGCTGGAATACTACTGAAATCCAGAGAGTAATGGAATCGTTCACACACTATCAACAGCCACTCTGCAACCACGTTTTTAAAAAAAAACTATGAATTACTGCTGACCGGTCTATCCTTACTCTTATCTGTTTGTCAAAAAACCTTGTTCCTTTTGTTAGAGACAGTTCAAAAACTTTCCTTTTATTTACATTTTGTTTATATCATTGTCATGCTTGCAGTGCCTTCCCCTGTGAGGAACAATGCAAAGTACTGGTGTAATTTATGTCTGTTCTCTGTAGCCAGTTCCCCAGTCACATCCTTCAAATGACCTCAAAATACTTTCCAGACTTCATTTCTACCTAAGGTCACATACTCATTTTGAACTTCTTTTATATGCACAGAAAAGTTTGTGATGCTTGTTTTTATATTTCTTGCCAACTTACTTACATCATATCTCTTGTTCCCCCTTTTCCTCGCTTTCTAGATTCACACAGTCACATCACGCATGAACAGACCATTTGGTCCAACTTGTTCATGCCTAACTAAACTAGTCCCATCTGCTTTCACGTGCCCCATATGCCTCTAAACATTTCCCATTTATATATTTGTCCAAATGTATTTTAAATGTTGTAGCTGTGCTTTCATCTACCACTCTTCCTCTTGCAGCTCATTCCATATACACATCACCCTATACGTGAAAAAGCTGCTCCATTGGCACTTTTACATCTCTCTTTCACCATAAAGCGATGTACTCTATATTTGAATCCCTGCCCCGTCCCCCCCTCTCCGGGGGAAAATACGTTGGCTCTCCACCCAATCCATGCCTATCATGATTGTATAAACTTCTATAACGTCTCTTTTCAAACTCCTCCACTCCATCTAATACTAACTTCAAGAATAAGCATTTAACCGTAAGCACTGCAAATGTGAAACAATATTCAAAATGACAGGTAAACAACAGAGACATAACTTCATACTGTGATTTGTTTTATCTCAAAGTAACAAAACTAAGACAGCGTGAAATCCTTACCAGTGCCATTTAGGAAGTCAAACACTTGAATTTCTTTGTCGAAAGGGGGTAATGATCCCTACACTGAAAGCGTATCTCTGGCCAAATCCAAGTAAGAAAGGGAATTCTTATACCACACGGTCAGCATGCAGTTGCCTTTAGCAGAGTGAGATGAAGGCTGAGTATACTTGTTGAAATTTGGATCACAGTGTGAATTCAGTGGAAAGGGAGAGAGGTGTTTTCAAGCAGGTTTAATCCAAGAAGGAAACTTTCCGAAATGAGATGTGAGTGGGAGGTGGAATACAACACGAATACAGAGGCAGAGTCTCACTGAGACCAGAGGCAAAGTGGCAATGCAAAACGCAGCTTGATGCTCGTGCAGGGAAGGTAGACTCAGAACCATATAATCGGAACCATTATATGAGAGAATGTGCTCTGTAATTGGAGACGGATAACCTGGAACAAGGAAGGGGAGATGAGCAGGGAAGAGGATGGAGCAGTAATGGCTGGGGTTTCTGCGGGTAATTTAGGAAGCACAGCTGAAATTCATGCCCAGAATCTGCTCACGGTCCCTGAAATATCCTAAATCTGGGCACGCACTAATGCTCGTTAATTTGCGGTTGAATAGTATCCTTGACAGATTTTGACAACCACGAGCAATTCATCTTCTTCCGAGTCCTTCTTTTTGAACAGAAACATTAATTGCTGAGCGTTATGGGATATCTGCTTGAAAGTCTGCTCCTGTATGTCCACTGACCTTCCTCTGGATCTATTTCCACATCTCTCTTCAGACCAGATGTGAAATTTAATCCTCAATTTAAATGTTTGGTTCTTTTCAATCATTCAGGAGGAACCTCTGCATGTGGATGAACACATGATCAGCGGAGGCTGACTCCATTCTCCCAGGTTCTCCATCTCTGTTGATTGTGTTTGATGATGTCACATTCCAGTGAACTGCCTCTGACGTGACCTCACTTTTCTTCAAACCAGAAATCCCCTAACTCCGGTGGACAGGGCCTTCAGGTGTCACTCTCCCATAGCCCACAGTGTCGCCCTTAGTCCGTCCCCTCCTTCCCAGAACAATGATATATCTCCCATTGTCATCACTTCCTACTGCACTACAATCCACATTCATGGAATCATTCTCTGCCACTTCCACCACCTCCAGCAGGACTACATCATCAAATGCATATTCCCCTCCCGTCCACTGTGAGCATTTCACGGGGACCATTCCTTCTGTGACACCCCCGCATCACCCTGAACACTTCCCCACTCCCCCCCACTCCCCCCCCCCATGGCACCTACTCATGCAATTGCAGAAGGTGCAGCACTTGCCCAATAACCTCTTCACTCCTCACTGTACAAGGCCTCAATCACAACTTCCAGTTGAAGCAGCATTCCACTTGTATTCGTTCAATCCAGTCTCCTGTCATTGCTGCTCACAATGCCGTCTCCCTTACACTTGGGAGACAAAACAGAGACTGTTTTAAGGAACTCTTCCACTCTGTCTGTTGGAATAATCCTGAACTTCCCCTTGCTTTCCATTTCAATAACCTTCGTTGTTCTCATGTTGACTTTTCGTTCCTGAGCTGCTGTCATGTTTCAAAGAAGCACAACCCAAGCTTGAGTAATACCTCACTTTACACTTTGGTACATTACAGCCTGTAGGAGTTAATATTCAATTCCATAATTACACAGCCTGACCCCATTATGGCTGTTCTCCATTTTTAAAGTCTGTGACTTGTTTATCTTGCACTCAATAGAGAGAAGCCATTTCTCCCATTTACACTTTATTTTACACCCATTTTACAAACGTTTCTCGTTCACCACAATTAAAAGCTAATTCCTTTGTGGCATTGCATCTCCACATGCTCTGTTTCCCATCATCCCTCGTCCACTTTTGTCAAGGGATTAAGGAGTTCTTTTCAGTTCTGAATAAGGGTCTCGCTGGACTTGAAACAGAGTCTCTTTTTCTCCGTCCCCACAGATTCTGCTAGATCTGCTGAATTTCTCCAGCAATTTCTTGTTTTGAACAGCTTGAAAGAGGTGTGTCCAAGCTGCTGAAATGCCCTGTCCATCATGGAACGCCATACACCGGGGAGTGAACAATAACGCAAGATGTAGAAATTCATTGGTTCTGAAACGACATAGGACTGGCATTATTGACGCTACAGAGTTCTTAATGAAGACAATGGAGAGAAACAGAGAGAAACACATTCAATCTAAGCACCGAAGGTGGCACAACTGGAACTGAAGAGATCCATATGGATGTTAGAATTAGAATCGCTAATGTGGAAACAGACTCTTCGGCCCAACAAGTCCACAACGATTCTCTGAAGACTAAACCAACCAGACCCATTCCCATATCGTACACGTAGCCCTGACTAATGGACCCAACCTACGCATCCCTGAACACTATGGACAATTTAATAAGGCCAATGCACCTAAACTGCATGTCTTTGGACTGTGGGTGGAAAATGAAGCACCTGGAAGAAACCCACGCAGACACAGGGAACGTGTAAACTCCACGCACTTAGTTGCTGAAGGATGGAATCGAACTTGGATCCGTAGTGTTGTGAGGCAGCCGCACTAACCACGGATGTACGGTTCTGCCTGGCAGAATATTCTTTGGGGTTTTGAGAATCATGACAGTTAAGAGGTGTGACATCATGGACAAACGCTCAGAAGAATGAGAATACAAAAAAGGAAGTGTTACCACATTCGAAACTAGAGAAGGTCATGGTGAAGGGGTCTTGGTGAATGGGTCTCGGTGTGAACTGGGGGATAGACGGCTGAATTGCAATGCAGAAATTGCAGCTCAAAATTGGGAATTCATGTGGTACTGTCGATCACAGCTGTACAGAAGGAGAATTGTATTGAATCATAATCTGTAACTTTATGCCCACGATAATCCCTCAGTCTATCAATCCCATTAAGATGATCGATGTTTCAGAGACGAGTTGGTGAATGTACTAGGGTCAGAACTAGATATACCTAAAACTGATGACAATCCATTTAAAGCTACAGCACGTGACCACTGTACTTACATTCCAAACTGCAGGACTAATATCTGATAGACCGGGAGAAATGATGACAAAGCAAACAGATCAGATAGACGCTCTACAGTACTGCCACATCCAGTCAGAAACGGAGTTGAACTATGAAACAACTGACGATAAAAGAGGACTCCACAAATATTATTTAAAAACAACATTGTTCAATGGGATCAGGGCGTCACTGTTCATGTCATCATTTATTGCCCAGAGAGTAGTTAAGAGTCAACCATATTGCTGTGGGTCTGGAGTTACATGTGCTCAGAGCAGGTATGGATGGCAGGTTACATTCCTTAAGGCCATCAGTGAACCAGATGCGTTTGTCCTACAATGAGCAATTGATTCATGATCTTATCATTAGACTGTTAATCCCAAACATGTATTCGACTTGAATTCCACCATCTACTCTAACAGGATTCGAAATCAGGTCACCAGAGCATTACTGGGGTTGTTAGGCTAACATCTCAGCAGCTATTAGATTAGATTACTTACAGTGTGGAAACAGGCCCTTTGGCCCAACAAGTCCACACCGCCCCGCCGAAGCGTAACACACCCATACATCGACATCTACCCCTTACCTAACACTACGGGCAATTTAGCATGGCCAATTCACCTAACCTGCACATCTTTGGAGTGTGGGAGGAAACCGGAGCACCCGGAGGAAACCCACGCAGACATGGGGAGAACGTGCAAACTCCACACAGTCAGTTGCCTGAGGCGGGAATTGAACCCGGGTCTCTGGCGCTGTGAGGCAGCAGTGCTAACCACTGTGCCACCATGCCGCCCACTGAGGCTATTGCTGAGGCTATTGCTCTACCATTCATCGAAAGAATGGAACCTTCCTGTACATCAGTGTAAAAGACAAAGATGCCGTGTCTGCACCATCGTCAGGCAGAAGTGTTGCTTGAATGACTCCCACAGAATCACCAGTCTTCAACCAATTCGATTAGCTGCACGTGACATGAAGAAACAGCTGAACACAGTAGATGCGACAAAGGCAATGGCCCCCGACACCATTCTTGCAAAAGGACTGAAGACTTGTGCTGCACAACAAGCCGTGTCCCTGGGGACGCTGTGTCATTCCAGCTCCAACTCTGACATCTCCCTGGCAATGTGTAAAATTACTCAGCTATGTACCATCCCCTAACAGGGGAATAATCACAAGCTGACCAAATACCACCCACTCAGTCCCATCACGACAATCAAATTGATGAGAGTTCTTTCTGCCAGAGGTGTCAAGCAGCGAAGAAATAACCAGCTCAGTGTGGTTTCCCATAGGTCCCCATGTGGAGATGATGCTGTTGTGGAAATGTCACTGGATTGCTAATCTAGACCAGCTTAATGCTTTGGCAGCTGGTGGATGTTAGAAACAATTAATAAAATATCTTGATGTAAAATCAGGTGCCGGTATTACTGACATTGAAGCCCATGTCAATTGTCAACATAAATGTTCTTCCCTATTGTACATTCTGGAAATGAATCTCCCGTGCCTTTCTGGCCTTGCCTAAATGTGACTCCAGATACAAAGCCATGTGGTAAACTCATCAGTCGTCTCCGAAACTGTCAAGCAAGGCCATTGTACCAAACTGTTCCGAGGTCTTAAATGATGAACCTGGACAGAACTCCGGGCACCAACCTGTGTATCGGAAAAAGGAATGGGAAACGCAGTCCTGTTGATCCTTCAGAGACCTCCTTCCTAACATCTGAGAGTTTGTAACAACAATTACAGAGCTTTCCCACATACTGCACAGAAACATCAGGAAAGGGGTAGGTCATCCAAAACATTGAGCATTCCCCACTCTAGCTTTTGGCCAAACATCTCTTCAATTGACTTTGCCCAAACACTGTATACTCTATATCCTTTGAAGTGATTAACAATCTGGATAAAAAATGAAATAGGAACTTCTGTCCGTCCATTTGGTGACGAAGTCAACAAAGGTATACACATAAGTCTCTTCACAGAGCAACAGGTTTACATCAATTCCTTTTAAAATATTAACCATTATTTTATTTTTCCAAGCAATGTGCTCAATGTCACGTCTATCCACATTATTCTTCACCTGCCACGTATTTGCACATTCCCTCCAATTTTCTCAATCACCTTTGAACTTCTTTACAACCTGATCACCCACTCTCAATCTCAATTTCGGGCCATCAGCGGATTTGTAAAGGTTACATACAATGCCCTTGAACAAATGCTTGCCATGCTTTCTGAATAGCTGGGGTCCACACATCAATTCCTGGATTATCATGTTAGTCATTGATTTCCACTCCAAAATATATAGAACTGTTTATACTGATTCACGTTTTCCTATAAACTCTCCCATTCTCAACCCATGCAGTATATTAGATCTAGCTGTCACACACTGATATGGACCAGGACAGACCTCCTCAAATCATTTCAAGGAAGTAGCGCAGACCCAACCTTTGCTCATTGACTTAAGCAGGTGTAAGGTGGATATCTCAGGTGTGATGCAACTGAATATAACACAAACACAAGAGGATAACAGACAGAGTAACGGAACTATCTGAAAAATCAACAAATTAGCTGTCAACTCCGGATTCAAACCAGTGAAACTCTTTTCAACCCCATCCAGTGCCAGTACATTCTTTCTCAAGTAAGGCAGCTTAAAACTCATACAATACTCCAGGTGTGGCCTCACCAGCACCCTGTATAGCAGCAAAATAACTTACCTGATTTTAAATTGAATCCCTTCAGCAACGACATATAATTTGCCTTCGACATACACACTTGCTGTACCTACAGACCAAGCTTGTGTGATTCATGCACACGGGCACCCAGGTCCCTCTGCAGAGCAGCATGCTGCAACGTTTTACCATATAAGTAATAATCCTTTTTTACTGGCACTCCTAACAAAATGAATGAATTCCCATTTACTGACATCGTATTCCGTCTGCCAGACATTCGCCTCCTCACTCAAAGTATCTGTGTTCCTCTTAAAAAGTTTCATAGATCTCTGCACACTTTGCTCTGCAACTCATTGTCGTGAGGACTGCTGATGCTGGAGATCAGAGCTGAAAAATGTGTTGCTGGAAAAGCGCAGCAGGTCGACCTGCCACTTTCAGCGAACAATGGACCTGAACACCCAGATCACTCTGTCCATCAATTTTCCCCAGGGCTTTTTCCAGTTACTGTATAATTCGTTCTCGAATTGGATTTTCCAAAATACATCACCTCACATCTGCCCATTCTCCACCCAACTCTCCAATCTATCTCTATTCAGCTGTGTTCGGTGACAGTCCCCTCAAATTTCTGCTACCCTACCAATCTTAGTGTCACCTGCAAACTTGCTAATCAGACCGCCTATACCTTCCTTCAGATCATGCAAGTATATCACAACAGTGGTCCCAGCACGGTTCCCTGTCAAACACCACACAGAACAGTTGTCCATTTTGAGAAACTTGCTTCCATTACTACTCTCTGTCTCCTGTTACCCAGCCAGTTCTCTAACCCATCTAGCTAGTACACCATGGAGCCCGGAGACTTCACCTTCTCCATCAGTCTATTTCATCAAACGCCTTACTGAAATCCATGTATATGACAACTATCCACTATCAACTTTGTCATTCCACAAAGAATTCTATTACGTTTGCTAAGATGTGACCTTCCCTGCACAAATCATGGAAGGTCTTGTGTGGAGTCTGACTTGTTTTACCCTAGAGTCATCCTGGTTTTTTTTCCAAAACAGGATTTTATAAAATACCACAATGATTGGCTGCGTACAAATTGAATGTTGTTTTGAACAAAATACAATCTATCCACAAATATAAATCTGCAAACGCAAATTAGCCTCCCAGATTTATAGGTGTGTCTGTGCGAGAGATGCGGAGTGTGTGTGTGTGTTTGGGGGGGAGGGTGGCGTGCGAGTGAGAAAGAGAGGATATGTATGTTTGTTTCTATGTGTGTGAGCGAAAGAGGGTGTGTGTGTGTGTGTGTGTGTGTGTGTGTTTAAGGATGAGAGTGAGCGTCTGTGCTCACGTTAAGACACAGACAGATTTGGCAGATCCCTTTCCCCACACACACTCACTCCGTGGTTTCAAAGCTTCCATGCTCTGCAGCCTCTGCTCCATTTGTTATTTATGTTACAGACCCTGATGTTGTAACTACAGTCTCCATGCTCCATCCAGAGTTGGGTCACTAAATCCTCTGGTCTCCCTGAATGTCTGAGGCAGCTCACAGCACAACCTCCAGCAAATGATCCCCAGTCCCTCCACTAACTTTTCAATAACAGGAGACAATCAGACTTCCGTCCACTAAAAGTGAGATATGTACTCCTTTATAATTATACTTCAGGATCCTCCTCGTGTTTCTGACCACGTGATCAGCTGTGAGGGACAAACACAGGCGTTCAGTAGACAGGCACAGACCAAGTTTTAAATACATGAGTCAAAGATGCTGAAACTCCCTGTCCAACATGAAGCACAACTTGGGACACACTGGGAAGTGAGCAATTACCCGAAACACCATCCCCTGTCCATGGAGCACCACATGGGACACACCAGCAAGTGAACAACAGCCCAGCACACACACCGCTGTCCAACATGGAGGACAACGTGGGACACACCGGGAAGTGAACGTCTGCCCTGCACACACACGCACCTCTTCATGAAGCACCTCAAGGGACACACCAGAGAGTGAACAACAGCCCAGCACTCCCTCCCCTGTCCATGGAGGACCAGATGGGACACAGCGGGAAGTGAACAACAGCCAGATACACACCATTACATTATTTCTGAACTGCATAATACCAGTATTCGATACAATACACAACCAAAAACAAAGGCCAGAGGAAGATACAGAAGGACAGAGACGTTCACGTTAAAGATAAAAACGGACAATTAAGACAAAACCAGAGCATGTTGTTGAAATATGTGAAAAAACAAGGGAGTGGGTCTATCTGGAGCAGTGAAACCTTGGCGGGTCAGTTCACAAAAATGAGAACATTGAATAAAGGCATTGCCAGATCAGCTGACCACATTTATTCACTAAATTCTGAATTTGCCTCACAGAACAAACACAGAAACTATACACTGGGACAAGTAGACAACCCAGCGTGGAGAACTATGCAGACTGTGCCAGTGTATTGCTTAGTAAACTGGTCTATCTGCACAGCATGGGCAGCTGTGCAGACTGTGCTAGTGTATTGCTCGATAAGGTGGAATATCTGGCCACATGGGGAACTGTACAGACTCTGCTAGTGTATTGCTCAGTAAGGTGGACTATCTGCCCAGCATGGCAGTATTGCAATACTTTGCCGGTATATTGCTGCCAAATTTGCACTGCGTAACTGACTAACACGGGGCAATTTGGCGCCCATACTGCGACTGACAGTAAATGGGCTCCCACAAATTAATGTCTCTGTATCTCCATGCATCAGTTCAAAACAAGGGGTTTTATGTGTGCGTTTGTGTGTGGTTCTGGGGCAGTGTTAGATGTGAACATTATTGTCTAAGAGAGAGCACACATGGAGGAAATCAGTTCAAATGTGAACAACTGTAAGGGCTTGGTATAATGGACAGAGAGAGATAGTCATGGGCAGCTGTTAATGACGTTCTTGAGAATATTAAATAAAGGCATTGCCAGACCCAATAGCATTATAGATCAGTATGCACAGGAATGATGGATGGATGGGGAGTTCTGTGTGATATCAGATATGAACTGTGGAGTATTGACTTTGAGTTGTTTTGCACGTTTGCAGCTGTGAGTGTCAGCCACAGGCGAATGCCATCTTTAAGACTGTATTTCACAGCTCATGGTTGAAGTAGAAGATGGAATGAGCCAGTGAAGTATATACTGGATTTATCAGTGGTTATAATTAGGAATGGTCAGTGTATAGTGTCAGGAATTGGTTCATGTCCAAAGGGATCACCACTGTTGTTATTTGTCTATTTAAGCTTCATATATTGGTCGGGGATGAGATGGAGTCAGAGGAAGGAAATGTAGTTTGTAACCAGAACAGAAGATAGTGACCTCAATTCTATCAATAATTAGATAGCAAGTGCAGTGATACAAGGGATCATGGTTCACAGCTGAAACTGAGCAAGTCAACATAGCAACCCATAAGTAACACTGCCAGAAGCAAGGAGGGAGAGAGTGAATTCACAATTTAGTAGTGGTTTGTCAAGTGAATATGTGGATTTAGAGTCTTAGAAGGAACAATAACAGTGGCAAGGAGGGTAGGGTCAATGAAAGAACAGTATTATTGTCAAACATGATTTATAGAATTAATGACTGAACAGTGAGACTTACCAGGTACACCAACGGAAGCCAGAATTGGATAATAAAAATATTGTATAATGTAAAGTGCATATTTGATCCGCCGCAATAATGGCCATCGATCATAATATGGAGAAAGAAGCCAAACATCCCTGTATAAACTGTTGTCCATTCTTGTGACATTCCAATCGAATGTTCGCAGATTGTGATCCATTGCTGTAACATTCCAGTCTAATGTTCTCAGATTCTTATTCATTGTTGAAACATTCCAGTCTCTTGTGCTCAGACTCTGATCTCTCCCCCCGTGGTCTCTGGAGCTGCTGATTCCTGTTAACACTGTTGGTGATGCTCCCACCATACTGTGCAATAACACATTGAACGGAGCCCAGTTTTCATTAAAAGATGGAAACCGTCCACTGGGATAATTGCAACACATGGAGACTAACATTAATCACAGTCACTGAACAAACAGGTCCAGTTAACCCCTTCCTGACATCACTTTTCATATCCCAATAAAAGTGAACATTTATTCGGTGCGGGTGGAATGGATGGGCGTTGCTGAGGGATGGACCATAAATCTTTCAATATTCTTATTGTTTCTTCCGTGCATGTGGGAGTAGAGCCAGAACACTGCAGGACTATGTATATTACATACTGTTTATAAACGGCGAGATTGAAAAAGTAACAGACCCGCTGCATAAGGTGACTGGTGGGGTAATTTCCAGAGCCAATAAACCAGTGTATATATTTATTGTCCATTTACTTTGTGTAATGTTGCTCTTAGTTTGATGTGCACGGTTGTCAAAATCTTCCATAACCTTAGGACATCATTCAGAGCATCTGGAGTGCTGCGCAGGGACAGGAGGAAGTCATTGTGTTCCCACTCCACTGTTACAAAGGGGAGGCCATTTAGCCTCTCAAGTCTGTTACAGAGGGACAGGAGGAGGCCATTCTGCTTTTTGAGCCTGTTATGCAGTAACTATCAGTTGTAAAATACTTACGGACAAAAATACTCCTAATATAAATTTTAAAGTTGTAAGTTGACTCAGGCCAACTTTGAACGTTTTATTTTGACACTTTGAAAAGCTGCTTTGGAGAAGCTGTTGGCGGGAAAGTGGGAGGCCTTCACAAATGAGTTACAGAGTCTAGCGACACAATGTTCCTGCCTATGAGCAGGGTAAGGCAGGTTGGTGTAGGGAATGCTGAATGGCGAGCAGAATTGGGGCTCTGTTCAAGAAAAGGCGGAAGTATGTGATTGGTACAGACAGTCGGGATCGAGTGAATCCATCGTGGAGTACCAGGGATATGGGCTAATGCTCAAGAGGGAAATCAGGAGGGCAAAATGGGGACATAAGATATCTTTCGAAAATAGGGTAAGGGACATTCCAAAGAGATTCTACAATTACAATAAGGTCAAAAGAATAACTAGGGAGAGAACAGGACCCCTTAAAGATCAGCAATGTTGATCTATGTGTGGAACTACAGGAGATCGGTGAGATACTGAATAAATATTTTGCATCAGTATTTACTGTGGAGTAGGATATTGAAGGTAGAGAACTTGGGGAAATGAATAGTGATATCTTGAAAATTGTCTATATTACAGAAGATGAGGAACTGGATGTTTTAAAGTGCATTAAGGTGGATAATCCCCGCTGACCTTTTAAGTGACTCTTGGTTAGGCACGTGGATTTTAGTACAATGAAGGGCATGAAGTTTAGTCTGACCTTAGAGTTGGATAAACTGCCGGCACAACATCAACAGCTCAAGGGCCTGTCCTGTGCTGCACTGTCCTATGATCCATGAACTAATCAGATGTATCCCAGATCTGTTGGGAAGCTAGAGAAGTAATTGTTCGGTCTCTGGCTGAGATATTTGTATCATGGACAGTCACAGGTAAGGTTGTGTCATTGCTTTAGAACAATTGCTAAGGAAAAACCAGGAAACTGTAGACAAGTGGGACTGATGTCATTGGTGGGTAAGTTGTTGGAGGGGATTCTGAGGGACTGCATTTACTTTTGTTTAGAAATGCAAATTCCGATTAGCGATAATCAACATGACTTTGTGTGTGGGAAATCGTGTCTCACTAATTTGATTTATCGTTTTGAAGAAGTGACGAATAAGATTGACAGAGGCACAGAAATAGAAATGTAGAATAGAATATAGACTTTAGTAATGCATTCAAAAGGGTTCCGCATGATAAACTCGTTAACATGGTGAGATCAAATGGAATACAGGGAGAGTTGGAGGTAATTGGCTCGAAGGATAGTAGACGAAGGAAATGTTTGTGAAGTGTTATATAGTTTTGGACTAGAGTTCTGTGGCCAGCAGTGGACCACAAGGATCGAATGGCTTTTGTCATTTTATATAAATAATTTGGATGTGAATACAGTAGGAATTGTGAGTTTGCAGATAACACCAAAATTGGTGAGGTAGTGGACAGTGCAGGTGGTTAACTCAGAGTAAAACGGTACGCTGATCAGATAGGCTAAAGGGCCGAGGAGTGGCGGATGGAGTTCATGTTAGACAAACGGAAGATGTAACATTTTGTTGAGGCAAATTGTATTAGCGCTTATAGTTAGACTCCTGGGAAGTGTTTTCAAACAGACAGCTACATAGAAATTAGAGAAGCCCTGCAGTGTGGAACCAGGCCATTTGGCCCACCGAGTCCACACTGACCCTCCAGATAACATCCTGACCAATGAACCCAAAGGTTACCCCGGTAACTCTACAATCCACCAAACCTGCACATCCCTGGATACTACAGAGCAATTTCGTGAGGTCACTAAATCTAATCTGGCCATTTTTGGCTGTGAGAGGAAAACCAAGCACCCAGAGGAAACTCACGCACACACAGAGATAAGGTGCAAACACCGCACAGAGTATCACCAAAGGGTGGAATCTAACCCAGGTCATTGGTGCTGTAAGTCAGTATTGCTAGCCACTGTGCCACTCAATGACCAGCTGCGCGAGAAACTGCATCCTCCCACTTTCTCTGGATCTGTCACATCAGTTCAAATGATGCCGAATTCCAGTGTGGTGCTTGCCGACAAGCCCTCCTTTACCTCCACCCCAGAATTCACATTCTGGTGGACAGGAACTTAAGCTGTGACTGACGCATTGCCTGCTCTTCTGTCCTCACCCCTTCCCCTTCTTCCAAGTTGTCCATTAATACTGCAGCATGCAAGATAATTGCTGATTTGCTGCATATACTGGAGATCGAAAACAAAAGCTGTTCTGGTGAAGAATTCCCAAATTAAAAATTTTGACTCACTCTCTTCCTACACAGGATTAGGAAAGAATGAATTCTGAAATGAATTCCTGATGAAGGGCTTATGACCGACACATAGACTTTCCTGCACAATGGATGCGCCCTGACCCGCTGTGCTCTTCGAGGGCCAAACTTTTGACTTTCTTCCTTCAAATAGTACCAGACCCGTTGAGTTTTGCCTGCAAACGCTTATATATCTAATTTCCTGTTTAGAACGTACACATTTTTTCACTGCAGTATTGACTTTCATACACATCTCCGACCAGTGTTTGCAAATAAATCTTGTTTATAAACTCCAGTCAAATTGTTTCTGTGTAATCTTATTGCTGGGGTGAGATGAATGGTAGATTCAGTGAGATTTTTCCTGAGGCCTTTCTTGACATCACAAAATCTCGCTGTACTTTGTTCAAACAATATATGAATTGAAAAGGCAGAGAAGGATATGGGCCAAGGGAAATGGGGTTAATGTGGACAGACATTTTGGTTGGTATGGACCAGTTTTGGCTGAATGGCCTGTCTCTGTGCATGACCATAAATGAAAGTGGTTTTGAGTATAGACATGAAGGGTGAAATTGAGCAACAATGTCTTGGAAGGATAATTTCACAGGTTTCAGAATGCTGAGATATAGACATTTCAATAGCATCCGGCAAAATAAGTCAGTATTACTAGGAGTGATGGTGAATGGAATATAGTAATGAGTTCAGAAGATGGAGAGTTGTGGATGAGGATTTATTCTGCAGCTCTGTAACTGTGAATGAGGGCAGCAGAGTCTTCAACTCGTCGGGTTGAATCTAACAATAATTTGTCTTGGAGTGATTTTCATTGAGTGTGACGGGGGATTGTCTGCACGAGGCCGAGCTAGTTTCCTGGTGCTATCATATCGAACTCACCTCATTAACTACCCATTCTACCCCATGGTGTCCCTCTCATTCAATGCTAGCCCCATTCTCTCACCCATCTTGGCTGGAGGTACCCACCATCGCCCGGAGGCCCCTGGACATTCCATTATCCCTTGCACTGGTGCCTTCTTTAAAAGGACGATGGGCATTCGATTGAGCTTTCCTCAGTTTGGAGCTGCCATGTACAGTTTACCCAGAGCATAGCAGATAAGGGTCAATTACACCACAGTTTGTCAACAGGGTCACAGATATCCTGGTGGATGAGTTAGTACATCTCTTCACAGAGTGGGCCACACCACCAGTCCCACCGAGCATGATCTGAGCTCACCACCCAGCTCAGTGTAGCACCTGCGATCTGTAGCAATGTCCAGCAATACAAGACAAAGATCAATAACATTCCCCACTCTGTGAGGATAAGGTCATTGTATGCTCTCTGGTCCCTCGTGCTAAATGTATGTCTGTTCCAGCACCGACACCCGTACAAGGCTCATGCTCCACCACTCCCACTCCTGCGTGCAGCACCCACCCCTCTCTCTCTGTGTCTCTTGCCTTTGTAATATGCCCACAGATGGTAGAATTGTCTGGAGAATGCTGATTATGGAATATTCCAAATAATTCCCAGTTTCAGGAAAATGATAGTGCCCCAGTGTGTAAAACATTAGGTGAAGGAACAGAGTATTTCTTTTTAAGTCACATGCAACGAAAATCCATCATGAGTCCATTCAGGCCTTCAAATGTGCTGTACCATTTAATAAGATGGAGGATGATCTGACTGTCTTCTGAGCTTCACGTTGCAGGAACTTTCAATCATTTTCAGCCCTCTGGTTTCCTGTCACTGACCAGACAACACTCACACACTTCCTACCTTGGGTTTCTTCAAGCATGTGTTCGGGATGCATTTCCCATGGGGACCAAACATCAAAAAGAATATTCCATCAACTTTTTACTTTCAGACAATGGTTAGCATGCCACACACAGAGCAGACAAAAATGTACTTATATTTTATAGATATCGATCTCTAATCACAATTATTAATTTTGGTTATTTCGCTTGGGTCACCTTATTATATTCAACCAAATATAGCATCCAATCAACTGTCTCGCTATAAAATACAATTTCCAGCGAAGCATTTTTTCTTCCTCAGCCATTATCTTGACCGTTATCTGAATTGTACCTTTTTTCCTTCTTATCAAAATTTATATTTTACTTTGACTTTGGCTATTTCTATCTATAGCAGTTACACAGTCTCGCAATCTGTTGGCTGGATGGATGGCTTATGATGCAGGGGAAGGCCAACAGCGCAGATTCAATTCCCCAATCAGACAGAGGTTTCCACGAAGGGGACGCTCTCTTAACGTCATCCTGTCACCCGTGGTGTGATGATCCTTAAGATACACCATAATTTCTGGTCTCACTAATGAGAAAGTGGTCCTTTGGGACTCTATTCTATCCATGTTAACATTTTATTTTTTTCAAAAATATTTTTATTCAGAGAAAATCTTTTTAGTGCTTCAGTGAACTCGGAAAACAATGCAAATTGAACACAGTTACACCCATGTGCATGTACATTAAAAAAAAACAAGGTATATCAACGGACCGAAGGAAAATTTAAAAAAATTAAAAAAACAAATAGTAGAACTCAGTGTAACAAAACTATAGCTCTCAACCTTCTAGAACCTTAACTAATACACATTCATTTGTTCGTACTTCTTCCTCTGTGGACATTAGATTCATTAGTCAAGTTCGTCATAGCTATATAAAAGTCCTTATTTGGTAATTCAAAAAGGGTTGCCATGTCTTATAAAAGTCCTTTATTTTCTGGTGCAACATACCTTTACAAAGGTCCAAAGAGCTATGCTCCTTGAAGAGGTGACGACAACCCAATAAACCCAGGGGATTTTCAGACACCCAACACAACAGAACCTTTTTTCTGAACAAAGAGAGTGAGGCTATCGAAGTATTTTTTTTCAAATGCACATGTGAGTAAGGTAAACTGGGCAGGCCCAGGAAAAGGGAAACCTGATCCAGCTCCAATTCGGTCTCCAAAATTCTCTCAATCCCATCGAACACACCGCTCCTATAGCGCTGGTGGAATGAGTAAGAGTGCCCATAGTCAATCTGTATTTAAGACATATTCCCATCTTGAATTCTGAGAGAGGATCAGGGGCCAAATATATGAAGAATCTTCAACTACATGGCAAGAGACTTCTCGCAGATCGACATCCTTCTTGTATTTTCACAAATATCCTCCCCTGTGTCCGAAGAGATCTGAACGCCCAAATCTCTTTGCAGACCTCAGAAAAGCACAAAGTCTCGTCTGAGGACCCACTCTCCAACAAATGATAAAGGGTACTGACAGAGAGTGTGTTCTTAGCACTAAGCACCCTCTTCTCTGTATCAGATCTGTACGGGTCTGTTAAAAGCGTGGTTCTGTTTTGAATAATATCTCTGATCTGATGAAAAGAAAACAGAAGAGATCTCTACTCGGTAGTCTATAGTTAACACTTATTTGATCAAAGGACTTCCTTGTTTCTCCCTCAGATAAATCATCGTAGCAAGATATACCCACGAGTTTCCCATAGTTTAAACATGGAATCCAGTATCCCCGGTCGGAAACACGGTACACCACATTTTTGGATAAGAAATGATGTGTGGCAATATTGCCCTCGATCGGACACATTGCCCTCCCTACTTTAAAATCATTGATACTCATTGGAAAATGGCAATTCTTTGTACCTGTCCTCATTTTGTCTATGAATATCAGACTAATAAGGGAGCACTTTGCCTGAGAAGCTTCAATATCTAACCATATTGATGCCGAGGCCTCACTAACATCGGGTAAAGAAGAGCTTAATTGATAGATGTTAATATCCGGGAGAACTACTCACCACAAACTGTGGGGTCATTGTAACTTGGTTAACATGATATCGGGTAGCTTATGGTGACAAATCAAAAAGCTAAATCATCCATTAAGTCTCCTAAATGTCTGCCTGGGAAACATTAAACAAAACATTCACACGGGGTATCGCAAACATGGGAGGGAATTCATTTTAAAAAGAGCTATCCGACCTAGCCAGGACACTGGAAGTGCCTCCCATCTTCGAAGGTTTTGTTTAATTTTGTCAAACAAATGCATGAATTCCTCATTAAATGTAAGTCCAAAGATAGGATTAATAAATGTAATTAAATAGAGAATATCCCCATACCCCCAGGACCATTGAAAAAGTAACCAAGTTTCTCCATCATCATCAGGTATTTCCCCAAGATCGCCCACAGACATGGCCTGAGACTTTGTAAAATTAATTGTACAGCCAGAAAAGGCACCATTCGAACTGATGCATTACATGAGGTGAGGTACCAAAACTGTGGGATTTAACAAAATATTAAACCATCATCTGCAGACAATGTAATCTTACGTGACTTCACTCCCACTTCTGGGGCAGCTATGTTGGGATCCCTGCAGATGGCCTTCAACAATGCCTCAATCACCAATGTAAACAACACTGGCAGAAGGGGTCTACCTTGGACTGCCTCTAGGACTATTAATGTTATAGGATCTCACAACATTGGTGAGAAACGTGGCCAGAGGATCGCTTTCAAGGGCCCTAACCCACTTGATAAAAACTTTGCCTCGACCAAACCATTCTAACATATAGAAGAGATGCAGCCACTCAACCCAATGAAATGCCTTCTCTGCGTCTAAAGGGATCACTAATACCTGTATAATTTGTTCTGGACACGCTGGGACCATATTGAGTAATCTCCGAATATTGTTCGTGTATCTGCAGCTCTTTATAAGCTGGTGTGGTCCAGTTTGACAATGGAAGGATACACATTTTCCAGCCGTAATGTAAGGGTCTCAGACAGGATTTTGAAATCAACATTTAAAAGTGAGATGGGCCTATAAGAAGCAAAATCTTCCGGTGTCTTCGTCTTGTTAAGAATAAGAGAGACATGAACCTCTCTTAAGGATGGTAGGATGCAGTCGTGACTGTGTGAGTGACTAACATGGTAAGCATCGGCCCTGACAATAGATTTATAAATTCCACATAAAAATTCACTTGGAAATCCGTCAGGACCGGGCGCCTTTACGCCCTGAAGCTGCTCTACACCCTCCAGCACTGACAATAGTGCAATAAGGCAAGACACTTATTTGGGGCTTACCCCTGGAAGATCCAAGTTCTTGAAGAAAGACTCCATCGTAGTCCACCTCTCCTCATAATGCTCAGTCTGATATAATTCGGAGTAAAATCTCCGAAATGCTGCTTTAACCTTTATGGGATTTCAGGTAAGGGTTCCATTACCTTCCCTAATTGAGGTAGTGGCTTTGGGGCTCTCTTTTACCTCGCAAGATAGGCTAAATACTTGTCCAGCTTATCACCATGCTCAAACAGACTTTGTTTTGCAGAAGTAAGTTCCTTCTTGGCTGTCTGTGTGAGCGTGGAATTCATTGTAGACCGAAGTGTTGTGATCCTCTGCAGCCGAGCCACCGAGGGTCTATCACAGTATGCCCTCTCAGCTGCCTTCAAACGTGCCTGGAGCAAGCGTTCCTGCTCCAACTTCTGCCATATCCTTAGAAATAATTATTCCTTTGGCATAAGCCTTAGCAATTTTCCATAGAATGGATGGGTTACTGGTTGAATCTGAATTAATGGCTCAGAAAGATCTGAATTCATTACAGAAATACTCAATGTACTTTCTATCCTTAAGAATAAAGGGATCCATTCGCCACTGTCTCGAATCTGTTATATTGCCCTTAATCTTAACCAATAAGTAGACTGTTGCATGGTCAGAAATGGTAATATTCCTAATTGTACAGAACACCACCGAATTGAAGATTGCTGCAAGGTGTGGAAGAGATCAACCCTCGTGTGGCATTTCTGCGGGTTAAAGAAAATAGTAAAATCCCTATTTATGAGATGGATCTGCCTCCAAACATCTACCAGCCCCAGTTCCACACAAAAATCCACTAACTGCTCAGATCGTAAAGATGGTACTGGGGATTTTGGGCATTCTGTCCACCGTGGTTGCAAAAGACAATTGAAGTCTCCTCCTACAATAATGTGCTGCGAAGAAATATTAGTTAATTTGGTAAATGCATCTATCAGGAATTTAAGGCTGTGCACCAGGGGGCAATAAACATTCAAAATACCATTTCTTCCCCATATATGTTTGAGGATTATGATCCTCCCGTGGATGCCTAATACAATCTCGTAATTTAAATGGAAGATTCTTCCTCACCAGTATGGCTTCTCCCATACTCCTAGTATTAAATGATTAGAAATAAACCCGATCAAACCCAAACTGCTGCAATGTCAAATGTTCCTTGTCATCAATGTGCATCTCCTGCAATAGGACAAGATCCACCCTCTCATTGTTAAGGCGAGAAAGTACCTTTTTCCTCTTTACTGCCTCCCCTTAATGCTCCAGATACACCATTTAAGCATGACATTAGCCATTACGCACTGGAACAACATTTGAACTCCAGAGAGGAAGAACTCAAATTACACATTGCTGAGCATCAATGAAAAAAGACTCATCGAGCCTAAAAAAAACATACTAACTAAAACTACTACAACTAACAAGCTTTCAAAACTTTCTACAACTAAATAGATATAAAGACAAACAGAATACAGGCTACAAAGTGCCAATGGCAATCAGGAGAGGCATTTAACACCCCCCCCCCCCCGGGTGCATTTGCACGTCACAAATCTTTATCTGCTGCCCCATTATCAATACTACATCCCTGGCAATTAAACACAAAAATCTGGATTGAAATGCCTTTAGGTAGGCATTCAGTCTTCATGATCAGCTTTATAACTCCCTCCAGCTTGAGCCGAACCCGACACACAAACTAAGCAAGAGAAAAACGAGTAGCAAGATTAATCAAGTTAACAGTGAGTACTCTACCCATCCCTGACTGTAATTTAATATTACTTAATACCAGAAAGATTCAACAAACGTTCTTTAAAACGAGAGAAACATGATTGTCGATATCCATTAAAGCATCCAGCCTGCTTTATAGTGTCCACAAAGTTTTCGCGTCCTCTGGATCGTCAATGGATCTATTGAAAGATCCACCAGTGCATAGAACTATTGAAAGCATATGGAGCACCGCTGCGTTCATGAAGGAATACTGAATCTCAAGTTCCCTTAATCTTCTCATGATATCATCAAAAGATTTTCTTTTCTCAATTCCTGCCGCTGAAAAGACCTGGAAGAGCATAATTCTGGAGTCCTCGTCGGATCTTTTCCCTGTGTTCTGGAAGCTTCCATAAGTCTTTGATTGTCTCTGCAACTACGTAATCGCACAAGGACAGGGTGAGGGCTTTGGTCTGAGTCTGACCTACGCTCCATAACCCGATGAACTGACTCACTCTTCCCTCGTCCCTCTTCAGCTTCGAAGTGAAGGAACACGGCAGCCAGTTCTCGAAAAAAACTCACTGGCTGAACACCTTATGTCTCCAGCAGGCCGATGATATGAACAGTCTTAATTCTGCCCCTGTTTTCGAGGTCGTCACCTTTTTCAGTTAAGGTACGGACCTGTTTTCCAAGGGCGAGGATCCGCTCCTTAGAGGAATCGATCACAGTCTCTGCCTCTGCAGTTTGGCGCTCGACCTCATCCGTTCTGTTTCCAAGGCTTTCAAGTTGCTGTTCATGTTTTTGGAGCGCGGCTGAGAGTGGTTCTAGTTTCCTCCTGAATATTTCTTCAATCATGGTTTCAATCATTTCACGTAACTTGATTAACTCGGTGACCAAGGCCTGGTGAGTAACTGGGTCCATCGAACGAGCAGAGGGGGTTGCAACTACAACCTCAGGCATACTGACAGCTTCTGACGTTGCCCTGCATGTTGGGACTTACTCGATCCTTTCCCATGTTTTGTTATTTCCACTTGACAAAACGGAATTAGTAAGGGTTCTATAGCTCATTTAGTGTTCAATTTTAAGTGAATGACTGTTGTGGGGTAGGTTAGATTACCACTGTGATTCAGAGCACAGCAAAGCAGACCTTTCAGATCGCTGCCGTCTTGCTTCTCCGTTAAAACTTTATCGATGTTATCATTTCATTTAATTCCTGGATATTCTGGAGCCGTGCCATTCAGTACCACTGACTACATTTTCTCCACAAGGCATATTGCTACCCATTCCTCGATAATCCTTGACTCCTTTGTGATTCGTGAACCTGCCTCAAAAATATTCAATATCTCTGCCTCGAATACACTGCAGGAAAGAGTGTTTCAAAGACTCACTGCACCCTGAGAAAATAAACATAAACCGACTGATCGATGTGTGAGATTAGTTTTATTTTTGTATCCTGATCTGAGAAAGGATATAGTAATATTGGGAGCAATTCAGAGGTGCTTCCCTTCACTTATTCCATGGATGAAGGGCTGACAATATGGAGACTTTAACAGGTTACTCTTGGAATGAGAGCTGATCTTATTGAAATATACAATGCCTTGAGGTGAATGGATCAACGAGATATCCATATGGTGTTTGCATAGTCCAAACTTGAAGTCATTGTCATCGAATCCGTACAGTGTGGAAGCAGGGTATTCTGCCCATCGAGTCCACACAAATCCACCGAACAGTATCCTACCCAGACATGCCCCCCTACCCTATCCATGTAACCCTGCATTTCCCATGACTAACGCACTTAACCTACACATTCCTCGTCACTCTTAGTAATTTAGCATGGTCAATCACTCTAAGCTGCACATCTTTGGAATATGAGAGGAAACTGGAGAACGTGGAAGAAACCCACACAGACACGGGAAGAATGTTCAAACTCCACATAGCGGGTTGGATGAGGTTGGAATTGACCTCAGCTCATTGCTGATATGAGGTAGCAGTGCTAACCACAAATCCACCATACTGCTCCATTAGCCCAAATAGTTACCTGCGGTTGATGAAAGAAATGTGCCTGACTTGTCCCTGTCACTGAATCTGGCCCAGTCTGAAACCTTTATAATCGGTCATATCACCAATCTGGTTACATTTAAAATGTGCTATGAGCAGTGGAGAAGTGGGAATAGAAAAGGAAACTGTTGACACCCTCCAACTTCAGTCAGAACCGGATTGAGGAGAAATTGTCAAAGTTGGATTTCATTAAAGTGGGAATTCTCTTTCTCAGAAGTTTGGGATGGTTGAATCTTTATATGAAAGCAAGGCTGGCCTCGTCTGATTGTTTATAGACAGGTGAATCAGGGATAATGGTGCATGGAGAGAAAAATGCAGCTGGGACCACAATGAGATGAGTCACGACCTTATTTACGTGTGGAGTAGTATCAAAGGGCCGAATGGCCCCCTCGTGACCCTCAGCCCTGTGTTCTGATGTTCTATTCAGCCCTTCGGCCCTGCTACACAGGGGCAGATCGAGGTCACTCCGATGGTTAGGTGCAGTTTCAGAAATGTACTTAGAACATTCAGGCTGGGTCAGAAAGTGGCCACCAACCTCAATCCTTCATTCCAGGCTTCCCCTCGCTGTAACTTCTGCTCCATATGTGAGTCATGTTCCAGACCCAGATTCACAGTGAATACAACCACCATACCCCACCAAGGGCTAACTCAAAGAAATCTTCTGGTCTCCCTGAATGCAACATTGTACAATACGATTTCCAGGAAAATAACCCGTTACTTTCCAAAAGCATAACATAAGAATGCAAGAAAAAGGAACAGGAGTCGGCCATTCGGCCCCTCAAGCCTGAACGCTCATTTAATAAGAACATGTCTGAACTCCGCTTTCCCACGCAATTCGTTGTATCCCTCCACAACTCCTTTGGAATAGGGAATTTTAGACATTCACTACCTTCTGAGAATAGATTGAAATTGGTGTTCGTTATTCGGTATCTATCTCCTTGAGTTCGAGGCTCAGGGGAAACACCTTCTCAGCATTTACCTTGTCAAGCCCCCTCTGTATCTTGTAAATTTCAGTACGATCACCCTTATGCATTTCAACTGCAATGAATAATCGCCCCAGCGTTTTCGATGCAAACAATAAATCAACCCTTTCCTACCAGGAACCCGCCTCATGAACCAACCTAGTTACTTGCAACATCAGCATGCTGACGTTACGTTTCATGCACATGAACAATCCAATCTCATTGTACTGCTCCTTTTTTTGGGAGTCCTCTCCATTAAATAACAGCCTGAATTTTGGTTCTCAGTGTCATCTACAAACTCGGATGTATATTGCACTCAGCTCCCGCCGTCAGGCTATCAGTGCAGATTGTAAATAACTGATGCCATCGGCCTGATATTTGTGGTAATCCAGTCGATACACCTTTATCATGAAGATCCAGTAATCCTGACTCTCCGATTTCTATGTGTTAACCCACGGTCATTCCATGCTAATATATTATCTGTCAAACTAAAAGCCTCTGTCTGAGTGCAGAGCATCAAGTCCCTCGGAGTGATGATAACTCACAACCTGTCCTGAACGTCTCACATAGGTCCGATGGTCGGGAAGGTTCAACAATGCCTCTCCTTCCTGAGGTGATACAGGAAAATCAGCATACACTACTTCTACAGATGCACCATTGAGAGCGTATTGTCCTGGTGGATAACAGCCTGGTACGGCAACTGCTCTACTCAGGATTGTTAGAAACTACAGAAGGTTGGATGCACAGCTCTGACCAACACGGACTCTAACATCGCAACCATTGATTCCATTTACATGGCTCGTTGCCGCAGAAAAGCTGCCAACATCTACCCCAGATTACTGAGGGAAGGGAGACAGGAAATATCTGGGGCATTAACAGATATCTTTGTAGCATCCTTGAACACGGCCGAGGTCGTGGAAGACTGGAAAATTGTGAAGCCCCTTGTTTAAGAAAGGTAGTAGGGATAATCCAGTTAATTATGGGCTAGTGAGACTGATGTCAGGGGTAGGGAATCTGCCAGAGAAGATACTGAGGGATAGGATCTACTCTCATTTGGATGAAAATAGTCTTCTCAGTGATGGACAACATGGTTTTGTGCAGAGAGGGTCATGTCTTAACAACTCAATAGAATTCTTTGAGGAAGTGAAAAAAAGTGATTGATGAGGGAGATACTGTAGATGTCATGTACATGGCCTTCAAGAAGGCGTTTGGTATGTTTCCCCTCGGTCGGGTTATGGAGAAAGTGAAAGTCACATGGTGCGCTAGCTACGTGGAGAAAGAACTGGCTGGGCAACAGGAGGCAGAGAATAGTAAGGGGAGGGAGTTTCTCAAAATTGAGAACTGTGACCAGTGGTTCCATTTAAGATGTTTCTGGAAAGATACATGAATGGGCAGGGAACAAAGGGATACAGATCCTTAGAAAATAGGCGACAGGTTTAGATAGAGGATTTGGATCGGCACAGGCTCGGACAACCGAATGGCCTGTTTCTGAGCTGGAATGTTTTGTTCTAACATTATCAAAGACCAATCACACCCCAGTAATGGTCTCCCACAACCTCTTCCATCAGGCTAAAAGATATGGAAGCTTGAAAACACAGAGCAGCTGGCTCATTAAAAATTTCTTCCTGACTGTTATTAGACGGATGAATGTACTCTCTAATCTCAGATAATACTGATCTTGTTCATGTTGATCTCGCCTCGCGCACGCCGTGTGCAGCGTAACCTACATGCCTCTCAGACATATTTTACAGCCATTGTTCTGCACATCCTTGCTTACTATGATCAGCCTGTACACCTTGGTACAGGTCAAAGTAAATCCTCATCTTCCTCTCCCAGCTCACTCCGAGTTATCTCTGGTCCTCACCCCCAGCACCTCCCATTCCCCACCCCTGCACACTGTGACCCTATCCCCAGCTCACTGTGACCCTATCCCCAGCTCACTGTGACCCCATCCCCAGCTCACTGTGACCCTATCCCCAGCTCACTGTGACCCTATCCCCAGCTCACTGTGACCCCATCCCCAGCTCACTGTGACCCTATCCCCAGCTCACTGTGACCCCATCCCCAGCTCACTGTGACCCCATCCCCAGCTCACTGTGACCCCATCCCCAGCTCACTGTGACCCCATCCCCAGCTCACTGTGACCCCATCCCCAGCTCACTGTGACCCCATCCCCAGCTCACTGTGACCCCATCCCCAGCTCACTGTGACCCCATCCCCAGCTCACTGTGACCCCATCCCCACCTCACTGTGACCCTATCCCCAGCTCACTGTGACCCTATCCCCAGCTCACTGTGACCCCATCCCCAGCTCACTGTGACCCTATCCCCAGCTCACTGTGACCCTATCCCCAGCTCACTGTGACCCCATCCCCAGCTCACTGTGACCCTATCCTCAGCTCACTGTGACCCCATCCCCAGCTCACTGTGACCCCATCCCCAGCTCACTGTGACCCTATCCCCAGCTCACTGTGACCCCATCCCCAGCTCACTGTGACCCCATCCCCAGCTCACTGTGACCCCATCCCCAGCTCACTGTGACCCCATCCCCAGCTCACTGTGACCCCATCCCCAGCTCACTGTGACCCCATCCCCAGCTCACTGTGTGCTTTGTGTCTCACTATTTCTCTCACACTGTCTGTTTCCTTTTCTCTGTCTTTTGTTTCTTTCCCAGAACTTACTATCTCCCCTTCTCCCTGTCCATGTGACTGTTTTTTGTTTTGTTTCCTTTCTCTGTTTTACTGACTGTCATTCTGTTTCCCTCGTTTTGTTTTCTCTCTCCTTATACGTGTCTGTCTAGCTCTCCCTCGTTGTGATGGTGATGGCTTCTCTATTGTTTTGAAGCATGTGATGTCTCTTTGGCTGGATGTTGGCAACATTGGTTAAATTTCAATTGTTGTCAAAACAGAAACTAGAAGTTGGATATCCATTTAATAGCCAATTGCTACATCTAAATATTTTGGAACTGCCTTCTCCCACGCTCTGCATACTGGCAACTGAAAGCATTCTATTCATGTGCATAATAGTGTGACGGTAACAGCTCTCCCCAGGACCAGAAGAAACTACAGACGTTTGTGTGCACAGCCCAGACTATCATGGAAGTCAACCTTCCATCCATTTATACTTCTCATTGTGAACTAAAGGCGGGCACATCAAATATCTCTCAAAAACTGGTAATGATCTCCTATAACCTCTTCCAAAAGGGAGAAGATACAGAGGCTTGAAAACATGGACCAGCATGCTCAGGAACACCATCTTCCTTACCTTAATTACACTGACGAATTGACATCTCTAACTTTTCAAATAATATTAATCTTGCGAAAGTCGACCTTGCTTTGCACACCTCCTGTGCAGCTGTCACCTTGAGTGCCTCACTCTGTGTAAGTGCCATTGAGGCTCAAGGTCTTCTCAAGGGCAATCAAATAAGTGAATTAATGCTGGCCCAGCCAGAGATACCTATTTCGCATTAATAAATTTAAGAAGATGACGACACTCAGCGAAGACAGACAAGTGGGATCAAATCACTTTAAACGTGATCTTAGATATATACAGGTTACCCTCGGTATTTGAAAGTAGAGTGTTCCTACAAAACCTTTCATAAGCTGATATGGCATAAAGCAAAGCAGCATTAATTTATGTGGGAAAAATCATCTTTCTTGGTAGAAGTGAAAATCCTCTTCAGATTTCCTTTGGTTAGCGAAAACAGGACGTAATGGAGGTTTTTCGGAAAGGGAAGTGGCAAAAAGTGAATATTTGAAAAGCGGGGTATACATGTACCGGCATGGGCAAGATATTCAGGAAGATGGGAAAAGTTGAAAATAAATGAGTTGGATCTCATATTTTATTTCCATCCCAGCTGATCATCATTCCCTTTGTTTGTTCTTTTTCTTCTATCTCTCTCTTTCTCTATCGATTTAGCTCACTCCTCCTCCCTTTCACAGCAGACTTCCCTGTCACCAGCATTATTCACACTATGTTCCAACTGTTTTCAGTTCAGGAAAGCTCCCAGCACTTTCTGTTCTTTGCTTTGCATTTCTTATGCAATTTCAGATCTCCAGCATCTTCTTTTATTTGGTTTAAGCTTCAAATTTGTTATTCCATGGGAAGTCGGCATCTTTGCCAAGGGCAGCATTTATTAATCATCACTAATTGTCCTGATTGTGAGGCCATTCCACAAGCCACTATAAAAGAAAGCACATTGATATGGGTCTGAAGTCACACTTAACCCAGACCGGGTAGTAACATTAGACTTCTTTAATGTCATCAGTGAAACAGCAAGATTGTCAGACAAAATGTGGGTTTTATGGCTCTTTTTCGTGAAATGCTCTTTATTCCATTTCTTATCATTTTTATTGAAGTTCTGCCATCATCTGTGGTAGGACTTGAAACAAATCGCTTGAAACAATGTCTTTCGTTCAATAAGCTTTGCTCCTGAATTACATCAAGCGACATTCTTACTCTGATACATTGTCCTAATCATGAAGTAACGTCCGAGACAAGAACAATTTTGTGATTGAAATACTTGTAACTGTAAAAGTGGCCAGAATAGAGCTTGAAATATAAAGTCTGAATTTTACCAACGTGCAGACAATGGTTTGTTCAGACACAGCACTGACACAGAGATGGAGACTGGGGATATTATGAGCTGGTAGTGGACAGGGTTCGTGACAGAGATAACACAAGACATAAATCAATTCAGGGACAAATGGGATCCTGAGGTTGTCCACAGTTTTGTTCTCAGATGTTTGTAAGGGAGTGGTCTGCATTTCAGATGAATGAAGACTGCAATTTGAATCGAAGACAATAGTTTCTTTCTTTGACAAATATTGATAACAGCAATTGCAATGATGTTCAAAATTGTTTATGGGATTAATCAATGGACAGAGGTAGAAAACACCAACAATGGCGAGAATAGGTTATTAACACACCCTCCATCCCGCCCAAAATAATAACCAGCACCGCTAATATCCGATATGGTAGAAATTCCCAACAGAGAAAAATTTTGAAAAGTCCCAAGGAAAGCCTCTTCTCCATTGGTTTAATTATTCAGTCCATTATTCTCAGATTCAGATCTGTCCTCTCCACGTCTGTGCAGCTGCTGATCTTTGTTATTGTAGGAGCTGATGCATCTGCTCCTACACTGGGATAGCGCACTGAGTGAAGCCCCTCACCAATAGGAGAGGGAAACCCTCCAGTGACACAGTTACAATGCATGGAGACTGACATCAATCACAGTCACTGAGAAAACTGTTCAAGCTTTAATACAGCGCATTCAGTTCACAATATAACTGGACTGGACTGGATGATGACATCGCTCGCTATTGATCACATCTCCCAACACTAATTGTTCTCGTGAAGTCAGTTGTGAGGGAGAGTGATGGACGTTTTCTTAACGCAGGCTAGATGACTGCCCTGTTGTACATTTGCAATGCTGTCACCATCTTACCCCGAATCTCCGCCCCTCCACAAAAAAAGAAACAAAATCAGGATGTTGTTACTGTGCTGATCTCTCCTCCACGGGAAGAAACGCCAGCCAACACACTGTCACTGGGTACAGTTGCTCTGCACATAGACAGGAAGTGTGATTTTCTCTGAATGTTCCTCTCCCTGCTCTAATAAAGAAAGGTTGGATCTTTCATTCATAATATGCTTGAGTAATTAATTTATAGAAAAGGACAAACATTTTAAAGCTGTTTTATTTGCTATAAAGCAGTAATTTTTACGCTTTTTCTCCTCAGTCCAAAACCAAAAGTCATTAAGACTTTTGAATTAATGAGTCACGTTTGGCTGGGAGTTAGGGAAGAATCGGGGCAGTGGCTGTGGAGACTGCAGGAGGAGTACGATGATATTCCACATGTCATCAACACTCTTAACGTCAGATAGAATTAAGTATAGTTCACAACAAAGATATTTTCTATTTTATATACACACAATTTAATCATTGGAAATACAGATTGAGTAGGGTAACCGCACCTGAAGCATTAACATTGATTTCTCTTCACAGATACAGCCAGACCTGCTGAGCTTTCCCTCCAACGTCTGTTTTTGTTTGAGGTTGATCATATTGTTCATATCTTGCAGGATGCTTACAATTAAAAACAGATACTAATAAGAAAATGTGCAGGGCCATGGGGACAATACAGGAGAATAATAGTAGAGATATCACTCATTCCAAACTGGAAGAGACAATGGGCTAAGCTTTCACCACCTTTGTTGTAATAATTCTATGTCATGCATTGAAAACATTTGTAGAGTGGGGAGACAAGCTTATTCAATGAAGGACACAGAGTGTTCCATCATCAATAATCTATCGGTATTATTTCATGAAGTTCAGCTGCCTCTAAAACATATTTTTTTTTAAAAATAGATCTCCTGAGATTTATAGGATGTTCAGAATTGTTTTTACTTTCTATCTTAAAGAAGAAGCAGATTTCGGTTGTAATTCAAGTGTCACAGGAATACAAACTGTAAGAGAACGAGAAATGACGATATTGCACAAATATTACCAAGTTCAATGTGTAGACCTGTCAAGAAACATGAAATATAGAGATAATGGAAACATGAAATATAAACAGAAATTGCTGGAGAAACGAAAAAGATGAGGAAGTATCTGCAGAGAGCAACAGAATTAACACATGTCATATGATGTGACATGGTTCTGAAAAGTCCTATTAGAATCAAATGTCAATTTTTTGCATCTCTGCTCAGATGTTGCCAGATCTACTGAGTTTTGCTCCAGCTCTTTTGATTTCTTTCTACTTTCTGAACTGTGACAAAGTGTCTGATCTGAATGATAACAACAAAGTTGTTATCTCTGTTGAATCTTGAGTAATTTGTTATGGACCTTAAATGAGAAATTACAAAGTTCCTCTGTTTGACAGGGCTCTAAATATCGATGACGTATTGTATTGTGAGAACTTGCGATAAAAATGTTGAAACAAAACAGAAGTTGCTGCAATTGCTCAGTAGGTCTGGGACCATCTGTGTAGAGAAATCAGAGTTAACGTTTCAGGTCCAGTACGTCTTCCTCAGAACTGATGATAATACGGAAAATGTTAGTTTATACGCAGAAAAGACTGGATGGTGAGATTGGATGAGAAACCATCAGAATTCAAGAAAATCGGGTTCTGGAATTCATTCAAAATTAAGAAAGGATTTCTTGTACTCTCTCTTCTATCACTTGGTCCTTGGTCAGGTTGTACATGTACTATATATTTCTAAATCTCCATCAAATGCAGATGACATGTTTTTTTTTTCTCCCCTACTGTGGTGTTTCAATATTTTTGATTATTTTCCAGTATGTATTCGCTTCCCATTCAAGGTGGATATGAGAATATGGCTTCACCTTCTGCAGTTTGCCCATAATATAGAATTTAATTGAATATTTATCCCCATCACACCCGTTGAATTAAACAAACAATGCATGAGTCCACGTCCATCCTGCAGATGAAACATTTCATCAGCTCTGGCTATTGCAGGGAATGTTACAAAGAACAGTGCCACACAAAATGCTAATGTTCCAGCGCAAGATGCCAAACCCAGTTTATCCTAATTTATTTACAAGGTTTATAAGTAAAACATGCAGAGGGGTGGAGTGTAAAAAGTGAATTCAACTCTGTGTCGAAAATGCTATTTGTGGCTCCCTCATAAAATGTGTTAATTACATCAGTCATAAATTCACCAAAATAGGGAAAGCAAGAAACTGGAATTGTCAAATAACCCTCTGAATAACATCTGGAGAACAGGAAGGAAATCACGGCTTGTTTGTGATATTCCGAAATGACGGTTGTGAGAATGTGGAGGTGGGGAGCAGTGAAATGATGAGCAATGTTGTGGATGACACAAAGATGGGCTGGGGGTGGGTTACAGTCAGGAGGGAAGTGTTAGGCTACAGGAGGATTTAAACAGATTATTCAGATAGCCAGATCAATGGCCTGATGAAATTTAACACCGATAAATTGGGAAGATGCAAGTCAGAAGTAACAAGACAAGTAAGTACTCGAAAGTGAGTATGAAAGAGGAGGGCTAAATTTGCTCGTTTTTTCTTTGCAGCAGGAATGGTTGAGGTGGGAATCTGGTACAGATGTACAAGAGCATAAGGGGTATGGAGAGGATGAACAGACAACAGCTGTTTTCCTGAGTCAAAGGATCAAAAAATAAAGGACACACTTTTAAAGAGAAAGGGAGGGGTTTGAGAGAGAATTTGTGAAATATGTTTCGAACCGAGAGGGTAACCTGAATCTGGAATGCGTTGTCTAGGAAGGTGGTTGGGGCAGGTAACCTCACAAACGTTTAAAAAGCCTTTGGATGTGCACTTGCTGGCACAGGCGTGATGAGCCTGTTTTTCATTGCATGATTGTGTGCAGTGGCAGCCATGAACACTCTGGTATATTCTGAAACAATAAGCAATGCCATTTGCTGCTTTGTTCCTTTGCCTGTACTCAGTAAGTTTCTGTATTACAAAGGAGCAGCATCTCATGCAGCTTCAGCACTTACTCAACCAAAGTCAGCCCAGCCATCTCTGGGAACATCCAGGGTAATTCACATACTCTGTGCAAGCATTGTCCAACAACTGCACTGACACTATTCTAGCTGTTTGCCGCCATTATTATAGTTACAGCCATAATATGAACACAGCTTTTCATCTATTATAATGATCACCTCTAGCAATAAGGATGTTATTTCGCTGAAGCCTAATAAATTATTTCCCAGATATTCACTTTGACAAATAGCAAGTTTTCCAGTGTTTTCTTTTTCTGCCCGTTGTTTCTCACAGAATTCCCCACACCACCCTCTTTGTACTTTATCATTTTCATGTGCACTGTCTCTCTGCTCTCACACAACTCACTCCCTCACATTCCCCACACTCTCTATCCTTATTTATTAATCCCTGAAAAACGTGCGCCTAATCTCAATAATTTATTCCAACTCCCAACTCACATTCCTTCTCTCGGCATGGTCATTAGACTGGCCATGCCTGATGTCCTATTTACCTCGACCTTCTGCTCAGTTCCTGATCTGCTGCTTTGGTTCTCACTCTCCTGGTTTATTCAAATCCATCTGACTTGCACTAGCACACCTCCCAACAAGGATGTTGGTGCTCGTCCAGTTAATATACAACTTGTATTCTTTGTGCAGGTCCTCGCCTGTCTTGAAAGAGATCGCAATGATCCAACAATCTGAAATCCCCACCCTTGAACGAGCTTGTTAACAACGTGTTCAGCTATACAGCCTTCCTCAGCCATCCCTTTTTTCCACATGGCACGGGGAGTAATCCAGAGATTATAGAGGATTGTTTTCTCTCTCTGTCTCTGCCTCTCTCCATCTGTCTCTCTCGCCCTCTCTCTCTCTCGCACCCACCCCCCCAAAACAACACACACACATTCAGAAGACAGACAGACAGACACCAAATTACTTTGCAGAAGAATACAAATAACCTTAAAATAATGGGAATGTTAACTGGAATGAAGGATTTAGTTAAACGGAGGATGAGAGAAATTGCGCTTCTTCTGGATGTCAGTTTGCTCGCTGAGTTGGAGAGTTCATTTTCAGATGGTTCATCACTGTACTAGGGAACATTATCAGTGAGCCTCTGGTGAAGTGCTGGTATTATGTCTCACTTGCTATTTATGTGTTTAGGTTTCCTTGAATCAGTGATACAATTTCCAGTATTGGTGATTTTATGTCCGGTTCTTTTTCTCAGAGAGTGTTAGATGGAATCAAAATCGATGTGTTTGTTGACAGAGTTCCGGTTGGAATGCTCTGCTTCTAGGAATTCTCATGCGTGTCTCTGTTTGATTTTTCCGAGATGGACCCAGTCGAAATGGTGTACTTCCTGATCTGTATGTAAGGATACTAGTGATAGTGGGTCATGTCTTTTTTTCTGGATAGCTGTTGTTCATGTATCCAGGTGGCTAGTGTTCTGCCTGTTTTTCCAATGTAGTGCTTGTTACAGTTCTTGTAAGGCTGATTCTTCCTGGGGGAAAACAGACAAATATGCGAACTTATTGCGGTGCTCAAAAGTATGAAACAAAGTTGTAGAGTAAAACAGGAATACTCTGTTTCCGTTAGTTGGCATTACAGCATCAAGGAGTTCTAATTCCAAGATTGTTTACCGAAGAACCAGGTTTGAGATAAGGAAAAACTTCTTTATTGAGAGAGTTGTTAGGATTTGGAATGGACTGCCTGGGAGAGTTTTGGATGAAGATCAGAAAGAGATCTGGATATGTATTTGGAAATATGAATTTAACAGGCTGCAGAGATAAGGCTAGCAAATAGAAGGGGCTTTGGAGACATTCCTTCAGCTGATGCACACACTCTATCATGTGTCTGATGTGAATAAAAGTCAGTATACGATTATTTCCCATTGTAAATGCTCGCGCATATCTGATTATTTAGTGCAGCATAAGCATTTAAAATGCAAGTATTGTAAGACCTTCTTCATTATATAGTCTAATTATTGCTCAGGACATGAATATTTTAAATGTTAAATTCCAATTACGAAAACAAATCTGTCATTGCTTTGGCACAAGTCTCTTTGAAAAGGTCTGACTTTTCACTCACACGATAATTTGTTTATCGTTTTTTTTCACTGTCTGCATTTCAAATTAAATAACATTTTTTCTAAAAATTAAACGTTTTCAAATTATTGTTCACCAAAATTTGATAACACAAATCATTTATTTAGTTGAATATTCACAGTGCAAGTTGAATTATAGCCATTTCTAATTCGCTGGCAAATAGCTGAAGCTTGTACATTTCAGTGAGAAATTAAACTGATTGATTATGTATAAATGTATAAGAACGCTAATTGTATTTGATTGTTCAATCGTTTGCTCATCCTGGACATGTAATCAATCAAAAGCCAACAGCTTTCAAAATGTTGGAGTGACAATGCAATATTTTGAATTCTGACATTGTGTATGTAATTCTGATCACCAAAAAAGTTTCATCTATGTTGTTTGTTCGATACAAAATAAAATGTACATTCTTTATTTCTGTGTTAGAAAATCTTGACAGTAGTTTATATTTTTGATCCATAAATATAGAATCAACCTAATTCTTTTCAGAGATTATAGTTCACTTGAATAATCATAGTTGATGTTTTATTTTTGCCTCATTCACTTAACTTAGCAAACATCTGATTAATACATGGGTCACCCAACAGATTGTATCTGAAGAAAAGAGAAGCAAATGACAAGTCAAGAATCACGTTAATAACTGAACTTGGCGGAGTCTGCCTGATGTAGGACACCGCACATACTGGCATTCAGGTGAATGGAACAATGAACAACATAACTGGAAGTTTTGAGCTAACGCCCCTCCCCAGCTTCCTGATCTTACACATATCACTCCCTCAAGCATTCAACAATTGATAAGAATCCACAGGCTGGGTGAAACGTAAAACACAGAACAGTACAGCACGTTGCAGACCTTTCCACCCTTGACATCCTGCCAATCTTTTATCCTACTCGAAGGTCAGACGAACTGACATACCCAGACATGCTGGTCCGGTGACAGGTACAGTGCACAGTCAGCCATTCTTACTTCCTGTTCTTTTCTGATGTGCAGCTGCCTTGAAATGTCTGTTCAAACCAAACAGATTGAATGAAGTTCAAGCAGTCGAGACGACGTTCATGACTGTGTATTTCAATCAGGATTTAATGATGGATGAAATTCCAGAATAACATAATCAATGAATGAAAAACAGGGCAACACAAGAAAGAGCAGTTTAGTACAGCATGTGGTTCCAAGTAGGCCTCATGGTGTTACCAATAGATCACCAATCCAGATCAATCAGCTCCTGTCCATTGGACCCAAGTTCGAATCCCGCCACTGCAGATGGTGGTAATTCAATTCAATAATTTTAAAATATCCCTGGAATTATGAATCTACCTTTGAAAATAAAATCATTGCTGATTTTTAGAAATATCCATCTGGATCATTAATATCCTTCAATGAAGGAGTCTTCTAACCTCACCTGGTCTGGCTGATATGCAAATCCAGGCTCAAAGCAACGTCATTGACTCCCAATCGCCCCCTGAAATGGTCCAGTGAGTCATTCAGTTGTACCAATGGTTACAAAGTTTCAAAGAAATGAAACCGACTGGACCACCTGGCATCAAAGTGTGCGCTGGAAATGTCAACATTAGAAACATCACTGTAGAACCTCCAAAGTCTTCCTTACTATCATCTAAGGGCTAGTGCCAAAACTCGGACAACTGCCTTACAGGCTATTCAAGCAACAGCCTGACATAGTCATACTCAAGGAATCATACCTTACAAAAATAACCCAGCCACCACGATCACCATCCCTGTGTATGTCCTGCCCCAAAGGCAGGACCGATCCAGCAGAGGGGGCAGCTCAGTGAGATATAGTCGGTAGGTAGTTGCTCCGGGAGTCTCCAGAATTGACTCCAGACCTAATGAAGTCCCATGACTTCAGATTAAACATGGACAAAGAATTCTCTTACTGATTACCACGTAACGTCATTCCTCATCTGAATCAGTGCTCCTCGATGTTAAACAACACTTGGAGAAAGCACTGACTGAGGCAAGGGCACAAAGTGTATTCTGGCCTGGAGATTTCAAAGTCGACCACCAAGAATGGATTGGCAGCAGTACTATTGATCACGCTGGTCGGGTCCTAAAGGACATAGCTACTTGATTGGGTCTGCAACAGGTGGTGAGGGAAAGAACAGGAGGGGAAAAAATCATACATGACCTCATCCTTACCAATCTACCAACTGCGGACGTATCTGTCCATGACAGTATCGGTAAAAGTCTCGTGGTCACGTTCAGAATAAATTCTATTGTTTTGTGTGGCACTATCACCATGCTAAATGGCACTGATTTCGAAGAGATCCAGCAACTCAAGACTAGCATCCATAAGACACTGTGGATCATTAATATCAGCAGCACTGTACTCCAGCACAAACTGTAATGTCACGACCCATCATATCCCCCCACTCAAACAATACCTCAAGGCAGAGGATCAACTCTGGTTCAATGGAGAGTGCAGGAGGGCATGCCACGAGCAGAACCAGGAATATACAAAAATAAAATGTTAATCTGCTGAAGCTTCCAAACAGAAATACTTGCGTGCCAAATAACGTAAACAGCAAGGGACAGACAGAACTGAGCTATCCCACAATGAATGCATCAGATGTAAGCTCTGCAGTCCTCCTAATCTGATCATGGATGGTGGTGGATGATCAAACATCTCACTGGAGTAGGAGTCTCCACAACTATCCCCATCCTCAATGATGGAAGATCCCAGAACATCAGTTCAAAAGTTAAGGCTGAAGCTTTCGCAGCAATCTTCAGTCAGAAGTTTTGAGTGGATGATCTATTTCGGCCTTCTCCCGTGGTCCCCATCATTACAGATACAGTCTTCAGAAAATTCGATTCACTGATATCAAGATACGGTTAAAGGTGCTGGATACTGCAAAGGCTATAACCCTGATAACATGCCGACAATAGTCCCAAAGACTTGTACTCCAGAACTTCCCGCTTCCCTAGATAAGCTGTTCCAGTACAGTTACAAACGGACAATGGGGAAAACTGCTCAAGTATGTTCTGTACATAAAACGCAGGACAAAGTCAACCCGACCCAATACCGCCTCATCAGCCTACTCTCCATCATTAGTAAAGTGATGGAAGGTGTCATCAACAGTGTTATCAAGCAGCACCTGCTCAGGGACGCCCATTTTGTGTTCCACCAGGGTCACTCAGCTCCTGACCTCATCACAGCCTTGGTTCAAACATAGAAAAAGGAACTGAATTCCAGCCCTTGACCTCAAGGCTGCATTCTGCCAAATGTGACGTCAAGGACCCCAAGCAAAAACGGTATCTCAGGCCAACACTGCATTAATAGAGTCATACCTGACAGATAGGAAGATGGACATTGTTGTTGGAGGTCAGTCATCTCAGCTCCAGAACATCTCTGCAGTAGTCCCTTAGGATAATGTTCTAGGTCCAAACATCTTCAGCAGCTTCAACAATGACCTTCCTTCCATCATAAGGTCGGGAGTGGGGATTATCCAGGCTTGGGCTGACAAGTTGCAAGTAACATTCGTGCCACACAAATCCAGACAATGACCATCATGAATAAGAAACAATATAACCACTTGTTATTCAGCAGCCTTATCCCCACTAAATTTCCCCACTATCAAAATCCTGGGAGGTATTATTGACCATAAACTCAACTGGACTCGCCACAGATAAGAGCAGATCAGAGACTAGGAATACTGCGCGATTAACTCACCTTCTGACTTCCCAAAGCCTGTCCAACGTTTACAAGGCACAAGTCAGGAATGAGATGTAATAATCCTCACTTGCCTGACTGAGTGCAGCCCTAATAACACTAAAGAAACTTGACACCATTCAGGACAAAGCAGCCCATTTGATTTGCATCACATTCACAAGCATTCACTCCCTTCACCATGGTCGCTCAGGAACAGCAGTGCGTACTATCTACGAGACACAATGCAGAAACTCCACAAAGATCCTCAGAGAACTCCTTCCAATTTCACGAACACTTCCATGTAGAATAACAAGGGCAGTAGACTTTTGGGAACACCACCAACTTCAAATTCCCCTCCAAACCAGCCAACATCCTGATTTGGAAATATATCGCAGTTCCTTCCCTGTTGCTGGTTCAAACCACTAGAATTCCCTCCTTCATCACTAGTGGGTCAACGCACAGCATGTAGATTGCACCAGTTCGAGAAGGTAGCTCACCACCACCTTCTCAAGGTCAACTCAGGACGGGCAAGAAATGCTGGGCCCATCCAGTGATGCCCACATCCAAAAAATATATTTTTAAAAAATATAGTTCCAAGTTGAGCATCTCGATGGGACAGATTATCTGATTTGAACACGAACAGGAAAACAGTGTTTCTAATAGTGAATATTTTAGACTTTTTCTGTTATTGGAAAGGTGTTCCGTATTCGATGACCTATTGTTGCTAAGTGCTGTGATAAATTGCACCTTTTTAGTTAAAATCAACAATACTGGTGTAACAGGCTCAATCCTTCAAAATGACCAGATTACAAATGACAATCATAGTAGAGACAATGTACTCCCGCCAGGTGAGACTCACAGATAGTAGCTTACATTCAACAGATTAATGGACTACTGGCTACACTGAATCCTCCCACAGTCTATATCACAGGGGTTACCACTGACCAGAACGTGAAGTCAAATCAACTTATACTTACAAGAGCAGATCAGAGACTTACAATTCTGCACTATGCTGTTTTAGCATTGTCTCTCTGTCTAGTGGAAATATGTTCTACACACTGACTGTATCAATCTTTGCCGTAATCGATCAGTTTCAATCAGATGCTCCCCCCCGCGCCATTCTTCAAAGTTCCATCGAGTACACACACTGCCGCTCATATGACAAGCCGTCATCCCTCAGCAGTTCACAATATGCCAAATGCTGTCTGACCATTGCCCATTACATTCTCAACAGTATTTCTCCTCTCTTGTATTCTTGTTCTCTTGAAATGAACGTGAACATTGCATTTGCTTTCGTAACTGCCAACTGAACCTGAACATTAACCATAAGGGAGGACGAGTGCTTCAAAATCCTTTTGTGCGTCAGATTTAATGGATCCTATTAGAACACAGTGTCTGCCTCTATTCTGCCTATCAAGGAGCATAATCTCACACGATTTCATATTGTGTTCCATCTGCCACATGTTTTCTCACAGTCCAATACTGTCCAAGTCTTTCTGCAGCCTCCCCACTTCCTCAATATCATCTTCCCAGCAAACCATCACTGCATCATCTTCAAACTTAGCAAAACTGCCCTCAGCTCCTTTGTCCAATTTGACCATGTGTAATACATTTCCTGGCTCCCTCAGGACTGTCCACCACCTACAAGACACAACACTCAAGGTGCTTGACTCCATTCAGGTTGAAGCAATGGCTTGAGTGGAATTAAACCTGCAAAGTCTTCACTCCCTACTCCACTGACTCTCAGTAGAAGCACACCCTGCCCCGTTTTGTGGTGAGTTTACTTCATTATTGTGCACAATCCCAGTCTATTGATGGCATTCTGTCTGGACAAACTGTGTGTTGATGATGATGGAGAGAGCTGGGGGAAGGAATGTCTATGATGAATGACTGTGTGATGGCAGGTTGAAACCTGCCCCGAATGCCTCGGATGTATCTGTGCCCGCTGTCACCTCTGCAGACATGATCAGTCTTCCTGAGAGTCAAGACAAGGGAAGTGACAGACCTGGACGATGTTCCCGGCTGTGTACTCAGAGCCTATGAGGACCAACTGGTAGAGGTATTCATATACAAATGCAGCTTCTCCCTCTTACAAGCTGAAGTCCCAACCTGCTTCGAGAAGACCACCATTATCCTTGTAAGTGAGAAAGCACATGTAACGTGCCTTAATGACTACCGCCCAGTGGCTCTGACCTCAATAAACATGGAGTGATTTGAAAGGCTGGTTATGGCCCACATCAGCTCCAGTCTCCCAGCCTGACCGGAACCCTTATAATTTGCCTACTGATGTAACAGGTCCAGAACGGATGCCATACCCCAATCCCTGCACTCATCCCTGGGACATCTTGACAACAAGGACACTTACACCAGAATCCTGCTCACTGACTACAGCTCCACCTTCAATATCGTTATCCCCTCCAGACTGATCTCAAAATTCCGTGACCTTAGTCGCGGCTCCACTCTCTGCAACTTGATCCCCCGGTTTCAGACCTACAGACCACAATCTGTGAAGATAGGTATCTGCACCTCGACCACAATCACACTCAACACTGGATACCCCAAGGATGCGTCCTCAGCCCCATACTGTACTCCCTGTACACACACGGCTGTGTCCTCAGCCCCCTACTGTACTCCCTGTCCACACACGGCTGTGTTGCCAAATTCCAAACAACGCCAGCTGCAAGTTCTCTGATGACATGCCCACGTAAATACAGGTATCCCCTGCTTTTGAAAAATTCACTTTTCCCCGCTTCCCTTTCCAAATAACCTACATTAGGACATTCCTGCCTCAGGCGACTGACTGTGTGGAGTTTGCACATTCTCCACGTGTCTGCGTGGGTTTTCTCCGGGTGCTCCAGTTTCCTCCCACAGTCCAAAGATGTGCAGGTCAGGTGAATTGGCCATGCTAAATTGCCCGTAGTGTTAGATAAGGGGTAGATGTAGGGGTCTGGGTGGGTTGCGCTTCGGCGGGTCAGTGTGGACTTGTTGGGCCGAAGGGCCTGTTTCCACACTGTAAGTAATCTAATCTAATCTAATCTGTTTTCGCTAATCAAAAGAAATCCAAAGAGGATTTTCACTTTTACGAAGATTGCCGAAATTTTTCCCATACAAATGAATGCTTCTTCACTTTACAACATATCGGCTTATGAAAGGAACACTGTACTTAAAATCGCAGAGCAGTTACCATGTCACACGAATAGAATGCTTTCAGTTGCCAGTATACAGAATAACAGTAGAGATACAACTCATTCTAAGCTGGAAGAGACAATGGGTTGAGTTTCCTCAACCTTTGCTATAATAATTCTGTGATATGTATTGAAAGCCTATGGAGGGGGGGAAACAGGCTTGTTCAATGAAGGGAAACCTGTATATGTCTAAGACAATGTTTAAAGCGATTTTATCTCCCTGTCTCTCGGCCCTAAACGGTGGTCATCTTCTTATATTCGTTAATGGGATATGGGTATCACTGACTGGGTCAGCATTACTTCGCTTTTCTAACTGCTCTTGAGAAGACTGTCAGCCACTGTAGTCCACGTGTTTTATTTGATTTGATTTGATTTATTTTAGTCAAATGTATAATGGAAAGCTTTGTTTTGTGAGTAGTGCAGGAACATGAGAGTAGACAAAAAAACACAGCTCATGAGGTACTTCAACAGAATGAGGCATATAAGGTTACAGCTGCACAGGAGATGTGCAAAACAAGATCGCTATTAGCAAGACTAGTATTATTTGAAGTTAGAGATGTCAATTCGTCAGTCGAATTACGGTAGGGAAGAAAGTGTTCCTGAGTATGCTGGTCCATGTTTTCAAGCCTCTCTATCTTCTTCCTGTTGGAAGAGGTTGTCGGAAATCATTACCTTTTTGAGAGAGTTTTTTTTATGTTATCAGCCTTTCGGTGACAATAAGAAGTATAAATGGATGGAAGGTTGCCTTCCGTGATGGTCTGTGCTATGCACACAACCACCTGTAGTTTCTTATGGTCCTGGGCAGAGCAGTTACCATGTCACACGAATAGAATGCTTTCAGTTGCCAGTATACAGAATAACAGTAAGAGATACAGCTCATTCTAAGCTGGAAGAGACAATGGGTTGGGTTTCCACAACCTTTGCTGTAATAATTCTGTGATATGTACTGAAAGCCTACGGAGGGCGGGAGACAAATTTGTTCAATAAAGGACACAGACTGTTCCATCAACAAAAATCGATTCTTATTATGTCACAAAGTTCAGTTGCAATGAAAAGTGTTTTAAAACAAAGTGGTTTTCTTAGATTTACAGGATATTCAGAATCATGTTTTTTTTCCCCCTTTGAATCTTATGGAAGAAACGGATTTCGGCCTTAATACACGTGTCACAGACACACCAACTGTAATAGGACAACAGTGTCCAAATATAACCAAGGTCAGCAAATGGACCTGTCAAGAAACATGAGATAAAATGATATGCAAACATGAGATACAAACTGAAAATGGTGGAGAAACAAAATAAAAACATGAAGAAGTATCTGCAGATAGAAACAGAGTTAACATATTGATTATGATGTGAAATTTCTGAAAAGTCAAAGGTTAATTCTGTGCATCTCTGCTCAAATTCTGCCAAATTTGTTGAGTTTTGCTCCAACTCTTTCGATTTCTTTTTCTTTCTGAACTCTGACAAATTGTCTGATCTGAACGATAACAGCAAAGCCCCTGTCTCACTTGGATCTCGAGTAATTTGTTATGGACATTAAATGAAAAATTACAAAGTTCCTATGTTTGACAAGGCTCTAAATATTGATGACGTATTGGATTGTGAAAACGTGCCATGAAAATGTTGAAACAAAAACAGAAGTTGCTTCTAAAGCTCAGTAGGTCTGGCAGCATCTGTGAAGAGAAATCACAGTTAACGTTTCAGGTTCAGTGACCCTTCCTCAGAACTGATGGTAGCTAGGAAAATGTTGGTTGATATGCAGAAGGGGCTGGACAGCTGTTAATGGAGATTGTTAGTGGCTAAACGTAGAGGGTGTGTAATGGAAGGCGATGTGAGAACTAGGCCTGGTGTATTATTGGTCGGGGGTGAGGACATTGGGGAGTTCAGGGCCGAAAATAATTGAACTTGATTTTGAGTCTGAAGGGCTGTAGGGTCCTCACACGGTAAATGAGGCGTTGTTCTTCCAGTTTGCATTGACGTTTCCTGGAACACTGCATCAAGCCTGAGATATTGTTCAGGGAACAGGATGCGGTATTAAACTGGCAGGCAACTGGAAGCTCAGGGTCATTTGTATACGTACACTTTGGATGTTCAGTGAAGTGGTCCCCCAGGCTACCGTTAGTTTCCCCAATGTAGAGAAGACTACATTGTGAGAAGCGAATCGAGTGGACTAATTGTGGGAAATTTCGGAAAGGTGCTGCTTCATCGGTACGGTGTGGTTGGGCCCTTGGATAGTGAGAAAGGAGGACAGAAGTGCGAACATGTTACACTTTAGGCAGCGGCAAATGAAGTGGGCCTGTGGTGGGAGTGAGGGCGGGGGTAATGGGAGTGAATAAAGAGTGAACCAGGCTGTCCTCGTCCATCCAGAAGGCGGACAATTTTGAGGAGGAAAATATGTATCTGGTGATGGCATCTTGCTGGAGGTGGGGGAAATGGTGGCTGATAATCCACTTCATGTGAATGCTGATGGGATGGTAGGCGAGGACAAGAGGAATTGTCACGCTGTTGCAGGAGGGTAGAGAGACGATGAAATTAGAAATGCAAGAGGTGGGTCAGACCTGGTTGAGGGCCCTCTCGAAAACAGTGCTGGGAAATTCTCAGTTGAGGAAGAAGGTGGACATTTTGGAAATTGACATCATCAGAAGCAATGCAGTGAAGACAGAAAAAATGGTGGAATGGAATGGAGTATGAGCAATAAACAGGTTGTGAGGGTGTATACTCCAGGTAGCTGTGGGAGTCAGTTGGATAATACTGGATATTAGTGGCCTGTCGATCCCCAGAAATGGAAACAGAGATGCTGAGGAAAGGAAGTGATGAGTCAGATAAAGCCTAGGTGAAAGTGAAGGATGGATGCAAATTGGAAGTGAAATCGATGTTTGTTTTTCAAATTCAGGACGAGAGAGAAGCAGAATCAATGATGTAAACTATGCATTGGAGAAAGAGTTGTGGATGGGTCTGGAATAGAAGTGGAACAGGGAATTGTCTACATACCCCTTGAAGAAACAGGTATGACTGAAGCCCACGTGTGTATCCATGCACCCCCTCTGTGTGGCAGGAGTAGGCTGAAGCAATGGGTCTGCCCGGGCAGCTCTGTTAGTGGATTTTCAGGAGGAGATAGAAGTGAGCTCTGCTATCAGAGGACCATCAGCTTGGGGGCCGTTAGGTGGGGGCAAGTACGGTGTGAATGACCAGATGAAATGTGGTCAATTATCATAGTTGATACAATGGCCTGATGTGGTCATGGCCGGGACTAGCAGGTGATATGAGGAGATAACTGAGAGCTGGCCCTCAGTCTCTGCAATGTAGAGGTCAGTCCACCAGACTACAGCAGCATCACCCTTACCAGCACAGGCTGAATAACAAAGTCAGGTTTGGATCAAAGCACACGGCATACAGCCTGTTCAGAGGGTGATTTGTTGGATTGGGTGAGTGGATGCAGAGAAATTAAGACAACCAATGTCACATCGAACATTCTCAATGAACAGATTGAGTTCAAGCAAACAGCAGAGGGAGAGGTCCAGGTGGAGGAAGAGTATTGGAGCTATTCGAAGAGTCTGTGGAACAGGGAACAGAATCTTTGCCCAAAGAAATGGGCACCGAGGAGAAGATGGTGGGAGAAGAGTTCAACGTCATGCCGTACCAGAAATTCATTAAAGTCGGGGCTCAGTGGGATAACGCTGAGACCATTGTTAGGTACATAACATTCAACATCAGAGTGTGGAAGGGTAGAACGGAGGCTGAAGGAACGACAGGAGGTGCATTTGGGGGAGGGGATGCAGTCCGAGTGCAGAGCACGGGTGGGAAGGTAGGTTCCAAGGGGTCATAGACATCTCTGTGTTATTGCATCTTGTGCACCTCATATATCTGATGAGCATGGCGAATGAGCCAGAGAAAGAAATAGAATTGGGGAGTGGTGCAGCCTTGAGCCAATGAGATGTGATGCATTTGCACAGATAAAATGTTGATATCACTGGCACTGCAATCACATGATCAGTCCTCAGGAAGTAACTGAATGAAAATGAACGTAATCTTATTGTAATACCCTGATTTCATTGGAGTGACACTCAATCAGCAAAGTCTTACTTTTCTGAGATTTTAGACAAAACTGTGAAAACATAATAAATGTTGATGCTATCAACAGGACAAAGTCATCCATGGTTTTGGCAGGTATTAGCAAGGGCAGAGTTTATTTGTCATTCTCAAAAGCTCTGGGGAAGGTGTCATCGTTCAGTGAGGAAATTACCAGGACAGATTTTCCTCCGATTCCCATTGACCCCTGTTTACTCAGGGTCCGTGATGCCACATGAATCAAATACTACTTTGATGCAAGGGAAATTACTCTGATCTCACCTCAAAAGAGGTAAACCATTAAAATAATAAAAAGCAAAAGTGTAAAACACGGCTTGTTTGAAACATGTGCTCACGGTACTCACAACGTTTAAGGGAAAACTGATGCATGGACTTCTGATTTTGAGGAAAGGTTCATCCTATTTGTGATGAGTCTGTTTGGTTATGCACTGTGACACAGAGACAGAAAGACACTCCACTCTGGAACATGGGGAACAAAACAATCCTGTTCACGGTGCATCTCTCAGTGACAGATACACATTATTGTCTGTTTCGATTGGACATTGATCATCCCAATCTCAAAATTCACTGATGATCAATAGCAGAACAGAAGCCAGCGGCTCCCATCATCCCAGTTGGAAAGCAAGGGAATGTGATGGTCAGATGAAGTGGGAGTAATTGGGGAATTGGTGTAACTTACGGTGGGAGTGGCAGAAGGAGGATGTAAAGGGAAATCATCAGTGGAAGAGCATGTAGCAGCGGAAGGGGTAGTGCAAGGGAAGTAGGAGTGTGAGGAAAGAGTAGGACGAAGGAGGAAGAATGAACGATGAAGTTTTATTGATAGGGAAAATCTTGTTTTTGGGGAAGCGGGATTGGGTGCGAAAACTTCACTGTTCAGGAAAATCGAGATCAGGTTTCCATTCAAAATTAAGAAAAGATTTCATGTTCTTTCTTTTCTGTCACTTGATTCTTGTTAAGATGATACATGTACTCTATCTTTCTGTATCAAGTGCAGAGGATTTCTTTTCTTGTCTTGTGTGGTGTTTCAACATTTTTGATTTTTCTTTACAGTATGTATTTGCTTCCAATTCAAGGTAGACATGAGAATATGATTTGATCTCCTTCAGTTTGTCCATAACATAGAATTTAATTGAGTATTTATCCTCATCACACTAGCTGATTTAAACAAACAATGAATTAGTCTGTGTCCATCCTGCAGATGAAAAATGTCTCCAGCTCTGGCTATTGCAGTGCCTCCAAAAGGTTAATGATCCAGCGCAAGATGCCAAACCCGAGTTCATCCTAAATTATTTACAAGCTTTATGAATAAAACATGGAAAGTGTAAAAGGTGAATTCAACTCTGTGTCAAAAATGTTATTTCTGGCTTCCTCATAAAAGATGTTAACCAAATCACTCTGTAAATTGGCCAAAATAAGAAAAAACGGACTGGAATTCTCAAATCTTCCTCTGAATAACATCTGGGAAACAGGAAGGAAATCACGGTTTGTTTGTGATATTCATAAATGACGACGGTGAGCATGTGGAAAATGGGGAGGGGGGGGGCAGTGGAATGCTGACCAATGTTGTGGATGACACAAAGCTGATCTGAGTGGCTCACAATCAGGAGAATATAAATAGATTATTCAGATAGCCAGATCAATGGCCGATTAAATTTAACACTAATAAATGTGGGATGATGCATGTCAGAAGTAATAGGACAAGTGAGTACTCAAACTATGAATGGGGAGGGCTAAATTTGCTCGTTTTTTCTTTGCAGCAGGGAAGGTTGAGGAGGGAACCTGCTACAGGTATACTGGAGTATAGGGCTATGGAGAAGATGAATAAACAGAAGCTGTTTCCCTTCGTCAAAGGGTCAAAAACAAAGGAACACATTTTTGAAGTGAAAGGCAGGGATTTGAGAGAGGATTTGTGGAATGTGTTTCGTACTGAGAGAGTGGTATGAATCTGGAATGCATTGTCTAGGAGGGTCGTTGAGGGAGGTAACCTCACAAACATTTACAAAGCCTTTGGATGTGCACTTGCTGGCACAGACGTGATAGGCCTTTAATTCGTTTCATGATTCTATGCGTTGGCAGCCATGAATGCTCTGATATATTCTGAAGCAATAAGCAATGGCAGTTGCTGGTTTGTTCCTTTGACTGGACTCAGTAAGTGGCGAGATCACAAACCAGAATCATCTCATGGAGTTCCAGCATCCAAGCCATCTCTGGGAACATCCAGGGTATTTCACATGCTCAGTTCAAGCATTGTCTAACAACAGCACGAGCATTTTTCCAGCTGTTTACCACGATTATTATAGCTACAGCAATGTCATGGACACAGATTTTCCTTCAATATAATGCAGACTTCTAGCTATGAGGGTGCTATTTCTCTGAAGCATAATAAATTACTTCCCAGATATTCACTTCGCTAAAAAGCAAGTTTTCCTGTGTTTTGCTGCCAGTTATTTATCACAGAATTCCCCACTCCACTCCATTCCTTCAAAATTTACCCTTTAATATTTTCTTGTGCATTTTCTTCCTGATCTCTCACACCTCAATCGATGATAAACCTGAGCCTCATCTCTATCATTTATTCCAACTTCCATCTCACAATGTGAACTGATATGATTCCTTCCCTCAGCATGGTCATTAGACTGTCCATGCCTGATGTGCTATTCATCTCAACCTTCTACTCAGTTTCTGACTCGCTGCTTTGGTTACCAAACTCCTGGTTTATTAGTTTAAATCCATTCGACATGCTCGAGCAAAGCTCCCCAAAAGGATGTTGTTGCTCCTCCAGTTAAGATGCAATCTGTCTTTTTTGTACAGGTCCCATCTGTCCTGGAAGAATTCCCAATAATCCAAAAATCTGAAACCAGCAACCATGAACTAGACTTTTAATAACATGTTAAGCTATACCGCCATCCTTATCCTTACCTCTTTTACATATGGCACGGGGAGTAATTCCGAGATTACAGAGGATTGTTCTGTCTCTCTCTCACACACACACATTCACACACACAATCAGACCGACACTACAATACTTTGCAGAAGAATACCAATAACCTTATAAATAGTCAGAATCTTAACTGGAATGAAGGATTTAGTTAAAGAAAGGACGAGAGAAATTATATTTCTTCTGAATGTCAGTTTGCTCGCTGAGTTGGAGAGTTCATTTTCCGATGGTTCATCACTATCCTAGTGAACATTATCAGTGAGACTCCGGTGAAATGCAAGTTTATGTCCCACTTTCTATTTAAGTGTTTAGGTTTCCTTGATTCAGTGATGTAATTTCCAGTATTAGTGATTTCATGCCTGGTCCGTTTCCTCAGAGAGTGTTAGATGGAATCAAATCGATGTGTTTGTTGATAGAGTTCCAGTTGGATTGCCATGCTTCTCGGAATTCTTGTGCGTGTCTTTCTTTGGCTGGTCCTAGATGGATGTGCAGAGCCAGTCAAAATGATATACTTCCTCATCCGTATGTAAGGATCTAGTGATAGTGGGTCATGTCTTTTTTCTGATTAGTTGTTGTTCATGCATCCAGGTGGCTAGTTTTCTGCCTGTTTTTCCGATGTAGTGTTTGTTACAGTTCTTGCAAGGCTTATTCTTCCTGGAGCAAAACAGACAAAGATGTGAATTATTGTGGTGCTCATAAGTATGAAGAAAGCTGCAGAGTAAAACAGGAAAACTCTGTTTCCGTTAGTTGGCATTACAGCATCAAGGAGTTCTAATTTCAAAATGGTCAGCAAAAGAGCTGGGACTGAGATACAAAAATATTTCTTTATTGAGAGAGTTGTTAGGATTTGGATTAGACTGCCTGGGAGATTTGTAAATGACGATTCAATAAAGAATTGGATATATATTTTTAAATTATGAATTTAATGGGCTACAGAGATAGGGCTGGCAAATGGAAGGTGCTTGGGAAACATTACTGGAGCTGGTGCACACACAGTGACCAATGGCCTCCTCCTGTACTTTAAAGGCTTGTACTCTATCATGTCTATGATCCAAATAAAAATCAGTATCGAATTATTTCCCATTTTAAGTGCTCGCAAATATCTGATTATTTGGTGCAGGATAAACATTTAAAATGCAAATATTGCAAGGTCAGTCTCATCATGTAGTCTATTTATTACTCAGAACATGAATATTTTAAATGTTATTTTCTGATAACGAAAACAAATATATCATTGCTTTGGCACAAATCTCTTTGAAAAGCTCTGACTTTTCCCTCACACCATAATGTGACCTTTTTGTTCACTGTCAACATTTCATATTAAGTATCATTCTTTCTAAAAATCGGCAGTTTTCAAATTATTCTTCACTAAAATTTGATAACATAAATCATTCACAGTGCATGTTGAATTATTGCTATTTCTAAATTGCTGGCTATTAGCTGAAGTTTGTACATTTCACTGAGAAATTTAACTGATTGATTATATATAGATGTATAAGAACGCTAATTTCATTTGATTGTCCAATCGTTTACTCACTCTGAACATGGAATCATTGAGAAGCCGACCATTTTCAAAATGTTGGAGTGGCAATGCATTGTTTTGAATCCTGACATTGAATATATAATTCTGATCACAACAGTTAGGTACCATGTTCTTTATTCGATATAAAATAAAATGTGCATTCTTTATTTTTGTGTTACAAAAAATTGATAGGAGTTTATACATTACTCCCATAAATATAGAATCGACCCAATTGTTTTCAGAGATTATTGCTCAGTTGAATAATCATACTTCATATCTCATTTTTGTCCAATTCACGAAACATAGCTAATAGTTGATTATTGTTCGGGTCAGTAAACTCAACACCTTGCAATGAGCTACGCTAAAAATGGCTTCCAAAAGATTTGGAATCATTTACAGTGTTACTGGAATTCACAGTTGCCTGTGATGCTGAGTGACACACTGACCTGCTCCTAAATCTGTGCAAAGAGTTTCTAACCTGGGTCAGGGCAGTTAGTCAAACATTTCTTCACAAAAACTGATTTGGAATCCACCCTGGGAAAGGTGGCAGCTCGCTAACAGACTATTACTGGTCTCAGTGTAGCTACAAATAATGTCCAAATTAGATATCAATGGCTAACCAGTAACCAGGTTTTTAAAAAAAAACATCTTCAGTCAGAGCCTGGCCCGTTGGGTAGATGTGTCAACATGCAGTGTCAGAATCACACCGCACAACTTACTGATGGTGCTGACACCTGGCCTACCTCCCAGACTCCATACATCTGCACCCTGGACCAGATGCTCGGAAAAGACGTTAAAAAGTTGAGAGTCTGATGCACTTTCTTGAGTCTCACAAAGAAACCTCTGAAACCATACCCAATAAATGTCACCTTCATTATCACCAGTATCAAAATGAAATTTTACATCTCTGTGGATGACCAGAGATTAATACACGGTTCACCAAACAGAATATATCTGAAGAAAACAGCAGCAAACGGCAGGCCAAGAAGCACGTTAAGAACTGAAATTGGCCGATTCTGTTTGGTGTGTGGTGACCTACACATATTGTACTGGCACTCAGGTAACTGTAACAATGCACAACGTAAATGTAAGTTTTGACCTAATACCTCGTCAAAGCTTCCTGATCTCACACACATCACTCCCTCACACACTCAAGAATTGATGAGAACCTACAAGCTTGGTGAAACAGGAATCATAGTGCAGGCCCTTCAGCCCTTGACGTCCTGCCGACATTTTATCCTGTTCTAAGATCAAACTAACCTACATACCGTTCATTATACGATCATTCATGTGTCTATCCACACACCCACACTCTCTGCGTAAAGAACCTACCTCGGACATCTCCCATAAATATTCCTCCAATTACCTTAAAATCGTGCCCACTCATCATAGCCATTTCCGTTTTGGGTGAAAGCTTCTGGCTATCCACTCTATCTATGCCTCTAATCATCTTGTCCACCTCTATCAAGTCTTGTTCCATAGAGCTGCAGCATAACCTCACTGCTTAAACTCAACCCCCATGCTAATGAAAACATCATCCGGCTTCTTAAGAACCTTATCAACCTGGGTGGCAACTTTGTGAGAGTTATGACATGGATCATCAGATCCCACTGTTACTCCACAACGTATGAATACTACATTTAACCGTGTATTATGCATTCAAATTTGACCTTCCAAACTGAATTGCTTCACAATTTTCCAGGTTGAACTCCAACTGTCTCTTATCAGCCCAGTTCACCCTCCTGTCAATGTCCAGTGCAAACTACAATAGACCTCCACTTACCCACAATTCCACCATACTTTGTTAATTTGAAAAACTTACTAATCCACCTTCCCTCTTCCTCATCGAAGTCATTTATAAATATCACAAACAGCAGAGGCCCCAGAACCGATCCCAATGGATCACCAATGGTCACCGAGCTCCAGACTGAATACTTGCCATTTACCATCCCCCTCTGTCTTCTATGGACCAGTCCATTCTTCATCAAGACAGGCCGGTTTCCCTGTATCCGATGCGTCCTTACTTTCTGAATGAACCTACCATGGGGAAATTTACCAAACGCCTGGTTAAAAACCATGTACTCCACATCCACGACACTCGCTTCTTCAATGTGTTTGATCCCATCCTCAAAGAATTCAGTAAGGTTTGTGAGGCATGACCTGCCCCTCACAAAGCCATGCTGACTATTTCTAACCAAACTGCTTTGGAAGTAATCATAAATTGTGACTCTCAGAATCCTCTCCAAATCTTTGCCCAATGCTGATGTAAACTGACTGGTCTGTAATTCTCAGGATTATCCCTATTCCATTACCTGAACAAGGGAGTTACATTTGCCACCCTCCAATCATCTGGCACTACTCCAATGGAGAGTGAGGACGCAAAGATCATCTCCAAAGGTACAGTAATCTCTTCGCTCTCTTCCTGTAGGAAGCCAGGGTGGATCCCGTCTCGCCTAGGAGATTTATCTATCCCTATGTGTGTATTTCAATCAGTCTGTACTTCACCTCACCATGTCTACTCACTGTCCAACTATCTGATTGACTGCTTTCCATTTCAGGGCTCTATACAGTGCTGCTTTCCTGAACACATATTGTTCCCTATAACCTGTTAATCATGGAATGGAAAACATGGGAAGGCACCAATGCCTTCCTGATGAAAGGCTGATGCCCAAAGCTTTGACTCTCCTGCTCCTCAAATGCACCTGATATGTTGTGCTTTTCCAGCGCCACACTTTTCAACTCTGATCACCAGCATCTCCAGGTCTCACTTTCTCCATTACAAAGGGCTGTCCCCTCTGAACACTAAGCAGGCAATTAATCAGCAGAAACTCGCTGTATTTAGAGCTGACCGTTCAGTTCTGGAAAGTTGCATTTGATGAATACATTTACTGAAAACGAAATTACTATTCAACAAATATTCATTCAGTCCCAGAGTTACAGTTTTGGTTCATGGATTAGGCAGCTTGATAACGAGCAGTCAATGACTGAAGAACTCCGAAGTACAGAGTATTCCAGGTAATATATTCCAGGCTGGATGTGCTTTCCCTTAATGTTGGGTATGTTATCGGACAGGCAGATGTGATAAGGGAATGAGCTGACACGTGGAATTGTGACATTTTTGCCATTACAGAGATGTGCATGAGGGAGGTCAGGGCTGACAACTCAATATTCTGCGGTGCAAGAACTATAGGCAGCAGAGGAGAGGGGTAAAGGAGGAGGTGGTGATGCATTATTAGTCATTATGGAGTCAGTTGCTGCAGAAAGAAGGGAATTAAATCGGAAAGAGAAGCTTAAAGCAGGTACAAATTGAGCAGGTCAATGGAGGCAATTACCATTTGTGTAAGGCTAAACTTAAAACGGAAGTGGAAGCGTAAATATGAGGCGTGAAAAAACATTAGCGGGTAGTATGAGCGGGTTGAGAGAGATAGGGAGTAGTATATGATTTGGGAGGGGCTTAGAGATATAGGGAGGGGTGTAGGGTTTGGAGTGGATTAGAGCGATAGGCAGGCGTGCAGGGTTTGAGAGAGTTATGGAGTTGTATATATGGTTTGAAGGAGGTTGGAGAGATAGAGAAGGGTTACGGATTGGAGGGGGTTGGACGGATAGGGAAATGTGTAGGTTTGGAGGGGTTAGAGAGATAGGGAGGCGTGCAGGGTTTGAGAGAGATACGGAGTAGCATAGGGTTTGGAACAGGTTAGTGAGATAGGGAAGGGTGTAGGGATTGGAGGGGATTAGAGAGGTAGGGAAAGGGTTCGGTGGGGTTGAGTAAGTAGGGAGAAGTATAGGGTTTAGAGGGTTCAGAAATATAGGGAGGAGAGCAGGGTTTAAAATGGGTTAAGGAAATAGAGTGTGGTGCAGGGGCGAGAGTAGGTTGAAGAGATAGGGAAGGGAGTAGTGATTGGAGGAGTTTAGAGAGCTAGGAAAGGGTGCAGTATTTGGAAAGGGTTAAGGAGATAGGGAGGGGTGTCGGGTTTGAAGGAAGTTAGAGAGATATAAAAAGGGTACAGTGCATGGAGGGTGTTATAGAGATAGCAAAGGCAGTAGGGGCTGGAGGAAGTTATATAGATGGGATGGGTGGAAGGTTCGGAAGAGGTTATAGAGATAGAGAGGAATGTAGGGTTTGGGGAAGGAAAGAGAGATAGCAAAGGGGGTAGGTATGGAGGAGGTTTGAAGCTCTTATGTCAGATCAAACACTGACACAGAAACCTCCTGCTGACTCCCCTCCCTCAGCCTCACGGTGTCAGATCAAACACTGACAGGAAACCACCTGCTGACTCTCCTCTCTCAGCCTCACGGTGTCAGATCAAACACTGACACAGAAACTGCCTGCTGACTCCCCTCTCTCAGCCTCACGGTGTCAGATCAAACACTGACACGGAAACCACCTGCTGACTCCCCTCCCTCAGCCTCACGGTGTCAGATCAAACACTGACACGGAAATCACCTGCTGACTCCCCTCTCTCAGCCTCACGGTGTCAGATCAAACACTGACACGGAAACCACCTGCTGACTCCCCTGCCTCAGTGTCCCTCTACATTGAACAACAGTTGGAGGAAGCAAAGAGACTGACAGAGCTGGCGGATGTATACTGTGTGGGCCATTTCAAAACCACCACCAAGAGGAGCTCAGCAGCAGCATTACTGATCGAGGTGGTCGATTTAAAAGGACACAACTGCTTCACTGCGTCTGCACCGGGTCAGGGGGGAACGACTGATAGGTAGAAACATCCTTGACCTCACCATCACCAACCTACCGGCTGCAAACACATTGTTCAATGACTGTATTGGGAACGGTGAACTACCGCACACAGTATTTTTGGAGACATTTTCCACTTTTACATTGTGAAGACCCCTGTGTATATGTGACACCATCACTGTGCTCCAATAGATTTTGGAATTTTGCACTGGCGTGTATGAGGTGGTTCGGGTCATTACCAACAGCAGCAGAATTGTACTCCAGTATAATTTTCACTATCACTGCCTGGCATATACTTCACGTTATCCTGGCCGTCAAGCCAGGGATACACCCTTGATAAATGGAGAAAACAGGAAGGCCTGACTATAGTAGCACCAAATACACCTCCGAATGAGATGAAGTTACTAAATTGGGCCACTTACTCATCACATGGTATAAATAGCAAATGAGACACAGATGTAACCAGTGAATCAGACCTAATCTCTACAATCTGGGTGAGTAGTGGTAGACAATCACACAACTCACTGGAGGAGAAGAATACACCAATACCACCTTCCTGAATGATGGAAGGGCTTAGCACAACAATAGAAATCTAAGGCTGAAACATTCATAGCAATGTTCAGGCAGAAATATCGATCGGATGATCTATTTTAGTCTCCTCCAGATGGCAGTCTTCAGCTAATCCGACTCACTTTGTGTGATGTCTACAAACAGCTGGAGGGATTGGAGAAGGCAAAGGCTGTGGGCCATGATAACATTCCATTCCGGCTGTTCCTGTTGGGATACAGCACTGGGACCTACCTGACAATGTTGGAAACTATCCGGGTGTGTTTTGTAGACACACAGACAAAACATCGGACAATCAGTGACTACCCCATTGCTCTAATCCCTGTCATTAATAAAGGAATGACAGATGTCACCCACAGTGGGGTCAAGCAGCACTTCCTCAGTACTAACCTGTTCGGTTAGTACTAAAGCTCAGTTTGGGCTCTCATCCCTTGGGCTCATTGAAGCCTTGGTTTAATGATATACAACAAGAGAACACACAGCTGAATTCGAGAGGTGAGGTGACAGTGACTGCACTTTTTACATGATCATAACTGCATTTGACCAAATGTCATATCCAGGATTAACGTCAAACCTGGATCAAATAGGAATCGTCTGCACTGGCATGAGTTATACCTGGTACAAAGGAAGGTGGCTGGGGTTGGTGGAGAGCAGCCATCTCAGCTTCACCGCAGTTCCCCAGGGACGGGGTTTCTGGGTAAGCCTGTAGATCAGAAATGTAAAGGTAGGACACCATACTCCTACAGAATGATAGGGACAACTGGCGGTAGTTGAACTGGACAGTTATCATACCTCAAGTAAGGGAGAGATTGAGTAGGACAGTCCTTTAGTCACCCAAGTAATTGAACCCACACTGTTGGCATTAATCTGTATTATAAACCAACCATCCAACTGATCGAGCTAACCAAATCCTCACGCAGCTCTGTGTGATAGATATTGTAATATAATTCCATTCAGATATGTTGGTGAACACCTCTGGAGCAGGTGGAACTAGAAGCAAGCTTCCTAGCTCAGAGAGAGGGACAGCATCAGTGAGCTGTAAGAGTGCTCTCTGCCCTAGGCCCTATAATTTTCAGCTGCTTCATAAATGACTGTAAAATCACAAGTGAGGATGTTTGCCAATGATTGGACAGTATTCAACACCATTCATGATTTACTCAGATACTGAAGCAGTCCTTGTCCAAATGTAACAGAACCTGGAGATATGCAGGTTTGTGCTTAACAGTGACAATCCCATTTCCATTACACATGTGCCAGACAACGATTACTGATATCAATGGAAAATTGAACCACATCCTCTAACGTTCAATTCCACCACCATCACTGAACAAACACCAAACAATATTGCGGGGATTATCGTTAACCTGAACTGGACTGACCATATGATTTCATTACCTATTCCTGTGAAGGGCTTATGCTAAAACATTGACTTCTCCTGTACCTCAGATGCTGCCTGACCTGTTTTGATTTTCCAGCGCCACTTTTTGACGCACATAACTTTATTGGCTACAAGAATATGTCAGGGACTAGAAATTCTGCAGGAATAACTCACCTCAAAATTTCCAAAAGCCTGTCACCTATTGCTAAGACACATGTTGAATGTGTGTGTGATCAAATACTTCCATTTGCCTGTGTGAGTGCAGCTTCACCCCTCATCCACTGACGATCAGTAGCAGAAATACCTGCCATCTAATCAATGCTCTGCAGAAATTTATCAAGGCTCCTTACAACGTACCTCTGAAACCCCCGACCATCGAGAAGGACAAGGGAAGCAGATACACGGGACCCCCACCGTGTTCGCGTTCTGTTCCAAGCTATCTACCAACCTGATTGGGAAGTATATTGTCGATCCTTCAGTGTCACTGTATTAAGTTCCCTATCTATCAATAAATGCCGTCCCAATCACATTTCATGAATAAATTAACAGAAAAATTTTTACTCGACCTGCTCAATACTGGACACTGTGTTTTGGGTTTTGTGAGCTCAGGCTGGTTGGTCCAGGCAGTACCTTGTATGTTGTGAACAGCTGAAGGGATATGCTGTTTGAAACAATCTGTCAGTCTCTCAGAGGCATGGCCTACATACTGAGCATCACACAGACACTGGCATTCTCATCCCACATTACTGAGCTTTGAGATAGACAGAAGCAACTGAAAACATACTCATATCTGACTGGAACTGTTTAAACACACAGTGATATTGTTGCCACGAAAATTATTATGAGTGAATATTTAGCAGGGAGAAAGTGAGGTCTGCAGATGCTGGAGATCAGAGACAAAAAGTGTGATTCTGAAAAAAAAACTCAGACGTTCAGCCAGCATCTGAGGAGCAGGAAAATCGACTATTTGTTAACAATATTAATACAAGGGAAATAATTGTATATTTTCAAAGTTCTTGTACTTAAATGTAATTTGTTCTTGGGTGTGGCAATGAGACTCTCATTTCAATGCTGCTTACTGTGAGTTTTCATCATATTGTTGTTATAACAGTGTACTGAATAAATGGATGGATTTTATGCTTGTTGGACAAACTATAAGTTGGTATTATGAAAGGATATCGGACCTTTAGTAAAGAGACTTTGCTGTTAATGTTTAGAACAATGCTGCAAACATTTACACAGAGATTTCCAGCTCAATTCAAACACAAAGTTGTTGGGCTGGGATCATGCTGGCCATCACTAGAGCTGCACAATTCTGTTTGGATACTGACATTGTGGGGCTAACATACACTAGATATGGTTTATGAGGGATTCAATGTAAGATGCCATGTGCTGCAGGAGTCCATCACCTTTATAACACATTCATTCAGGATCGGGTCGAAGGTGCAGAATTACAGAGTTTAGGTGGCACGCAAGAAGAGATTTACTTGCAAGATATGGCTGTTTATAGGTCATTGTTATAAATATTGAACTGCATCTGGACCAGTGCCATGTGCTAGTCCATTGACCAGTCTGCCCTACACACATCTCCCTGTTGTTCAGGTGTACCTCTAATCAGTCTATTCTGAGGGAGTGTGTGTGCAACTGCCCAGCTCCAGTTGGGAAGCTCTTTGTCAGATTTTGGAGATGACCAGTGTTTTGGAGGTCCTAGTGAGACCCAATAACACTGTGTCGGAATTCAGGCTTTTCCTCAAAGTCATTTTCAACAGCTTTGCTGCCTACAAGATGGTGTGTTCACTGATCTGTACATGAATCGGTTGTTTACTACAGTCACTGAATTGTGTAATAGTTAAGTGTGCGCTCTGGTAATTCAATTATTGTTCACTTCAATTGTTTTCAACTGAAAAACAATGATGGTTGGTTTATTTTAAAATATGTAAGAAATAAAGTGATATTAACTCTTCATTACAGAAAATGTGAAAGTGACCTGTTATATATTTCCCATGAACTAATCAAGCAACAGTCAGATATTGTCTGTAAAGCAGGATTTTGTGAACAGGACAATGTCCCAGGCAACATCACCACCCTCTCTGGTAGGTTCTGTCCCACTGACAGGACACAGCCAGACAAAGGGCGACTGCTCATTGGTATATCGTCAATATAGGATGGGGCGGGGTGGTGGCTCAATGGCTCAGTGGTTAGCACTACTGCCTCACAGCATCAGGGTCCCAGGTTCGATTCCAGCCTCAGGCAAATGCCTGTGTGGAGTTTGCAAATTCTCCCTCTGTCAGCGTGGGCTTCCTCCCACAGTCCAAAGATATGCACCTCAGTTGAATTGGTCGTGTTAAATTGCCCATAGTCTTCAGTGCATTAGTCAGAGATGGTCGGTGTGGACTGATTGAGCTGAAGGGCCTGTTCCCATCCTGAAAGGAACCGAATCTAGTGATAGTGCTGGATCCTGTGGTTGCGAGACTGCTCTGCAGCAGGATAGGGTGGAATCAATAAAAGGGAATATATAATTGATCACATCATCACCGATCTGTCTGCTGCAGATACACCCCTCCATCTCAAATATCAGTAAGAATGGTCACTGCACAATGGGGAGCAAGGGTTACCTTCACATTTTGCAGACCCTCCTCACCATGATATGTAGCCCCTTGAGGACTGAATGGGATAGAATTTAAACAGATTGAATAATTAATGATGATGCAGCCATGAGGTGCAGAGGGCCATCAGCAGCAGCAGAATCATACTCTGTACAGCGCATACAGTATGCAACTTCACACCCGGACATACCTCCCACTGTACAGTAACCATCATGGCCCGATATACCTCCCACTGTACAGTAACCATCACACCCCGGCAGACCTCCCACTGTACAGTAACAATCACACCCCGACATACCTCCCACTGTACAGTAACCATCACGGCCCGACATACCTCCCAATGTACAGTAACCATCTCACCCCGACATGCCTCCCACTGAACAGTAACCATCACGGCCCGACATACCTCCCACTGTACAGTAACCATCACGGCCCGACATACCTCCCACTGTACAGTAACCATCACGGCCCGACATACCTCCCAATGTACAGTAACCATCTCACCCCGACATACCTCCCACTGTACAGTAACCATCACGGCCCGACATACCTCCCACTGTACAGTAACCATCACGGCCCGACATACCTCCCACTGTACAGTAACCATCACGGCCCGACATACCTCCCAATGTACAGTAACCATCTCACCCCGACATTCCTCCCACTGTACAGTAACCATCACGGCCCGACATACCTCCCACTGTACAGTAACCATCACGGCCCGACATACCTCCCAATGTACAGTAACCATCTCACCCCGACATACCTCCCACTGTACAGTAACCATCACGGCCCGACATACCTCCCACTGTACAGTAACCATCACGGCCCGACATACCTCCCACTGTACAGTAACCATCACGGCCCGACATACCTCCCAATGTACAGTAACCATCTCACCCCGACATACCTCCCACTGTACAGTAACCATCACGGCCCGACAACCCTCCCACTGTACAGAAACCATCACGGCCCGACATACCTCCCACTGTACAGTAACCATCACACCCCGACATACCCCCCACTGTACAGTAACCATCACGGCTCGACATACCTCCCACTGTACAGTAACCATCACGGCCCGGCATACCTCCCTCTGTACAGTAACTATCACACCCCAACATACCTCCCACTGTACTGTAACCATCACAGCTCGACATACCCACCACTGTACAGTAACCATCACGGCCCGGCATACCTCCCTCTGTACAGTAACTATCACACCCCGACATACCTCCCACTGTACTGTAACCATCACACCCCAAAATCCTCCCACTGTACATTCACCGTCACGGTCCGACATACCTCCCACTGTACAGTAACCATCACGGCCCGACATACCTCCCACTGTACAGTAACCATCACACCCCGACATACCTCCCACTGTACACTCACCGTCATGGTCCGACATACCTCCCACTGTACAGTATCCATCACTGCCCGACATACCTCCCACTGTACAGTCACCGTCACACTCCGACATACCTCCCACTGTACAGTAACCATCACACCCCGACTTACCTTCCACTGTACAGTAACCATCACACTCCGACATACCTCCCACTGTACAGTAACCATCACAATCCGACATACCTCCCACTGTACAGTAACCATCAGGGCCTGACATACCTCCCACTGTACAGTAACCGTCACAGCCCGACATACCTCCCACTGTACAGTAACTGTCATGTCCTGACATACCTCCCACTGTACAGTAACCATCACGGCCCGACATACCTCCCACTGTACAGTAACCGTCACGTCCTGACATACCTCCCACTGTACAGTAACCATCACACCCCGACATACACCCCACTGTACAGTAACCGTCAGGGCCCGACATAACTCCCACTGTACAGTACCCATCAAACCCGACTTACCTCCCACTGTACAGTAACCGTCACAGCCCGACATACCTCCCACTGTACAGTAACTGTCACGTCCTGACATACCTCCCACTGTACAGTAACCATCGCAGCCCGACATACCTCCCTCTGTACAGTCAACATCACATATCGACATAAATCCCACTGTACAGTAACCATCACGGACCGACATACCTCCCACTGTACAGTAACCATCACGGCCTGACATACCTCCCACTGTGCAGTAACCATCACAGACCGGCAACCCTCCCTGTGTACAGTAATTATAAAACCCCGACATACCTCCCACTGTACAGTAATCATCAAACCCCGACATACCTCCCACTGTACAGTAACCATCAAACCCCGACATACCTCCCACTGTACAGTAACCATCACGGCCCGGCATACCTCCCTCTGTACAGTAACTATCACACCCCGACATACCTCCCACTGTACAGTAACCATCACAGCTCGACATACCTCCCACTGTACAGTAACCATCACGACCCGACATACCTCCCTCTGTACAGTCAACATCACATATCGACATAAATCCCACTGTACAGTAACCATCAAAGCCCGACATACCTCCCTCTGGAAGGTCAACATCACATATCGACATAAATCCCACTGTACAGTAACCATCACGGCCCGACATACCTCCCACTGTACAGTAACCATCACGGCCCGGCATACCTCCCTCTGTACAGTAACTATCAAGGCCCGACATACCTCCCACTGTACAGTAACCATCACACCCCGACATACCTCCCACTGTACAGTAACCATCACACCCAGACATACCTCCCAATGTACAGTAACCATCACACCCCGACATACCTCCCACTGTACAGTAACAATCACACCCCGACATACCTTCCATTGTACAGTAACCATCACACCCCGACATACGTCCCACTGTACAGTAACAATCACACCCCGACATACCTCCCACTGTACAGTAACAATCACGGTCCGACATACCTCCCACTGTACAGTAACCATCACGGTCCGACATAGTTCCCACTGTACAGTAACCATCAAAGCCCGACATCCCTCCCACTGTACAGTCAACATCACATATCGACATACCTCCCTCTGTACAGTCAACATAACATATCGACATACTTCCCACTGTACAGTAACCATCAAAGCCCGACATACCTCCCACAGTACAGTAATCATCACACCCCGACATACCTCCCACTGTACAGTAACCATCACGGCCCGACATACCTCCCACTGTACAGTAACCATCACACACCGACATACCTCCCACTGTACTGTAACCATCACACCCCGACATACCTCCCTCTGTACAGTAACCATCACAACCCAACATACCTCCCACTTTACAGTAACCATCACAACCCGACATACCTCCCACTGTACAGTAACCATCACACCCCGACATACCTCCCACTGTACAGTAACCATCACACCCCGACATACCTCCCAATGTACAGTATCCATCACACCCCGACATACCTCCCACTGTACAGTAACCATCACAACCCGACATACCTCCCACTTTACAGTAACCATCACAACCCGACATACCTCCCACTGTACAGTAACCATCACACCCCAACATACCACCCACTGTACAGTAACCATCACACCCCGACATACCTCCCACTGTACATTAACCATCACAACCCGACATACCTCCCACGGTACAATCACAATCACACCCCGACATACCTCACACTGCACAGTAACCATCACAACCCGACATACCTCCCACTGTACAGTAACCATCACAACTCAACATACCTCCCACTGTACAGTAACCATCACACCCCGACATACCTCCCACTGTACAGTAACCATCACACCCGGACATACCTCCCACTGTACAGTAACCATCACACCCCGACATACCTCCCAATGTACAGTAACCATCACACCCCGACATACCTCCCACTGTACAGTAACCATCACACCCCGACATACCTCCCACTTTACAGTAACCATCACAACCCGACATACCTCCCACTGTACAGTAACCATCACACCCCGACATACCTCCCACTGTACAGTAACCATCACACCCCGACATATCTCCCACTGTACATTAACCATCACAACCCGACATACCTCCCACTGTACAATCACCATCACACCCAGACATACCTCACACTGCACAGTAACCATCACAACCCGACATACCTCCCACTGTACAGTAACCATCACAGCCCGACATACCTCCCACTGTACAGTAACCATCACACCCCGACATACCTCCCAATGTCCAGTAAACATCACGGCCCGACATACCTCTCACTGTACAGTAACCATCGCACCCCGACATACCTCCCACTGTACAGTAACCATCAAACCCCGACATACCTCCCACTGTACAGTAACCATCAAACCCCGACATACCTCCCACTGTACAGTAACCATCACACCCCCGACATACCTCCCACTGTACAGTAACCATCACACCCCGACATACCTCCCACTGTGCAGTAACCATCACGGTCCGACATACCTCCCACTGTACAGTAACCATCACGGCCCGACATACCTCCCACTGTACAGTAACCATGACACACCGACATACCTCCCACTGTACAGTAACCATTACACCCCGACATACCTCCCACTGTACAGTAACCATTGCACCCCGACATACCTCCCACTGTACAGTAACCATCAAACCCCGACATACCTCCCACTGTACAGTAACCATCACAATCCGACATATCTCCCGCTGTACAGTCACCGTCACACTCCGACATACCTCCCACTGTACAGTAACCAGCACACAGCGACATACCTCCCACTGTACAGTAACCATCACGGCCCAACATACCTCCCACTGTACAGTAACCATCATGGTCTGACATACCTCCCACTGTACAGTAACCGTCACACCCCGACATACCTCCCACTGTACAATAACAGTCACACCCCGACATACCACCCACTGTACAGTAACCGTTCACGGCCCAATTACCTCCCAGTCTACGTCTGCTATCAAGAGCGACATGGTGGCTCAGTGTTTAGCACTGCTCCCTCGCAGCACCACGGTCCTCAGTTCGATTCCGGCCTTGGGTAATTAACTATGTGGAGTGTGCATATTTCCTCTGTGTCTGCATGGGTTTCCTAGCACCGTCCAAAGATGTGCAGGTCAGGTGTATTGACCACATTAAATTGCGAACTGTTTTAGTCATAGAGAAATGGGTGTGGATGGGTTACTCTTTGCAGGGTTGGTGTAGACTGGTTTGGCCAAAGGACCTGTTTCCACACTGTAAGGAATCTCATCTCCTCTCCAAGGTTCAAGTCAGGAATATGATGGAATAATCACTTGCCTGAATGAGTGTAGCTCCAACAGTACTCTAGTATGGACTTACTAGCAACAGGCAACACAGTTGCATGGGGAAGATCATGTCTCACAAACTTGATTGAATGTTTCGAGGAAGTGACAAAATTGATTGATGAGGGCATCGGTCTGGATGTTGGCCGTTTGGACATGAGCAAAGCCTTTGATATGGTTCCTTATGGCAGGCTCATACAGAAGGTGAAGTGAAATGGGATCAGCGGTCAGTTAGTAAGATGGATAGAGAACTGCTTGGTCACACAAGGCAGAGTAGTGATGGAACAGTGTTTTTGTGACTGGAGACCTGTAAATAGATTGGCGGAGTTGCAGATTGTGAGGATGATTGCCAGAGAATACAGCAGGATATAGGTCAGCTGCAGACTTGGACAGAGAGAACACCGATGTAACTTTATTTGGACAATTGTGACGTGATGCATTTTAGAAGGTCTAATGCAGGAGAAAAGTATAAAATGGATGGAAAAACTACTGGCCGCATCAACATCCAAAGAGATCTAGGTGTACAGCTCCACAGTTCCGTAAAAGTGGTAACACGGGTGGAGAGGGTGATCAAGAAAACTGACGGCAAACTTGCAGACAGGCATCGGAACATGCAGTATGAAAATTAGTAGGTCATATTGCAGCTGTAGAAAAACTTAGTTCGAAGAACATTTAGAATATTGTGTACAGTACTGGTTGCCACACGATGCTGAAGTGTTGGAGAGGGTACGGAAAAGTTTTCGCAGCATTTTGTCTGGTTTGGAGGGTATTAGCCAAAAGGAGAAATTGAACACACATGGTTTGTTTGCACCTGGGCATCATTGGCTATGGGGCTACCTGATAGATCTTTACAAAATTATCAGAGGCATAGATAGAAGGACAGTTAGAAGCTTTTCCCCAGAGTAGAAATATCAATTACTCAGGACCGTAGGTTTTAGGTAAAAGGGAGAAAGTTCAGGAGATGTGATCGGCAAGGTTTATTTTTGCTGTTCCAGACAGAATGTGGAAGTGCCTGGAATGCACTGATAGAGGGGAAGGAGCTAATACAGCAAGGTTGAAGAGGGATCTTGGCACAGATATGAGTAAGTAGGGAACAGAATGACATAGAGTTTATTGGAGCAAAAAATCTTTTGTTTCAACTTTTGAAAGGCATCGTGTGTCAATGCGGGCTTGCTGGGCTGAAGGGCCTGTTCCTGTACTGGACTGTTCATTAAGACAAGATTTGAGAGCAGGAGTGACGAGATGCTCACTGAATGATTAAAGATTATCAAAAGGCACATTATTGTGTATCCACCCTCCCGCCCCCCATCAACCTGCAGCTTCATATCCTCCCCCACTGTGGGGAAACTCAATATAGAGAATTTGACATGAAAGTCAGACCTGGTATCTGGTGACTCCATCTTGCTGCTCGCTCCTGCAGACTTCTATCCTGGACACCAACGTCTCGGGAGAAACTGCATGAACAGAAGCTGCATGTACTCCACACCCACCAATGCTGACATCTGACACATGCCAGCTTCACCATGCCATCCCAGCACATCTCCGACCCACTGACAGTACGCTTCTACACTTCAATGCTGCAGCTCAGGGTGCACTGACAACTCTCATTGCAATGCTGCTGCAAGGACACTGTGCTCAGGGACACACACCCAGCTCATGGACTGTCCCACTGGGCTGCTCACTCCGTTTTTTTACACATTCACTTTGAGCTGACATGAATGTTCACAGAATTATTGCCTCGCCTTACCCTGTCTTTCGCAGTGTTTCCCCGCAGCCAGAGCTACCAGGCTCACCCGCCTGCTGTCTTGTCTTTGTGTTTAGCACAGACACAAACTCAGGAAGCTTGATATCATTGTCCAGTCAGTCACGGTGCCCAGCACAGTGAGTCAGGGGGAGTTTCAGATCCCAGTCCGGGAGCTTGGATACAGTCAGTCACGGTGCCCAGCACAGTGAGTCAGGGGGAGTCTCGGATCCCAGTCCGGGGGCTTGGACACGGTCAGTCACGGTGCCCAGCACAGTGAGTCAGGGGGAGTCTCGGATCCCAGTCCGGGGGCTTGGACACGGTCAGTCACGGTGCCCAGCACAGTGAGACAGGGGGAGTCTCAGATTCCAGTCCGGGGGCTTGGAAACGTTCAGACAACCTCTCGTAGTTGTTAGGGTCAGGATCCTTCACCAGTTAGGGGGCGAGAAGCAGAATGTTGGGAGCCCCCTATCCCTCTTGGCTCTTTCTGCTCTCATGTGGGGTGGTTCTTTCTGAAATGTGACAATTACCAAGCGGTATTAAGGGAGGCAGAATTGTTTGTTACAGCTGGTACAGACTGAGAGAAGGTGCTGCATTCAGTGAGAGTGGGAGAACATGAGCCATTGTGGGAGGTGGGTGCAGTAACAGAGACACAGTGAGGGCGAGCTCACAAAGTGCAGATGGTGGTACTTACCATGGTGGAGTGGAGAAGGTCACTGACCTCCTTCCAACACTGCGGGGCATTCACCCAGCAGGCTGGCACCTCACTGACACAGGGGTCAACCACCAACCAAGCTGGCAGGGTATAGTATCATGGCCTCCCCTGCCAGTCCTGGAGGAAGATAATGTCCCTCTCATGCCCCATGCCATCCACCAGAACCTCAGTGGCTTGGTCTCAAAGTGAAGCCCCAGTTTTACCCCCTATGCCATGTCCAGGGTGTTTCGAATTGACAATCTAAGAGTGTAATGACATTTTACTAATGGCACCTGGAACAGGGAGGCCGGTGCATTCTGGGATATCCAGTCAGTGAACAGTTGTTATGACGAAGGGGAAAATCATCGTGTTAGTGTCAGATGAGAAGATAACCACGTGTGCAGGGAGGGTAGTTAATGAGGCAGATTGGGGATTGTATCGTGAGAAAATGCACTTCACCTTGTGGAGAGAAACCCTCCATAAATCCTGATTAAAGTGAGACTTGACCAAATCATAAGATGGGTTAGGCCTCTGTTTGTCTGAATCAAAGTAGGGATGCAGTGTGAAACACTGGGAGCAACAAAGTTGGAGTGGAGAATTACAAAGGCGATTCAAATCCTTAAAAAGGGGTTATACAACGTTCCAAACTGTTAAATTGAGCCGTGGAAAATTCCTGCTTTATAGTTACCTACATTATCCAATCCTCATTGGATGCAGGAATGGTGCTGGAGGCCTGGAGAATGGCTAATACCGCAACTTTGTTTAATGTGGACTGACTGAATAGGTCAAGGCTGGAATTCTGAGACAGTGGATAAACGGTCACTGAGGAAGTCTCAGGGACTCCAGGACAGTCGGTCTGGATTTGTGCAAGGAAGATCGAGTGTAATTAATCTGACCATATCAGTCTGAGGCAGTAACTTGGAACTGCATGTGACTTAATTGGATTTAATGAGCGATCCCATGGCAGACAGTTTAAAAACAGAAACTCGGCCTGGACGGAATTTCACATTGGCCCCAAGGTCCCGTACTTCCCGCGGGAGCCTGTGCCCCACAACCTGAGCCGCCTCCGGAATTTTAATTTTGTCCCTTTCAAAGATGTGAAAAGGAAGGCCCTGTATAGACTGCTGCTGCACACCGTCCACCTCTTCTCCCTCATTCACCACCCGGACACGTCTTGGCGTGCCCATTTGCCACCGGGCGGTGGAGATCCCCAGTGGAAGGCTCTCTACGCGGGAGTCCTCCCCCTCTCTCTCGGGGATCTGGGGTGGAGGGTGCTGCACGTAGCAGTCCCCTGCAACCGCAGGTTGCAGTGGTTCACGGACTCCCAGCCCAACTGCTTGTTCTCTGGCGCTGTGGAGTCCGTGGACTATGTATATATTGGGTGTGGGCGTTTGCACTCCCTTTTTGATTTTCTCAAAAACCTTCTCCTCTGCTTTTGGCTGCACTTCAGTCCCACGCTCCTGATCTTCGGGCACCCGGTACGGAGGAGGGAGGGCAGGTCCGAGGACCTCCTCGTGGGTCTGCTCCTGGGCCTGGCCAAACTGGCCATCAACAGGTCCAGGCAGCGGGCCGTGGAGGGGGTCGTTAGGGCCGACTGCCTGCCCCTCTTCCGGGGTTACGTTAGAGCCAGGGTGTCCTTGGAGAAGGAGCACGCGGTGTCCACCAACACCCTGGAGTCGTTCAGGAAGAGGTGGGCGCCACAGGGACTGGAGTGTATTATTTCTCCCTCCAACTCTATTTTGATTTAGTCTCTACCCTCCCCTTCACTGTTTTGATCACACAGCATTACCCTTTGATGTGAAGGGCAGTGCTTGTCACTGGCCACTCTGGTGGTTTCCTATCTTCCTGGTGGTGGAAATTGAATAAAGATTCGTGAACTTTGTGTCTTTCACTGTGTCTCGTACCTGCACACACACACACACCATGGGTGTTGGGGAAAAAATAAGCACTACCGCAGTTAGGCGGTAGTGTGGGGGTTACTAAAAAAAAATGTAAAAAAAATAAAAACAGAAACATTGGGATCCAGGTGAATGGAGCAAACAACCCAGAGAAGTGCAAGGCAAGGCATTTGGGGACATCAACAATAGAGAGGAATGGACAATAAATGAGAGCATAGTCTGTGTGGGCGGATAAATGAAGGTAGCTGGAAACATCAATAATCTTGTTAATGTAGCAAATAGCGTCATTTCCTCTATCAGCCAAAGGGCAGAATTTCAGAGCAGGAAACTCATGCTGGAAATGCATAAATAATGAGTTCAGTCACAGCTTGGGATGATGTGCAGTTCTGGTCACCCCATCACAGGGAAGGATGGAATTGGACTGGAGAGGGTACATAAAAGATCCGTTACCCTGTGACAGTGGAAGTGCAGTTCTGAGGAAAGATAGGAATGGAGGATGCTGAGAGGAGATTTGATCGGGGTGCACATTCTGGCAGGGGCCTGTGTAGAGAGGAAAATAACATCTTGTTCCTGTTGATAAACTGCTTTACCAGTGGTGAACATTTAATGTAATTGGCTGAAATATCAGAAAAGTGGTGAGGAAAGTTGTAATTTCACCCAGAGTATGCTCGGGATCTGGGAGGCACACATGGAAGCGGAGTAGAGGCAGAAACTCTCAAACCATTTTTAAAAGTTGCCGGGATCTGCAGCTGAAGTCCTATAGTGTCCGGGGAGACAGAACTTGGACTTTAAAAAACAACTTTACTTCTTGTCCAATGCAGACAGTGGACAGATTGATCTTGTCTATACTGCTATTTTCTGAAGTTTTCAAAGGTTACCAATATCTGATAGAATCAATACGCAGAGATGAGGGTGAGGGCAGGGAGGAGCAGTGTGTGAATTGATTAGCATCACACTATTACTGATTCCATCCTTTATACACAATGCTACTTCATTGTGTTGGTCTATTAATCCTTCCTGTCGAAATGGGGAAAACCTTTAATTATCCATTTCCCAGTCATGGTCACACTGCAACCCCATCTCCATAATCCCAGCTACATCTGAGCTGGTTCACACTGTTTAAAGCTAACATTTCACTGGCCTTGTTGAAAAGTTCCCAGATTCATTCTTGCCCCATTGAAGGCTGCTCTCAATCAACTAATGTTTCTCACTCTTAATTATTGCATAGCAGTCTCTACTCATCATCCTGAACGTTACAATAAAATGATCGCTGCCCCCCAAAACGTTCCCCTACTGACACTTGCCCCACTTCGTCCCCAAGGACCAGGTCCAACAGTACATGCTCTCTTGGGCTGGACACATACTCCTGAAGTGAACTCTCCTCCATGTAATCCAGGAACACTCGCCCCTCAGGACACTGCACCACCAGTAACCCAGTCAATATCTGAATAAATTAAGTTTCTCAGTATAACTAATCTGTAATACTGTCATCGCTCTCCATCATTTCTTTGGTTGCTTGCTGACAGACTTTTCCTCACAGTGTAATTGTAAACGTTTTGTTCTGTAGCTCCAGCCAAATTCATTCTGTCCTTGGACGGATCCTCTTTCTCTTGGACTCCTTAACTAACGCTAATCTAAACCAATACTTCCACCTTCATCCTTTCCCTTCCCTTCTATCATTTTGGAATATTTTATACCCAGCAATATTTAACATCCCGTCCTGCCATTCCTTGAGCCAGCTCTCGGTGATCAGTACATCAGATTTCCACACACCAAACTGCTTCTGTAACTCCGAACACTCCCAATATTCAGGTCCATGCAGATTACCTCAGATTATGGCTTTCTTTCTCACTCCATCTTCCACTGTTAACCGTGTTGTTGTAAATTATTGCCAATTGTATCTCCCATTATTTTGAAAATCCTGGTAGTCTCCTCTACTATTTCTTTTTAGATCCTAAGCACACACCAAGTTATTTTTAATCCCTCCCAAAAAAAACCCGTAAGAAATTCAGTCCCAGCTCCGTCACGTTAGCCCATCCAGCTTGTACAGTTGCTGACTTCCCGAGAACCAGTTCCAATGTCCCAGGAATCTGAAGCCCTTCCTACTGCACCATCGTTTCAGTCACACTCTCATCTACCTAAAACTCCGAGTTCTGTTCTCACTTGGACACGGCCCTGGAAGTATTCCAGGGATTGCTGCATTTGCGGACGGGCTTGCTAACCATCCACCGAGCTCCCTAAGTTCGGACTTCCAGACCACTTCACCCTTCCTACCCAGGTCATTCTTACCAACATGGGCATGATCTTTGACTTTTCACTGTCCCCCAGACGAATGTCCTGCAGACACAGTGACATTCTTAACCCCACTATCCTGGAATTACAGGCAAGCTGACACCTTCTTCACTTTCCTGACTCCCCTGTGCCTATTGCACCTCCTTCCTTCTCCCTCCCCTCCCGTACAGTCAGGCTGCTTGTGGTGCCACAGACATGGCTCTGACTGCCCGCCCCTGAGCAGTCTATACCTTCATCAGCTTCCAAACTGGGAAACTGAATTGGGAGGGAGACACCAGGATATGCTTGTATTCCCAGACTGTTTCTCTCTGATTGCCTAGTCCCCCAGACCCTTCCTTCTTCCAGGCCGTCATGACTGCAGGGTGATCTGCTGTGTGTGTGTGCTGTCCACTTAATGTCAGCATCACAGATGTCCCATAGTGTCTCTAGTCACTGTCTGAGCTCCATGACCCAGTGTCCATCTAGGACACGAGCAGGGGCTATGAACACATTTTCCATCTGACAAACATGTCCTAAAATGTATTTTGTCTCGAGTTACTTAATTAATTACTTAAAATGAAGTTAACATCCAGGAAATAACAATATGTTTAAATCCCTTATTCAACTGTGGCTTACTGAGGGTAATTTATTATATTGGCTCACAATTTTACTTCTCCCTCTTATTTTTGTGTTCAACCCTTATTTGAGAAGTTTAAAAAATTTGACAACTTATAGCAATTAACTGACAGTCGCTAATAACAGCGCATTTATCAGCCAATCAACTTACAGCATTTTCTGTGACGGCTCTTGCACTTGTTTCAAACTCAGTGCAGGCAGGTCCCAGCAACAGAAAGTTATCTCTGTGACTCCCAGGTACGTGTAATCCTCCAGCTCCCACTCCACTCTGTTCCCTCACAGGGTCACCATCTCTGTGACTCCCAGATATGTGTAATGCTCCAGCTCCCACTCCACTCTGCTCCCTCATAGGGTCACCGTCTCTGTGACTCCCAGGTAGTGTAATCCTCTAGCTCATACTGCACTCTGTTCCCTGACAGGGTCAACATCTCTGTGACTCCCAGGGACGTGTAATCCTCCAGCTCCCACTCCACTCTGCTCCTTCACAGGGTCACTGTCCCATCTCGTTCTGTGTCAGCAACAAACATGGAAGCAGTAGATTTTATCCATCCATCAAATGCATCGAATCCCTTTGTGATCAGTTGGGGGTCAAGCACTAATTCATTTATTCCCACTTAGTTTTCTGTTAAAGAATTCCCAATCCATGCCAGTACATTCCCTCCAATCCCACATTTGCCAATTTTGCTTATCCACATCTTCAGTGGGATCTTGTTGAAAGGTTTTTGAAAATCCCGACAAACCATTCTTCCCTTTTATCTACTCTGCTTATTCACAGCCAGACAGGAAAACAAATCCAGCAGGGTTTGTGAAATGAAATTTCAGTTTCAGAACATGCTTGGCATGGTTAGAGGATTGGCTAATTAGCAGAAGACAGAGAAGGTATAAAGGGGTCGTTTTCACGACGGGAACTGGTGACGAGGGGAACTCCGCAGAGGTCAGTGTTGGGACCACCCTGTACATGTTATACATTAACAGTCTGGACAAAGGATGTGAAGGGGTACAACAACTAGTTTTACAAGAAAGAGCCCAGGATGAAATGTTTGTCATATCAGAAGCTGGTGAAGTCTCTGAGTCTGTACTTGATGAATTTTCAGAGGCGGCGGTGGCAGGATCTCATTCAAACTTACAGAATACTGAGGGGCCTAGATGGAGTGGACGGGGGTGGGGAGATGTTTTCACTGCTGGAGAGACCAGGGCTCAAGAGCACGTCTTCAGAGTGAAGGAACAACCCTTTAGAATGGAGATGTGGAGGAATTTATTCAGCTAGAGGGTGATGAATCTGTGGAACGGTTCCTACCGGAGGGAGGGTTATAGATGAGGGTGGCATTTACTAGATAGGGTACAAGAGCTGGAGAAGGTTATGGAGATGATTAGATGGATGGAGATACTAGAGGAGCTTGCATTCACAGGGTGGGGTGATAGCGACGGGAGACTGTTATACAGAGAGTGAGTCTTGCAGGAACTGGATTGGGAGAGTCACAGGCATTGGATTGGGTTCTACAGATTGAGAGTAATGCGGGAACCTGTTAGATTACACAGATATGGAGGATTGTGGGGTCTCCACATCTTGAGAGGTTTTCAGGAAGAGGTTACACCAATAAGGAGGGATTAGATTACTTTTAGATTACTTACAGTGTGGAAACAGGCCCTTCGGCCCAACAAGTCCACACCAACCCGCCGAAGCGCAACCCACCCATACCCCTACATTTACCCCTGACGTAACACTACAGGCAATTTAGCATGGCCAATCCACCTGGACTGCACATTTTTGGACTGTGGGAGGAAACCAGAGCACCCGGAGGAAACCCACGCAGACACGGGGAGAATGTACAAACTCCACACAGTCAATCGCCTGAGGCGGGAATTGAACCCGGGTCTCTAGTGCTGTGAAGCAGCAGTGCTTACCACTGAACCATCCCAAACTGCAGAGCTACACAAAGAGAGAGTATTTGAGGGCCAGGGAGGAGCACACAGAGATGGGAAGTGTTGTTGCAGCTGGAAAAAGGTCTGGAGGTGTTTACACAGATAAAGAGTCAGGTCGGGATGGGAGATGGTTACAGAGGTCATGTGGTGCTATAGGCCAGGAGGCAAGAATGTGATCTGGCCAGCAGAAGGTTACAGTGATATCATGTTCTCTTGGGGCTTGGGGTAAGTACACAGGTGAGTATTTTTGTACAGGCTGGAGGATTTCACAGAGACAGGGTGGACTGTAGTTATTGTGGAAAACTACAGAAATAGAGATTATTGTACTGAGTGCAGGATGAGGTTACTGAGATTGAGCACGTTACCGAGTTTGGAGCAAATTATACATAGGGAGCGTCGTCAGCATTGGAGTAGGTTTCAAATAAACAGCAGGATTATGGGAGGGGTGGAAGTGACAGAAATTGGAACTTTTCTGGGAATTACAAGCATTCAAGACACTGGCACAGATGCGTTGGACTGAAAGGATGTCTCCTTGCTGTATGACTCTATCACAAGACAAGAGACAGTGTGAGAGGGGAAATATAGAACAGAAAGATCCCAGGTTTCATTACCACCTTCTTAAGGGAGGCCTCCTTTCCCCTCTGTTGTCCCGATCCTCACTAAGACAGCACTGGCCTGGATTGATAACGGTCAACGTCCTATATTGACATAGGAAGGCTCAGTACAGCAGTGATGAAAGTAAACAAGACAGTGTGGATTGAGTCTGGGCCCATCATGCTCTGTATTCACCCTTCAATACTATATCTGTGTCAAATCTTCCGGACTAAACTTCGATCCCTTAAATTCGCTCTGCTCTGTTCACTGTGAGTGATTTTACCTGGCTGCAGGATTTATTGAAGAAACCAGATCTCCCTGCCCCAGGCTGACCAATCGTGTTCAATGAGATGATGAATGAAACATCCAACAATTGGGAGGTTTATTGAGTCAGGAACATCCTGAGTACCTGCAGGAGACAGAAATACACAGAATGGGAAATTAGACTGATGCAGTGAGGGTTGTACAGGGAGAATGGCGCTGAGTACCACAGAGATCTGGAATATCCCAATCTCAATCCCTGGCCTGTGCTGCTGCGTCTCTCTGGAGTGGAGAGTTCTGTTGGCTCAGGATCTGGAGTAACTACAAAAGCTGCAGTCACTGGCAGCAATTAGACTCTCATAGTGACTGATACCACATGGAGTGAGACTGAGTGATAGCATCAAATTGCAGGAAGGTGTCAGGATCAAACCATGGTCAAGAAGAAGGGGTTTGATTCATGGTGCACTGGGATTAGTACTCAGGCATGATGAGGGAGCTATCAGTGGGACAGGTGATGGCCTAGTGTTACTCTCACTAGAGTGTTCATCCAGAATTTAATGACAGTGGCAGGGATAGCCATCTGAATGTTCAATATCCTTTCAGGAACGAAATCTGCGATAGGCAGCTGGTCTGACCTACATATGACTCCAGACCCAGAGCAATGGGGTTGACTCTAAACTGCCTTCTCTAATAGTCTCACAAGGCACTCGGCTCAATGGCAGCTCGAGGGTGGGCATGAAATGCTGGCCAGCCGGAGACAGCAACATCCCATGGAGTGAATTAAAAACAACACTGTTGGGACCAGCGTCCTGGCAAATTATGTCGGTGGGTTTATGGACAGGGCTTTAATTGACAGAGAAGATGCAGGGACAGGGTTCAGGTGAAAGGAGCTTTCCAAATCCAAAGGGAAAAGGGGACACATTGGAACAGCATGGGAATGTGGCTGAAGTCAAGCAGAAAGGAACAGGAAGGGACAGAGTTTAACTAAAACTGTACATCAGTGAATTAGGCTGTGACAGGACATTCTGGGAAAAAAGTCCATTACAATGTTCTTTTTTGGAATGGACAAAGTATCTGCAATAAGGTAATAGACTTGTGACACAGAGATAAATAAGATTTAGTCACCAGGAAGATGTGGTTAGAGGAGAAGCAAAAGGTGGAACATAAATATTCAATCGTACTCATTCTTGAGGGGTCTCGAGGAGTGCAGGATGGATAACCCTGACAGTAATGGGGAACAAAGGCATTACAGAGAAAGCATTTGGCATCTGATGATGCAGCTGAATCAACCTGAATGAAGATTATGAGTAACACGTGTCAAAAACACAAGCAGGAGAACAGTTTTGAGGCTGCCTGACAGCATTTCATTGCTCAACACTGTTACACTTTCCAATGAATTCCTGTCTCATGCAAAGGCAATGTGATCATTTTGGGAGACTTCAATCTTTGTCAAAAATGATATTCTCCGAACTCCTCTTCAAGTGTTTGTGTCAGTGTTTCTTTGAATAACATATTGTGTAAATGGCCAGGGACGTGACTATCTCAGATCGACCGTTGGGTGTAGAAGCTGAGTGAACGAGTAATGTCACACTGAGATATCCTTTGGGAAATTGTAGTGTAGTGGATTTCAGCGAGATGATGGATTTTTAAAGTGACCATAAAGCACACCCAACAATCACAACCAAAGCCATTGACATGTGTTTGAGAGGAGAATTGACCAAGGTAAACAGGGGACACAGTGAGGTGTATGGCTGGAAATGGACAGTACAAAACATTTACAGTCAGAGAGATGGACAGCACAGAAACAGGGCCTTCGGTCCATCTCGTTCATGCTGCCCACATACACTAACATAATTTTGTCTCATTTGCCAGCACTTGGCCCAAATCCCCCTCAACCCTTCCTGTTCGTATACACATCCAGATGCCTTTTCGATGCAGTAATTGCACCAGTCTCCACCACTTCATCTAGCAGTTCATTCCATTTACGCATCACCCTCTGCCTGAAAAAGTTGCCCCTTCGGTCCCTTTTATATATTTCTCTTCTCACCCTGACTCCACTACCTCAGGGAAAAGACCTTGTCTGTTAAACCTATCCATGCCTCTCATGATTGTATAAATCTCTATATGGTCACCCCTCAGCCTCAAGTAGCCCCAATCCATTCAACCTCTCCCTTTACCTCAAATCTTCCAATCCTGGCAACATCCTTGTAAATCTTTTCTGAAACCTTGCAATTTATACAACATCCTTCCGTTAGGGAGGAGACAAGAACTGCATGCAATATTCCAAAAGTGGCTTATCCAATGCCCTGTACAGCCACAACATGACCTCCTAACTCCTCTACTCAGTGCTCTGATCAGTAAACGCAAGCAGAATATACACCTTCTTCACTATCCTATTTACATGGGATTATACTTTCAAGGAACTATGAACTTGGACTCCAAGGTCTCTTTGTTCAGTAACACTCCCCAGGACCTTACCACTCAGTGCACCAAGATCCTTCTGTATATCAATGTCCCTCAGTATCCTAACTTTCTTCATGAATTTGATATGACCCCACACTTGGACAGATTAAATTTAATTTGTCATTTCTCTGCACATCTTTCCAACTGATCAGTAACCTCCTGCAACCTTGGATCTCCTTGCTCATTCACCCCAACTCCATCAATTTTCATATCATCTGCAATAATTACCTTTGTCACTTCCTTTCATTTCAATTGTGTGAGAATGTGTAACCAGACGGCAGAAAATCCCAGCAAGAGCTCACCCATTTAAGATGGAGATGAGGAGGAATGTCTTCACTCAGAGGGTAGGGAATCTGTGAGAATTCCTGACTGCAGGGGGGGATGTCGAGGCTGGGTCAATAAGAATATTGACAGCAGAGATGGTCAGATGTTAATGGATCAGGGAAACAAGGGTTTTGTGGAAAAGGCAGGAATGTAGAGTTGGAGAGTATCAGATCAGCCATGATCTGATTGAAGGGCAGAGCATCCTCAATGGGCCAAATGGCCTCATCCTGCTCCGACATCTTATGGTCTTAACTCGAACTCAATATCTGCATTATAACACTATGGGTCTTTCCTCACAAAACTCCTCTAAAATGGGTCTATTGGATATTTATTACTACACAGCATTTGAACTCCACTGGACAAATTTGTTGCAGTCCCCTTGATATGATAGAACATAGAACATAGAACATAGAACAATACAGCACAGAACAGGCCCTTCGGCCCACGATGTTGTGCTGAACTTCTATCCTAGATTAAGCACCCATCCATGTACCTATCCAAATGCTGCTTAAAGGTCGCCAATGAATCTGACTCTACCACTCCCACGGGCAGCGCATTCCATGCCCCCACCACTCTCTGGGTAAAGAACCCACCCCGACATCTCCCCTATACCTTCCACCCTTCACCTTAAATTTATGTCCCCTTGTAACACTCTGTTGTACCCGGGGAAAAAGTTTCTGACTGTCTACTCTATCTATTCCTCTGATCATCTTATAAACATCTTATTATGTTATAGAAAACCATCTCGTATCCAATCCAGGATTCCATCCATTACAGCCCTGATACTCATTAGTTATCCAGTCGGGATGGAGACCACTGTCACACACAGTTACTGTACTGCCCTTGCTACATGTACATTCAGTGTCCTGACTGTAACCATATTGACATTCCCATCACTGCTTGATTCCTTTAAAAGAATTCCAGCCAATGATTGCTGCTGCTGCTTCTTCATTCCGAGCTCCATCCAAATAGACTCCAAATTTTGATCTTCAGTTCCACGTGGCTATCTCATTAATGCATTAACCTCATCCTTTCTTCACAACTTGGTTGCCTTTTTGCCTGTCCTGCCTAGATCCCAACAACCCTTCAATATTCCCTTCCCAGAGATGGTCATTCTACAGCTACATCTCCGGAATGACAGTTCCATCATATCTGTTCCCTGTCATTCCATCTGCCTTATGGCGAATACAGGGTGACATTCCTCAGTAGTGGAAGGATGAACGGATGGATAGAGGTTGCAGAGATAGGGAGGCTTACAGGGACTCGAGGATTTTCGAGATAAATCTGGGCAATAATGTTCATGGGACAAAGGAGTTTGCAGATTGGAGGAATTGACAGAGATAGAGGGAGCTGGATTAGATTCTGGAGATAGGGATAGGGATGGATATAGGGAGAGGCAGGCAAACTGAGAGGCACAGACAGGGAGTGTTTCAGTCGGAGATTATTGTGTATATTGACAGAGATAAGGAAGGTTTTAGTGACTGCAGATGTTTACAGATATAAGGCGGCTTCTCGGTTCTGGAGGCTGCACAGATCGGAGACAGTTAAACAAATGGGGAGGGTTGCACAAAATGAAAGGTTCCTGTGGTCGGGAGGGTTGGTAGGGACAGGGTGAAGTTTAAATGGATTAAGATCCAAGATTAGTCGAACAATAAGGAGGTTACGATTTTTTTCACAGGTAAGGAAGAGTTGTAAGAGCTGGAGAAGTTTACCCAGATAGGGATGGATGGAAAGGTTAGAGACAAAACACATTTACATGGGGGTTGGCATTGGTAGGGGGAGCTTACAGGGATAGACAGGGCTCGGCAATTACAGGGATGAAGGAATTTAGTATCTACTGGAGAATTCTAGGGATTAGGGTGTCAGGGATTGGAGAACCTGACAGAGACAGACAGCATTGTGTGTACTAGAGGAGATTCCAAATAGAGGAAGGATTATCGGGACTGTAGTATATTACTGAGATCACTCATAGAGTATGTGCCAAGACTGATGCCTGGGACCTCCTGTGCAGTCTCAGGGAGTTCCAGTACAGCAGAGGTGACAGCAGGGCCCTCACAATATGGTGGGAATGAAGCCTCGAATGTTGCTGTTCCTTGCCCAGTATTGTAACTATGTCCTGTGTTCCAGGTCTGAATAAAGATGGCCACTAACTCCACCCTGTGTTGTTTACTGTGAGTAATCTTACCAGCTGCAGGATTTACTGAAGGCTCCAGATCTCCCTCTCCAACTCTCTCTGGCTGAGCAAGCGTCTTCAATGAGGTGATGGATGAGACAGGAGTTAGGAACATCCTGATTACCTGCATGAGACAGAAATAGACAGAATGGGAAATTAGACTGATGCAATGAGGATACCTCATGTCGAGTAGCACTGAGTCCAACAGAGATCACAAAAATCCCAGTCTCCATACCGGGTCTGTGCTGTTACGGATTGGAGGATTTTTTTGGCTCTGGATCCGGAGTAGCTGTAAGAGTGAGAGACGCTGACAGAGGCAGCAATTGGACTCACATAGTGAGGGATACCAAATGGAGAGAGACTAAGTGATATCACCAGAGTGCTGGAAGATTTCAGGATCAAACCATGGTGTCAGAAGAGGTGGGTCTGATGCAGTGGGCACTGCTACCAGTACTCAGGGAGGAGTCAGCTATTTTATTGGGATGGTACATTTCTGGGACCAGTGTCAATATTGAAACATGGGGCTGTGGCTGTGGAAAAACAGGAAGAAACAGGAAGAGACTAAGTTTAACTAAAACTATACATCAGCAGATAGGTTTGTGACAGGAATTTGTGATTTCAAAAGTAAATTACTATTTCGTAATTTGAATGCACGAAGCATTTGTAATAAGGGATATGCTCGTGTGACTGTGATTTATGTCTAATCACCATCACGGAGACATGGTCACAGGGTGAACGAAAGGTGGGGCCTTAATATTCACGGCTACACAACATTGTGGAAAGTCAGGCAGAGTGGGAAGGAGAATGGGAAACTCTCATCGTTGGGGATAACAATGGGATTATATGTGGCCTCTGATTATCAATCATTAGGAAACCAAATTCTGGGTAATAAGACTCAGAATACAGAAGGTGAAGGGCAGTGTTAAGGCCCCTTTACAGCATTACATTGTGAGGCATGGCATTGGACAGGGAATTATTGGAATTTGTAACAAAGACAGTAGGACAACTGAAAGGGGATTCAACTTCCCTATCTCACCATCCCATTGGCGGTGGGTCACAAACGAGGCTGACTCTCTCCCACTCTCAGGGGAGTCTGTGGGTGGCTGTACAGACCGATGTGGCCTTCCACACTTGGGGCAGAAAGTGGCTGTGGGATGGGGATGGCTGGGACATTGGTGTGACAACGCGCTCCTTGTGCTGTTTTCTCCTGGATTCCCCTTTTTCCCCACATCAAGTGTCCAGCTGCTCGACACCGTCCCAATGCTCCTCCCCCACTTTGGATGGTCTTGGCTCAGTAATTCCCAGGATTTACCAGACTTATTTAAGCGATGCGCAGAAGACAAAAAAAACCTAACAATTCTGAAGAAGCCAATGCTTTAGAAATATGGAAGTATTTGTTAAATGGATTGCTATGGGTCTACTAGCAGGAGAAGTGCAGTAGGAAGGGGAAACATTGTCAAGGTTTAATCAGATGATAGGAACAGGGAGAGGTGAAGGTGCTGGAGGTGGTGATAGTGTTACAGAGAGGGGCAACGGCCTGAACGGTGTTACAAAGCCAGTACAGATTGCTGCACTGGAGGGGGTTGCAGTGGTAGGGAGGGACACATATTTTATATTTATTCATTCATTCAATAAGGATGTCACTGATTGAGTCAGCATTCTTTGCCCCACAGCTAATTTCCCAGAGGGCAGCTCAGAGTCAGCCATATTGCTACGGGTCTGGAGTCACACGTGAACCATGGTGTCAGATGTCAGGTAACAATATCAGATGTCCTTCCCTCAAGGACAGACATGAACCAGTTAACTTTTTCCAGGTAATCAACACTATTTTTATGATGGCCTCACTAATGTCCTGTACAGATATAACATGACATGACATCCCAACTCCTAATCTCAATGCACTGACCAATGAAGGTAACCATCCCAAACATCTGCTTTACCAACCTGTCTACCTGTGACACCACTTTCAAAGAACCTTTTACCTGCATCCCTGGGTCTCTGACTGTACAACTCCAGCTCTGGTCAGCTTTACCAGAGTGAAACACTGTGTATTTCTCCACTTGCTATTTGTAAACTCACTGGCCCACTCTCAGATAATCCTCTTCACTGTCCACTTTACCACCACTTCCAGTCTCACTTACAAACTTGCTAACCATGACTCCTGTATTATCATCTAAACCGTTCATATAAATGATGCACAACAATTACCCAGCACCGAACCCCATGACACACCGTTGGTCACAGGCCTACAGCTTGAGCAGCAACTCTCTATGAACATGCTCTGTCTCCCACAGTCAATCCTCTTTTGTATCCAGTAGGTGAGTGATCCCTGATTATGTGTGATCTAAACTTATTAACCAGTCTGCCATGCAGAACCTTGTCAAAGGCCTTGCTAAAGTTAATGTGGACATCTTCCACTGCTCCGCCTTGATCTATCACTTTTCTATCTCCACAAACACTCCATCCAGTTTGTGAGACATGGTTTCCCATGCACAAAGCCATGCTGACTATCGCTGATCCATCCTTGACTTTCCAAATGCATGATGATCTTTTCTCTCAGAATCTCCTCCAACAACTTACCCACCTCTTCCATCAGTCTCACTGGGCTGTAGTGGCTGTTGATGATACAAATATTTCTGTGACGTACCCTGTAAATTCCTCCCGAGCTTCTCACTGAGCGCTGGGATGCATCTGATCATGTCCCAAGGTTTTATCAACCTTTTTTCATTTTAAACCATCCTGTTATCCAATGTGAACTCTGTTCAATACATTACATCATTGATCTTTCAGGGTCCCTATTCTCTCCCGAGCTAATATTTAGCCCCTGTTGAAACTTATCAAAATGCTTCCTAAATTTCAAATATACTTCGACTGCTACTAGCCTCCCCCACCCTTATATATTCTGCCATTTATGGTCACACCAAAATATAGAATCCAACAGATTTTCTTAAAATTCCCCATTTATAAAACCATGCATCGCCCATTGCACAGACTGGGAGTGTTGTACGCAGTGGAGGAGATCACACTGATAGGGATGGTTTTAAAGACGGAGCAATGTTGAGTAATAATGGGGATTGCAATGGTGACAGCAGGTTTCAGCAAGTTGGAGGATATAGACCTGAAGGAGGTTACACAGATAGCATGGCTTTAGGGTCTGATGGGGGCAACACAGTAAAGAGGCTGTAGTAACTGGAGGCAGTTACACAGATAGGGACAGTAATAGTGATAGGCAGAATTCACAAAAACGGGGAGGATTGTAGGGTCTGCAGGGCACTACAGACATGAGACGAGTTGTATCAACTTGATGATGAACACAGGCAGGGAGGGTTGAGAGGTTTAGAGCAGTTCACCATGATCAGCAGGAGCACGGAGACTGGAGATGTTATTGAATTGCAGAAGTTTCAAATCACTGTAGGCAGTCAGAGATCATGAGAGAGTGACAATGTCTGCTGGAGTTTCCTCAGATCTGGAGGATTGCAAGGACTTGATGATGTTATATATGGAAGTAGGGTTGTCGGGACTGAAGCTGGGAACAGAGATAGAGGGATAAGCAGGGGATTAGAAATATGGTGGTTAGTGGTCTCTGGTGGAAGTTCCACATAGAGGGATGTTTTGTGGAACTGCAGGATCCTGCAGAGATGTGGAGAGCTGGAGGGGTTTCACTGAGCAAAGAAGATTTGGAGGGATGGAGCCCTTTACAGGGATAAGGATGTTGTTAGGTTGGGGAGGTTTACACAGACAGGGATTGTTTAGGGACCGGAGCAGATGACAGAGGTAAAGACGGTTGTACAGATGGGAAGAACATACAGACATATGGAAGGTAGTCGTGACAGTAGATGTTTATAGATACAGGAATGTTTAGGTTGTGCAGGTTATTTAGACATGGAGGATGTGGAATCGGACAGATTTTGCAGGAGATAACAAGGGCAATTTTGGTTGGAGACAGTGTCACAGATAAGGGAGCATTAGTAATCTCTTACAGTTGGTCAAAGTGGGAAGTGTTGTAGGGGACGGTGATGTTTACACAGATAGGGGTGTAAGAGCTGGAGAAGGTTACAGAGATGGGTAGATGGATGGAGAGACTGGAGGAGCTTGTATTGACAGGGTGTGTGCTGCGACGGTTGGATGTCACACAGATAGGGAATCTTATAGGAGCTGGATTGGGAGAGTCACAGGCATTGGAGCGTGTTCTGCAGATCGGAATGCTGCAGGGACCTGAGAGGATTGTAGGGTCTTCACAGATTCATTGTGTCAATCAGTCTGGTGAACTAGGTGAGGTAGATATGGAAAGCTTAAATCCAATGTATACCATCTTCATTTTCCAGACCGGAACTTCAATATTCCTCATAAGCCACGAATCCCTAAACCTGCCTGCTTTTCCCTTCACTCTCACAGGGACAGATTTGCCCTGAATTCTTAATATCACACTTTTAAAAGGCTTCCATTTGCCAGTCATTCCTTTTCCTTCAAACAGACTCACCCAGTTGACGGTAGCATGATGTGGAGGAGCCGGTAGTCACTGGGATGGGCAAAGTTAAAAATCACACAAGACCAGCTTCCAGTCCAGCAGGTTTATTTAGAGGCACTAGGTTTCAGAGAACTGCTTCATCAGGGGGTTGTGGAGCACAATCATAAGGCACAGAATTTATAGCAACAGGATTGCAGTGTCATGGAATGTAATACCAAACACATTTAGTTTAAGTTTTCATCTTTTAGGATGATCATCTGCGCTTTGAAATCTGGTGCTGTGAGATAAACCTGTTGGAGTATAACCTGGTTTTGTGTTATTTTTAATTCACCCGATTGACCTCTGCTAGATCCTGCCTCATGGCCCCAAACCTGGCCCTGCTCCAGTTTCACACCTTAATCTGTGGACCTGTCTGATCTTTTTCCATAACTATGTTAAAACTAAGACAGTTGTGGTCACTGGACCCAAAGTGCTCTCTGACCGACACTTCAGTCACTTGCCCGACCACATTTTCTGAGGGGAGGTCCAGTGTTGCACCTGCCTGAGTAGAGTTGGGCCTTGTTAGAGTTGCATCTTGATTTTGCAAACATTCTTGGACACATTTGACAAATTGCACTCAGTACGGGCCTTTTACCCTGTGGGTGACCCAGTCAATGCTGGGAAAATTAAAATCTCCAACCAATACTACTCTATTATTCCGACAGGTATTTCCAATCTCTCTACACATCAGCTCCTCTAGTACCTGCCGGCTATTTGGGGGTCTATAATACAGTCTAACAGAGTGACCACCCCTGGTTTGTTTCTATGTTCTAAACATGTATCCTCATTTGATGACTCTTTAAGTGTATCCTGTCTAAGCACTGGTGTTATGTCCTCCCTTATCGAAAGGACAACTCCCCTCCTCACTTACATGTCCTTCTGTCCCGCCTGTAGCCTGGAACACTGAGCTGCCAGTCCTGCCCTTCTCTCAGCCATGTTTCAGTAATCGCTATAATATCCCAGTCCCCAGATCTAATCCATGCTCTGAGCTCATCTGCCTTACCAGTCAGGCCTCATGCATTGAAATAAATGAATTTAAACCAGAAGTCTTTTCCCTCCCTCGTCTGTGCCCCCTGGATATCCTGAATAGGAAACTTGCTCTCGATGGCTAATGTATTTTCTCCTCAGTTTTCGATGGTCCCTCTCTTAATCAGAGTCCCAACCTCCTGCCAAACTAGTTTAAACCTCCCAGGGTAACACGAGCAAATCTCCTCACAGTGATACTGGTGCCCCTCTGGTTCACGTCTAACCTATCCCCTCCTTATACAGGTCACCTCTACCCCAGAAGAGATCCCAATGATCCAAGAAATGAAAACCCTGCCCCCTCCAACAGCTCCTCAGGCATACATCCACCCCCCGGCCTATCTTTCGATGTCTATCCTCACTGGGGCAGTTGGCACCAGGAGTAATATAGAGATCACTGCCCTTGGGATCCTGCTTTTTAACTTCTTACCTAACGCCTGATCCTCATTTCACATTGTGTTCATGAAGAGGGAGTAGTAAAGGCAGCAAGTCCAGCAAATACAGATCAGGCGATATCGTGAGTTGGATGAAGAAAACACAGTGCAATAAAACCAGGTGAAGCCATTCACAAGGATAGGGAGTGCAACGGGGACCTTAGAAATGGCTGTGAAATATCCTTGTCAGATCCCATGAAGGAAAAGCCACAAGGTACTTTGTCAGTATAGTTAGAATAAAAGGGTAACTGAGGAAAGGGTGAGGCCTATTAGAAACCAAAGAAACAATCTGTGCATGGAGCCAGAGGAAATAGGTGAGGTCTTCAATGAATACTTCCCATCTGTATTCATGCAGGAGAAAGGCATTGTAGCCGGGGATATCAGACAGGATGGTGAGGTTCTAGGACATGTTAAGATCAATAAGGAGGAGGTACTAAATATTTTCACAGGCATAAAAAGGTGCAGAAATCCCCAGTGCCCAATGAAATGTATCCCAGGCTGCTATGGGAGGTAAGGGAGGAGATTACTGGGGCTCTGGTTGACTTATTTACTACTTTGCTGGCCACAGGTGAAGTGCTGAATGACTGGAGGATCGCTAATGTGGTTCCTTTGTTCAAGAAGGGCAGCAGGGATAGGCCAGGTAATTACAGAGCAGACAGTCTGACAGTAGGGGGAGGGAAATCATTGGATACCACCCTGAGGATGAATCAAAACTTGCAAAAGCAAGAATCAACTCGGATAAGTCATCACGGATTTGGTAGAGGAAGATACTGTAGGAGGAATTCAGTTTAGTTTTTTGAAATGGTGTCTAAAAATACTGAAGAAGGCAGTGCAGATCATGTAGATTACATGGAGTTCATTAAGGCCTTTGACAAGTTCCCACATGGAAGGCAGATCCAAAAGGAAAGAGCCCATGGGATCCAAGGCAAGTTGGCAAATTGGTAACAAAATTGTTGTATAATCTTTTCCGTGTTTGAAGTTGTTTCACCAGCAGGTGTACCACAGGGATCTGTGCAGGAACGATCACTGGTTATTCTGGGGACTAATAACTTCGATGTGAAAGCAGAAGATATCATTAGTCGGTTTGCAGATGACATGAGAGGTGAGGATGTTGTTCAGAGTGAGGGGAATGATCTCAGGCTACAGTCTGATGACGATCAGATGGTAATCTGAGTAGAGTTTAGTTCTGATCAATGTGAGGTCATACCCTGTGGGAGGTACGATAAGCGAAGGACAGACAAAATGAATGCTTGGACCTTGCGGAGTGCTGAGGAACACAGGGACCTCAGTGGACAACCCAAAGATCTCTGAAGGTGTCAGCACAGGTGGACCGGGTGGGGAAGGCACCTGAACTGGGAGCAGGAGGGGGACCCATATCCTGATGGGGCCAATTGGTAGAGCTGCTTAAGAGGATATAATCTAATCTGGCAGGGTGTTGTATCTTAAACAGTCGAAGGGTCAGAAAGAAGATTGAGGCTGGTACACAAGTTAAACAGAGCCATTTCAAGAGATAAGGCAGGCAAGAACATAGCAGGGAATGGCGGAAAACTAATGATTAAACTGCATTTATTTCAATGCAAGGGGCCTGACAGCTAAGGAAGATGAACTCAGGACATGGATTTGAACATGGGACTGGGAGATTATAGTTATTACAGCAACACAGCTGAGGGAGGGGCAGGACTGGCAGTTCATTGTTTCAAGGTAGAGGGACTGCAGGAAGCATCAAAGGATGGCAAGACATGATGTGTGGGGATGTGTTTTGACTGCATGACTCATCCCAGCAGTACTCAGAGAGGATATTCCTGTGGGATCACCCAGCGAAGCTATGTTAGTGGAACTGAGAAATAAGAATGTGTCATCACTTCGATTTGATTGTCCTACTAATCCCTAATAACAAGTGGCAGACTGAGGAACAAATATGTCAGGAGATCTCAAATGTCAATCATAATAATAGGGCTGTTATGGTAGATGATTTTTTAACTTTCCATCTTAGACCAGGACTGCCAGTGTTCAGCGTTTGCAAGGGAGGAATTTGGTAATTGATTTCCAGTAAACTTGCAATCAATATATAAATGACCTGAAAACAGAATTGGGCAAAATCTGACCTCCCTTTGGGAAACAAGGTAGGGAAAGGGACTGAGGTGGTGGTGGGAAAGCATTTTGCCAAATTGACCACAGTTCTATTAGTCTGGAAACAGCTATGGAAAAGGCCTGGTCCACAAGTTCAAGTTATAAAATGGGGCCAGTCTAATCTTGATCGTATTAGCCAGGACCTTTCAAAAGGTGATTGCAGAGTCTATTTACAGGGAAAGCGAAGTCTGGCAAGTGAGAATATTTTAAAAGTGAGTTAAACTGAGCGATCAGTGCCAGCATGTTCCTGTTTGTGTGCAGGTCAATGCTGACAGCATTCGGAAACACTAGCTATATATTGAGGGTCTAGTCAATGAAAAGGGGGCACTTGGCAGGTATAGCCAGCTGGATCAAGGGAATCCCTGAGGATCACAGGGACTGTACGATGGAAATCAGGAATGCAGAAAGGGGACATGAAATCGCCTCGGCAAAGAAGGACGAGTACAATCCAAAACTGATTTTAGATAATATAGATACAATATGAGTAAACGACTAACTCAGGACAAAGTAGAGGCCCTTAAAGATCAATGAAGCCATCGATGTGCATGACTTCTGGATATGGCTAAGATGCTAAACAAATTGTTCATTCCAGGACTTACTGTGCACCAAGACTGCGGTACTCAGATTACTACGTTACAACACAATTGGAGTACACTATGCAATTCTAGTCTCCCTCCTGTCAGAAGGATTTTGTGAAACTCGAAAGGGTTTAGAAAAGATTAATAAGATGTTTCTAGGGTTGTTGCTGAATAGGCTGGGGCTATTTTCCCTGGAGCATCAGAGATTGAGGGGTGAACCTACAGACATTTATATAAACATGTTTATATACATTTACCCCTTCATCTAACACCATGGGCAATTTAGCATGGCCAATTCACCTAAACTGCACATGTTGGATTGTGGGAGGAAACCGGAACAGCAGGAGGAAACCCACACAAACACGTGCAAAGAATGTGCAATTTCCACACAGACAGTTGGCTGAGGCAGGAATTGAAGCCGGGTCTCTGGTGCTCTGAGGCAGCAGTGCTAAGCACTGTGCCACCGTGCCACCTCCAGCAGGGGAGTGGAGACTATCCTGGTAGTTATAGACCTGTGAGCTTTACTTTGATTCTGGGTAAAGTGTTGGAAAGGCTTGTAAGGAATAGGATTTATAATCATCTGGAGATGAGTAAGTTGGTTAGGGATAGTCGAAACGGTTTTGTGAAGGGTAGGTCGTGCCTTCACAAACCTTATTGAGTTCTTTAAGAAGATGAACAAAAAGATGGATGAGGGTAAAGCAATTGGTGTGGTGTATATGTATTTCAGTAAGGCGTTTGTTAAGGTTCCCCATGGTAGGTTTTTGCCGATAATACGGAGGCATAGGATTGTGGGTGATTTAACAGTTTGGATCAGAAATTGGCTCACTGAAAGAAGGCAGAGGGTAGTAGTTGATGGCAAATATCGATCCTGGAGTTCAGTTACTGGTGGGTACTGCCAGGATGTGTTTTGGGTCCACTGTTGCTGTCAATTATATAAATGACCTGAATGAGGGCATTGAAGGATGGGTTAGTAAATTTGCAGAAGACACTAAGGTCAGTCGAGTTGTGGATATTGACGAAGGATGTTGTAGGTTACAGAAAGGTTTAGATAAGCTGCACAGCTGGACTGAAAGTTCGCAAATGGAGTTTAATGTGGAAAGGTGTGAGGTGATACACTCTGGAGGGAGTAACAGGAACACAGGGTACTGGGATAATGGTAAGATTGTTGGTAGTGTAGATGAACAGAGAGATCTCTATGTCCATGTACAGAGCTCCTTGAAAGTTTCCACCCAGGTTTATGGGTTTTTTTAAGAAGCCATTCAGTGTGTGAGCTTGTCTTGGTGGAGGGATTGAGATTCAGAACCATTAAATCATGCTGCAGCTGTACAAAAGTCTGGGTGTGGCCACATTTTTTCAGGTCACTGCATTACAGGATGGATGTGTAAACTTTAGAAATGATTCCGAGCAGATTTCCTAGGAAGTTACCCAGTATGGAGGGAAGGTCTTATGAAAGGAAAGGCTGAGGGACTTCAAGCTGTTTTTGTTCAAAAGAATGTTTTTGAGGTCAATTAATTGAGACATATAAGATAATCAGCATGTGAGATGGTTTGGACAGTAAGAGTATTTTCTCTTGGGTGGCGATGCCTACCACGAGGGGACATAGCTTTACATTGAGGTAGATATAAATATTAATAAATAGATATGGGACAGATGCCAGAGGTAGGTTTTTTACTCAGAATAGTCGGGGCATGGAATGCATTATCTGGAACAATGTTAGACTCAACAACTTTAAGGGCATTTAAACGGTCATTGGATGGGCATCTGGACAAGAATTGGAATAGTGTTGGCTACTTGGGCTTCAGATTGGTTCCACACGTTGATGCAAAATCAAAGGCCGAAGGGTCTGCATTGCGCTGTCATGTTCTGTGTTCTAGTGGGCAAAAATATGGGGTGGAGAGGAAAGTCTTTAAAGTGATTTTAGGAGAAAAGTTTCTACATAGAGGATGGTGCAGTTATGGAATGAGCTTCCAGGGGAAGTGGTAGAGAAAGGTTCAATTTGGGCAGGTACGTGCCTCGTCTCTCTGGGGTGGAGAATGCTGTTGCCTCAGGTTCTGGTGTAGCTTCAATAGAGAGAGAGAGAGAGAGAGAGAGAGAGAGAGAGAGAGAGAGAGAGAGAGAGAGAGAGAGAGAGAGAGAGAGAGAGAGAGAGAGAGAGAGCGCAAGATACTAAGTGATATCACCAGAGTGCTGGAAGATATCAGGATCACACAACTGTGTTGGAAGAACAGGTTTTGCTTCATCATGCACTGATATAACTGGTCAGGAATGAGCAACCTGTGAGCAGGTGAAGTGATGGCCGAGTGGTATTATTGCTAGAGCAGGTACCCAAAACCTCAGCTAATGTTCAGGGGAGACAGGTTTGAATCCCACCAGCAGAAATGGTGGAATTTGAAATCAATAATTTTAAAAATAGTAATTAACAATCCACAAGTAAGTATGAGACCATTGCTGATGTACAAAAAACCCAAACACTTGTCATTTCGGGAAAGACATCTGCCCATCCTGATATGGTCTGCACGACATCCCCACAGCAAAGTGTTTGCCTCCCAATTACCCTCTGAAATAGCCAAACAAGTTACTCAGCTCAAGGTCAGCGAGGGCTGGGCAAGAAAGGCTGGTCAGCCAGAGACACCCACATCCCATACCTGATTCAATAAATAATCCATTAGGATGGTCCGACAGGAACCGTGCTGGGAGCAGTGTCCTGGCCAGTCATGTCGGTAGGTTTATGGACAGGGCTTTAAACTGACAGAGAGGATGCAGGGACAGGCTTCAGGTGAAAGGAGCTTTCCAAATCCAGAGAGAAAACATGGAGCATCGGAACAGTATGTGAGTGTAGCTGAAGACAAGCAGAACGGAGCAGGAAGGGACAGAGTTGAACTAGAATTGTACATCAGCGAATAGATTTGTGACAGAAAATTGTGGGAAAGAGTAAGTTGTGGTTTTTTTTTAAATGGACAACGGCACTGTAATAAGGTAGATGGATTTGAGACACAGAGATAAAAGTGATTTAGACAGCTGGGAGAGATGAATACAGGGTGAACAAAAATATTCAGTGGTTCACAATCTTGTGCAAACTCAGGCAAAACGGACAACACAAACAATAATGGATAACAAAGGCATTACAGAGAAAGCATTTGCCCTCAGATCATGAAGTAAAGTCAGTCTGAATGTAAATTCTGGCTACTACTTGCCAAGGACACAAGCAGCAGAACAGTTTTAGCCACCGAACAGCATTTCATTGTTCATCACTGCATTAAACAGGAACTCATTGGAATTTTCTAAAAAGGGCATTGCGGTAATTTTGGAAAACTTCAATATTTGTATAATCTGGGACAATCACAAGGACAACATTGATATTGGAAAAGGAGCTCGGAGAATTTTTTTTCAGTGTTTCTTTGAAAAACACATTGTGCAATTGACTAGAGACATAACTATCGCAGAGCGACCGTGTGATGAAACTTAGTGAATGAGTAATGTCACCTGCAGAGATCCTTCGGGAAATTGTGATAAAGTGCAGTTTAAATAAATATAAAGATTTAAAGTGAATCACAGAAAGGACAAGCTACAACTAGAAACAAAAATAGCCACTTACATGGGTGTGAGAGGAGAACTGACCAAGGTAAACAGGCTAAACAGACTGAAATATGTGGCTGGAAATGAACAGTGGAAACCATTTGAAGGAACAGTGTAAAACACAACAGAAAGTCATTCGATTGAAACAGTAAAGCCCTCAGCAAGAAATTCCCACTGATCCCTCACTCAGGACAAAAGGGATCATACTAGATTATGAGGCTGAGAAGATCATCAAAAAGTACTTAAAATCCTGAAGTGAGAGAGTACTTTAGGAGTAAATCTTAATGGATTGCAATGGGTCTCCTCTCAGGAGGAGGGCTGTGGGAAGGGGAATCATGGTCAGGGTTCATTGACACAATAGGAACAGGGAGAGGTGAAGGTGCTGGAGTTGGTGAGAGTGTTACAGAGTGTGGCCAGGATGGATTGCTGCAGCTGGAGGGGTTTGCAGAGGTACGGAGGGACATAGGTATTTTTATATATTCATTCATGGGATGTGGGTGTCACTGCATGAAAGAACGTTCTTTGACCCCTCTGCTAATTACCCAGAGGACAGATCAGAGTCAGCCATATTGCTGTGGGTCTGGAGTCACATGTCGGCCAGACCAGGTTAGAATATTTGATGTTCTTCCCTAAAGGAGGTTTGTGAACTAGATGAGTTCTTCCTCCTGATCAACAATGTTTTAATGGTGGCTGCCCCAATGTCTTTTACAGATACAACATGACATTCCAACTCTTACTCTTAATGCTCTCCCAAATGAAGGTAACCATCCCAAACACCTGCTTCACCAGCCTATCTACCTGTGACACCACATTCAAAGAACTGTGTACCTGGTTCACTGACTGACAACACTACCCAGTGCCCGAACATTAACTGTACAAGTCCCACCCTGGTTTGTTTCACCAAATGGAACACCCCACCTTTATCTAATTAAACTCCATCTGCTATTCTTCAGGCCACTATCCCAGCAGTACTGTCCATCCTGTTGTATCATAGATAACCTTCTTCACTGTCCACTTTACCACCAATTTCAGTGTCACCCAAAAAACTTACTTACCAGGAAACCTATATTCCCATCCAAACCATTTATCCAAATGACAAACAACAGGGGACTCACTCCACCGCTGGTAACATGTCTCCAGTCAGAAAGGCAACATGTCTCCCATCACCCTCTGTCTCCTACCATCAGGCCAGTTTTGTTTCCTGTTCACGAGCTCCTCCAGAATGCCATACCCTTTTACACTGATCTGAGCTTATTACCCAGTTTACTATACAGAACGTAGAACACAGAACAGTACAGCCCAAGACCCTTCGGCCAACCTTATCATGCCAACTTTTCATGCCATGATTTCATGCCAACCTTTTATCCAACTGTAAGATCAAACTAAACTACATACCCTTCATTTTATTGTTATGCATGTGATGATCCAAGAGTCTATTAAATGTTCTGAAAGTATCTAATTTTACTCCCACCATTGGCAGTCCATCCAACAACCTACCATTCTCTATCCTCTTATCCATCCTTCAATCAACTTAAAATTATGCCGCTTTGTAATAGCCATTTATTCCATAGGAAGAAAAGTCTCTGACAATTCACTCTCTCTGTGTCATTCCCATCACCTTGTTCACCTCTACCAGGTCGCCCCACTCCCTTCTTCACTCCCATGAGAAAAGCCTTAGCTCCCTCAAACGTTCTCCATCAGAAATGCCCTCCATTCCAGGCAGCATCCTGGTACATCTCCTGTGTATGCTCTCTAAAACTTGCACATCCTTCCTGTAAACAGGGGACCAGAACTGAACACATTATTCCAAGTGTGGTCTCACCAGGACGCCATTTAGATGCAGTAAAACCTCACGGCTCTTCCAGTCAATCCCCTTCTAAGGGGAGCCGACACAACATATGCCTTTTTACCAACCCTACCAACGTGCGTGGAGATTTTGAGGGATCTATGGACACAGACCCCATAATCTCTCTGTTCCTCCGCACTGCCAAGTATTCTGCCTTTCACCCTGTATTCTGTATTCAAATTCGACCTTCCAGAATGAATCACTTCACACTTTTCCAGATTGGACTCCATCTGCCACTTCCAGCCCAGCTCTGCATCCTGTCAATGTCCCATTGCAACCTACAAGAGCCCTCCACATTCCCCACCACTCCACCAACCTTCAGGTGATTAGCAAACTTACTAACCGACTCTCCAACATCCACATCCAAGTCATTTACAAAAATCACAGAGAGCAGAGTCCCAGAGCTGATTGTTACAGAACCCCACTGGTCACTGAGCTCCAGGCTCAATACTGTCCATCTGCTGCCATACTCTGTCTTCTCTGGGCCATCCAATCCTGTATCCAGACAGACATATTTCCCTGTATCCCAATCATCCTTCTTTTCTGAATGAGCCATCAACGTATTCTGTCATATCCTCAAAGAATTCAATACGGTTTGTGAGGCATGACCTGACCCCTCACAAACCCATGCTGACTTTCACTAATTTAACTATGGTTTTCCAAGTAGTCATAAATCCGGTCTTTAGAGTCCTCGCCAATAATCTGCACACCACAGACATTCGACTAAATCCATAATTCCCAGAATTCTACCTCCGTAACATGGCACGGACTTTACAAATCTTCCCTCCTCTGCAATGTTCCCCAGAAGGGTACTGGAGGGTGGTGGGGGTTACAGAGATAGAGAGGAATATCAGGACAGGAGGTTTTTGCAGGCATTCGGAGGGTTGCAATGCCAAGGAGGCTTCAGTAATTGTGAGGTTTCATGGTGATGAAGGCATTTGAGGGGGGAGGGAGGGAGGATTGTAGGGAATTAAGAGGTTTCACAGTTTAGTTGCTTTGTTCGGGCTGTAAGAGGTTACTGAGTTGGGGAGGGTGTAAGCACTGGTGGATATAACATAAACATGTGGTTTTGGTTGCAATGGCATGAAGAGGATTCAGGAAGCTGGAGAGTATGGGGTCTGAACGAGGTTACACAAATGGGAAGAGTTGTCAGGAGTGCAGGTGTTTACAGAGACAGCAATGGTCTGATCTGGAGCAGAGGACCCAGATTGGGAGGGATGTGGGGACTGGAGGTGGATTCACAGGGAAGGAGGACCATAGACCCACAGGAGGTTACAGAAATATGGAGAGCTGTAGGGCTGACAGGGGTTCATGGAGATGGGAATGTTGGGAGGGATGGAAAAGTTTACAGGGAAAAGGATGTTTGTAGGCCAGGGCTAGATTACACAGACAGGGACTGTTTTAGGGAGCTGAGCAGATTACAGAGATAAAGAAGTTTGTATCATCTGGCAGAACAAACAGAGATATGGAGGGTCAAAGACAGAGATACTAAACGAATATTTTGCATCAGATTTTATGGGGAAAAGCATATGGAAGATATAGAATGTAGGGAAATAGATGGTGACTCCTTGCAAAATGTTTATATTACAGAGGAGAAAGTGCTGGATGTCTTGAAATGCTAAAGGTGGATAAATTCCCAGGACCTGATCAGGTGTGCTCTCGAACCCTGTGGGAAGCTGAAAAAGCGATTACTGGGCCTTTTGTTGAGAAATTTGTATCATCGATAGTCACAGGTGAGGTGCCGGAAGACTGGAGGTTGGCTCACGTGGTGCCACTGTTTAAGAAGAGTGTTAAGGACAAGCCAGGGAATTATAGAGCAGTGAACCTGACGTCGCTGGTGGGCAAGTTGTTGGAAGGAATCCTGAGGGACAGGATGATATCACATGTATTTGGAAAAGCAAGGACTGATTAGAGATAGAGATGTGTGCGTGGGATATCATGTCTCACAAACTTGATCGAGTTTTTTGAAGAAATATCAAAGAGGATTGAAGAGGGCTGAGCGGTAGATGTGATCTATATGGACTTCAGTAAGACGTTCGACAAGGTTCCCCATGGGAGACCGATTAGCAAGATTCGATCGCATGGAATACAGGGAGAACTAACTATTTGGATACAGAACTAGCTCAAAGGCAGAAGACAGAGGGTGGTGGTCGAGGTTTGCTTATCAGACTGGAGGTATGTGACCAGTGGAGTGCCACAAGGATTGGGCCTACGAATGGTGAATAGCCAAAGGTAAGGGAGTCCAAAACTCGAGAGTACAAAGGGGACATGAGAGCGCAAAGATTTAAAGAGGGAGCTGAGGGGCAACATTATCCACAGAGGATGGTGCACAGACAGAACAGACTGCCAGGGGAACATGGGAGAAACAAGAACAATGACAACATGGAAAACAAATTTGGGCAGGTACATGGAGGAGAGAAGGTTTTAAGAGCTAAGGGCCGAACACAGGCAAATGAGACTCATTCATTATAGGAAACATGGAGAGCATTGATGAGTTGTACCACAGGTTCTGTTTCCGTGCTATATCACTCTGTATCCAGTTAAAGAAGATTACAGTACCAAAATAAAGCATGTTGTAGACACTGAAGCAATTTACAGCGATAAGGATGGTACTCTGGAATGCAGTACATTTCAAATATGTGGAGGACTATCGGGAAGGGAGGTAGTTACAGGGACAGGAACTATTATAGGAGTTAAAAATTACTGAAGACACCGGTGCACAAGCCATGCCATAGGCACAGAGTTGCAGAGTAGTGAGTCTTAGCACAGTGATGGAGGGAGAACACAGAAAAAACGATCCCAGGCAGCATTCCCAACCTCTCGTCGGAGGCCTATTCTCCGCTTTGTTGTCCTGATGCTCACTAAGACAGAGCAGGCCTGGATTGATAACTATGAACTCCCCATGCTGTCTCAGTGCAACGTAAATGAAAGTAGAGGTGGTGATTGAGTCTGGGGTATGTCTGTACTGTACTGTGCTCCCCATCCAGCACTGTATATGTCATGTCCTGTTAGCGATGTTTGGAGCCCTCTCATTGCTCCCTGCTCTGTGCACTGTGAGTGATCTTACCTGACTGCAGGATTTATTGAAGACTCCACATCTCCCTGCCCTTTCTCTCTCTGGTTGACCAATCATCTTCAATGAGGTATTGGACGAGACCCCCAGCAATTGGGAGGTCTATTGAGTCAGGAACTTCCTAAATACCTACAGGAGACAGAGAAATAGACAGAATAGAAAATTAGACTGATGCAGTGAGGGTTACACATGGAGAATGGAAATGAACCCCACAGATATCTGGAAAATCCCACTCCATCCCTGGGTTGTGCTGTTGCATTTCGCTGGAGTGGAGAATTCTGTTGGCTCAGGATCTGGAGTAACTGGAAGAGCGGGAGGCGCTGACAGAGGCAGCAATTAGACCCACACAGTGGAGAGAGACTGAGTGATATCACCAGAGTGCTGGAAGACTTCAGGATCACACAATCATGTTGGAAGAATGGGTTTAGCTTCATGTATCAGTGCTCAGGGATGAGCAACCAGTGAGCAGGCGAAGTGATGGCCGAGTGGTATTATTGCTAGAGCATGTATCCAAGGCCTCAGCTAATGTTCAGGGGAAGAGGGTTTGAATCCCACCATGAGAAATGGTGGAGTTTGAAATTAATAATTTTAAAAATAGTAATTAACAATCCATAAATAAATATGAATCCATTGCTGATGTACAAAAATACCAAATACTTCTCCTTTCGAGAAGGACATCTGCTCATCAGCACGTGGTCTACACAACATCCCCACAGCAAAGTGTTTGCCTCTCAATTACCCTCTGAAATGGCCGAGCAAGTTACTCAGCTCGAAGGCAGCTAGGGCTGGGCAAGAAAGGCTGGTCAGCCAGAGACACCCACATCCCATACCCGATTTAATAAATAATCCATTAGGATGGTCCCACTGGAACTGTACTGGAACCAGTGTCCTGGCCAATCATGTCGGTAGGTTTGTGTGACAGGGTTTTAAACTGACACACAGGATGCTGGGACAGGGTTCAGGTGAAACGAGCTTTCCAAATGCAAAGAGAAAAGGTGAAGTGTGGGAGCAGCTGGGAATGTGACTGAAGACAAGCAGAAAGGAACAGGATGGGACAGAGTTTTACTAAATAAGGGAATAGGTCTGTGAAAGGAAATTGTGGGAAAGAGTGAATTATGTTTTTTTTTGGAATGGATAATGTCTCTTCAATAAGGTAGATTGAAATGTGACAAAGAGATAAAAGAGGTTTAGACATCAGAGAGACGTGGTTACAGGGCGAACAAAAGGTGGACATAAATATTTAATGGTTCACCACCTTGTGCAAACTCAAGGCAAAATGGGTAACGCTAACAATAATGGATAAGAAAGGCATTACAGAGAAAGCATCTGACCTCCGATCATGAAGTAGAGTCAGGCTGAATGTAAATTCTGGCTACTACTTGCCAAGGACACAAGCAGTAGAACAGTTTTTAGGCCACCGAACAGCATTCCATTGCACATCACTGCATTAAACAGGAACTCATTGGAATTTTTTTTAACAAAGGCATTGTGATAATTTTGGGAAACTTCAATATTCACATAATCTGGGACAGTCATACCGACAACAGTGATATTGGAAGAGGAGTTCAGAAATTTTTTTTTTCGGTGTTTTTGTTTGAATAACAAATTGTGCAACTGGCTAGGGACATAACAATCTCAGAGCGACCGTTGTGTGATGAAACTTAGTGAATGAGTAATGTCACCTGGAGAGATCCTCAGGGAAATTGTGATAAAGTGCAGTTTAAAGAAATATAAAGTTTTAAAGTGAACCACAGAAAGGAATAGATACGACTAGAAACAACAATAGACAATGACATGTGTTTGAGATGAGAACTGACCATGGCAAAGAGGCGAAAGAGACTGAAATATGTGCCTGTAAATGAACAGTTTGAAGGAACAGTGTAAATCAATCAACAAAAGAACATTCCATTGAAACAGACAAAATCTCAGCAAGAAATTCCCACCAGACCCTCACTCAGGACAAAATGTATCATATTAGATTATGAGGCTTAGAAGATCACCAAAAAGTACTGAAAATCCTGAAGTGAGAGAGTGTTTTAGGAGTAAGTGTTGAAGGGATTGCAAAGGGTCTGCTCGCAGGAGTTGGGTAGTGGGAAGAGGAATCATTGCAAGGGTTTAATGTCCCAAAAGGAACAAGGAGAGGTGAAGGTGCTGGAGGTGGTGAGAGTGTTACAGAGAGTGGTCAGGACCTGAACGGTGTTACAAAGCCAGTCTGAATTGCTGCAGCTGGAGGGGTTTACAGAGGTAGGGAGGGACATATGTATTTTTATTTATTCATTCATGGGATGTGGGTGTCACTGCTAATTACACAGAGGACAGCTCAGAGTCAGCCATGTTGTAGTGGGTCAGGAGTCACATGTTGGCCAGGCCAAGTTAGAATGTCAGATGTTCTACACAAAAGGAGGTCAGTGAACCAGATGAGTTCTTCCACTGATCAACAATGCTTTTATGGTGGCCTGACCAATGTCTTGTACAGATACAACATGACATCCCAACTCCTACTCTCAATGCTCTGCCCGGTGAAGGAAACCATCCCAAACGCTTTCTCCACCAGCCTGTCTATCTGTTACACCACTTTTAAAGAACTGTGTACCTGGGTCACTGGGTCACTGATCGACAACACGACCCAGGGCTCTAACATTAACTGGACAAGTCCCACCCTGGTTTGTTTTACCAAAATGACACAATTCACCTTTATCTAATTAAACTCCATCTGCTATTCTTCAGCCCACTATCTCAGCAGTACTGTTCATCCTGTTGTATCACAGATAACCTTCTTCACTGTCCAGTTTACCACCAATTTCAGTGTCACCCAAAAAACCTAATTAACTGACTTAACAATATTCCCATCCAAACCATTTATCCAAATGACAAACAACAGAGGAACCACTTCACCGCTGGTCACATGCCTCCAGTCAGAAAAACAACATGTCTCCCATCACCCTCAGTCTCCTACCATCAAGCCCAATTTTCTGTTCAGTTGACTTGCTCCTCCTGAATGCCATAACCTTTTACACTGATGTGAGCTTATTACCCAGTTTACCATACGACATGTAGAACACAGAACAAGACCCTTCGGCTATGATGATATGCCAATCTTTTATCCGACAGTAACTTTAAAAAAAGTAGCAGATAGAGTTTAATTCAGATAAATGCGAGGTGCCGCATTTTGGGAAAGTAAATCTTAGCAGGACTTACACATTTAATGGTAAGGTCCTAGGGAGTGTTGCTGAACCAAGGGACCTTGAGGTTCAGGTTCATAGCACCTTGAAAGTGGAGTCGCATGTAGATAGGATAATGAAGAAGGTGTTTGGTATGCTTTCGTTCATTGGTCTGAGTGTTGAGTACAGGAGTTGGTCGGTCATGCTGAGACTGTACAGCACATTGGTTAGGCCACTGTTGTAATATTGCTTGCAATTTTGGTCTCCTTACTATTGGAAAGATGTTGGGAAACATGAAAGTGTTCAGAAAAGATTTCCAAGTATGTTGCCAGGGTTGGAGGATTTGAGCTATAGGGAGAGGCTGAACTGGCTGGGGCTTTTTTCATTGGAGTGTCCGAGGCTGAGGGGTGACCTTATAGAGGTTTACAAAATTATGAAGGGCATGGATAGGGTAAATAGACAAAGTATTTTCCCTGGGGTTGGGAAGTCCATAGGTTTAGGATAAGAGGTGAAAGATATAAAAGAGACCTAAGGGGCAACTTTTTCACACAGAAGGTGGTACGTGTATGGAATGAGCTGTCAGAAGAAGTGGTGGAGGCTGGTACAATTGCAACATTTAAGAGGTATTTGGATGGGTATATGAATATGAAGATTTTGGAGAGACGTGGACCAGGTGCTGGCAGGTGGGACTAGATTGAGTTGGGATAGGTGGTCGGCATGGACAGGTTGGAGTGAAGGGTCTGTTTCCATGCTGTACATCTCTACGGCTCTAATTTCCATTCCCTTCATTTTATTATCATCCATGTACCTATCCAGAAGTATATTAAATGTCTCTAATGCATCTAATTTTACTGCCACCGCAGGCAGTGCATTCCACATACACCACTCTATATGGAACGAACCTACCTCTGAAATCTCTTCTTAACCATCTGCTAATCACCAGAAAATTATACCCCCTTGTAATAGCTATTTATATCAGGGTAAAACATCTCTCTCTATTCATCCTATCTATGACTTTCATCACCTTGTTCACCTCTGCCATGTCACCCCTCACCCTTCTTCATTCCAATGAGAAAAACCTTAGCTCCCTCAACCTTTCTTCATAGGACATGCTCTCCAGTACAGGCAGCATCCTGGTAAATCTCCTCTTTACCCTCTCTAAAACTTCCACATTCTTCCTGTAATGAGGGGACCAGAACTGAACACAATATTCCAAATGGGGTCTAACCAGGGCTCTATCCAGCTGCAACATTGATTGGCATCATTGAGGGATCTATGAATCTGTTCGTTCACACTGCCAAGGATCCTACCATTAACCCTGAATTCTGCATTCAACTTCAAGCTTCTAAAATGAATGACTTCACATTTTTCCAGATTGAACTCCATCTGCTACTTCTCAGCATCTTGTCAATGTCCCTTTGCAACCTACAACATAATATAAATATCTCTGTTAGAGACACTGAAATCTCTTCTCTAGCTTCCATTAATATTCTAGGATCGACCCAATGAACTACTGAGGATCGATCTACCTTTATTTGTTTTAAGATTCCAGCAGTTTCTCTTCTCTGGTGAGGATTCTTTCCAAGACATCACTATTTATTTCACCAAGTTCCCGAGCTTCCATGTCTTTCGCCACAGTAAATACTGACAAGATTATTTTGTCTAATATCTCACCCATCTCCATTGGTTTCACAAATGGGTGACCTTATTGATCTTTAAGGGGCCCTATTCTCTACAAAGTTAATCTTTAGCCCTTATTGAAACTTGCATAAAGGCTTCTGATAATTGAAATACACCATATCCCCCGTACCACCACATCCTCCTACACCATTACAATTCTGCCACGTATATTCACACCAACAAATGAAATTCAACAGGCTCAAAAACAAATTCTCTTTTAATCAATTGGCTTTCTAAGTGGCCAGTTATTGTGTATTGCCATATTCTTTCTAACAATTTCCGTATGCTCCCGACTTACTGTTAGGCTAACAATATTTGGTTTCAGACTGACAGCAGAAAGGGTTGAGGGAGTTCTTGCTTATCAATCTGAAAAGGTAGCTTACAGGGTCAGCAGGTAATCGAAAAGGCAAATCAAATGCTGACATTTATTACAGAGGGAATGGAGTCTAAAAATAGGCAGGTCTAGCTAAAACTATGCAAGGTACAAGTCAGACCACACCTCGAATATTATGAACAGTGTGAGTGCCCGAAGGAAAGATATTGTCGCACTGGAGGCAGTCCAGAGAAGGTTCACTCGGCTGATCCTGGGAATGCAGGGATTTTCTAATGAGAAGAGGTGGAGAACATGGAGGTTGAACCCATTGAAGTTTAGATAATGAGAGAGAAATGGAATGAAACATCCAAGATTCTGAGGGGGTCTGATCGGGCAGATGCTAGGAAGTTAGAAAATAGAACAGTACAGCATAGCAACAGGCCCTTCGGCCCACCACGTCTATGCTGTCCAAGATAATACTCTAACTCATACCATCTGCTTGCACATGGTTCATATCCCTCTGTTCTCTGCCCGTTCATGTTTTTGTCTAAATCACACTTCAAAACTTTACTCACATTTCTGCTTCCACGATCTCCCTCGGTAACATCCACTCTACGTAAGAAAAAATGTCTCACACATCTCATTTAAACTTCCTCTTTCACACCTTAAACCTATGCGCTCCAGTATTTGAAACTTACACATTGGAAAAGAGATTCTGACTATCTACATTATCTATCCCTGTTCCAGATGTTATTTTCCTGTACCTGGTCACCTGTCAGCATCTAATACTCTCACAAAACCATCAACTTGGTTAAATTGCCTCTTACATCTAACACACCCTTATAAAGCCTAACACAGATAACGTGCTGATAAACCCCTTTTGCACCCCCTCCAAAGCCTCCCTATCCTTCCTATTGTGTGGAGATGAGACCTGCACACAGTACTCCAAATGTGGCCAAAGAAACGTTTTATAGAATCACAGCATCAGATGCAAACCACTATACCCAACATTGTGACCGATGAAGGCTAGTTCTCCATTTGCTTTCTTTCCCATCTGAAACACTTCTGTTGCCATTTTCTGGGAGTTACTGACTTGCACCAAGATCCTTCTGTATATCAATGTCCCTCAGTATGCTAACGTTCTTATTGAATTGGAAATCATCTCACACTTGTCCAGATTAAACTCAATTTGCCATTTCTGTCTATCTCTCCAACTGTTCTGTAACTTCCTGCAGATGTTAATGAATCAGAGAAACAAGGTCTTTGTGGAAAAGGCAGGAAAGTAGAGTTGAATAGTATCAGATCAGCCATGATCTGATCGAAGGACAGAGCAGACTCAATGGGCCAAATGGCCTCATTCCCCTCCTACATCTCATGGTCTGAGCACAAACTCAATATATCCTGCATAATATTATGGGTCTCTGCTCACAAAACTCCTTTATAATGGGATGACTGGATTTTTATTAGTACACAGCATTTGATCTACAAATATGATATGATGTTATGGAAAACCATCTCACATACAATCCAGGATTCTATCCATCACAGCACTGATAGTCAGTGCTGTGTCAGTCGGCATGGAGACCACTGTCACACACAGTTACTGTACTGCCCTTGCCATAAGTACATTCAGTGTCCTGACTGTAACCATATTGACATTCCCATCACTGTCTGGTGCCTACAAAAGAATTCCTGCTAACGGTTGCTGCTGTTTGCTTATTCTCAGCTCGACATTTGATATTCAGATCCACATGACTGTCTCATTAATACATTTACCTCAGCCTTCCTTCACAACTTGTTGGCTTTTTGCCTAGTCTGCCTATTGGGACTAGATTGGGTTGGGATATCTGCTCAGCATAAATGGGTTGGACCGAAGGGTCGGTTTCCGTGCTGCACATCTCTCTGACTCTATAACTCTATCCCAACAAACCTTCAGGATTCACCTCCCAGTGATGGTCATTCTGCAGCTAAATCTCCGGATGACAGTTTCATCATATCTGTTCCCTGTCATTCGATCTGCCTTATGGCAAACGCAGGGAGTCGCACCTCAGTAGTCGGGGGTTGAACAGATGGGTAGAGGTTACAGAGATAGAGAGGGTTACAGGGGCTCAAGGATGTTAGAGTTAAACAGAGTTACATCAGGTCAAGAATGTCAGAGGGACAAAGGGGTTTGGGGATTGGAGGAATTTACAGAGATAAGGGAGCTGGATTAGATTCTGGAGATAGGGATAGGGATGGCTGTAGGGAGAGGCAGGCAGACTGAGAGGCACAGACGGGGAGTGTGTCCGGGAGAAGTGTATTGTGAATTCTAACAGACATATGGAAAATTGTAGTGATTGAAGATGTTTACAGTTATAAGAAGGCTTCTCGGTTCTGAAGGTTACAGAGATCGGAAGGCTATGGAGAATGCCAGGTGCTGGGATGGAGACAGTTATACAGATGGGGAGGGTTGCACAAACTGAAAGAGGTTCCTGTGGTCGCGAGGGGTATGGTGTCGGGAATGAGGGTGAACTTTATCAAGATAAAGATCAAAGAATTGGAGAAGGATAAGGAGATTACAAATTTTTCACAGCCAAGTAAGGGTGGTAGGAGCTGGAGAAAATTACATAGATAGGGACCGATGGAGAGGTTAAAAACAAATACATTGATAACGAGGGTAGTATTGGTGGGAGGTACAGGGATAGACAGGACTGCCAGGGTTTACCGGGATGAATGAATTTAGTATCTACTGCAGAAGTTTAGGAATTAGGGTGTTCGGGATTGGAGAACCTGAGAGAGACAAAGAGAATGGTGTAGACTAGAGGAGATTCCTGACAGAGGTAGGATTATCGGGACTGGAGGATATTACAGAGATCACGAACACAGCATGGGTCAGGATTGATGCCTGCGATCCGCTGTGCTGTCACATTGAGGACCAGTACAGAAGAGGTGAAAGCAGGACCCTCACAAGATGGTGGAAATGAAGCCTAGAATATTGCTGTTCCTTGCCCAGATCTGTATCTATGTCCTGTCTTCCAAGTCTGAATATAGAAGTCTACTACCTCCACCCTGTGCTGTTTACTGTGAGTGATCTTACCGGCTGCTGGATTTACTGAAGGTTCCAGATCTCCCTCTCCAGCTCTCTCTGGCTGACCAACCAGCTTCAATGAGGTGATGGATGAGACAGGAGTTGGGAATATCCTGATTACCTGTATGAGACAGAATGAGAAATTAGACTGATGCAATGAGGATAACTCATGCAGAGTGGCACAGAGACCAGCAGAGATCTCGATAATCCCAGTCTCCATCCCTTGCCTGTGCTGCTGCGTCTCTCTGGAATGGACAATCCTGTTGACTCAGGATCTCAGACCATGTGTAAGAGGGAGAAATGCTGACAGAGGCAGCAAATAGACCGACACAGCGAGGGATACCACATGGAGAGATACTGAGTGATAGCACATTATTAGAGACTGCATTAACAGGGAATTGTTTGAATTTGTAACAAAGGCACTGGGATAATTGTGAGGGGATTCAACCTTCCTATCTCATCATCTCTTTGGCAGTGGGTCACAGACTCTCTCCCACTCTGGGGCGGTGCGGGTCCTGAGTTGGCTGTACAGACTGATGTTGCCTTTCACAGATTCTGTTACACTTGGGGCAGAAAGTGGCCATGGGAAGGGGTTGGGTGGGGCGATGGTGTGGCAGCACGCTCCTTGTGCTGTTTTCTCCTGGATTCCTATTTTTCTCCACAGCAAGTCTCGATGTGCTCAACACCTTCCCAATGCTCCTTCCCCACTTCGGACGGTCTTGGCCCAGGACTTAACAGATTTGATTAAGAGATGAAAAAAAACTACCAATTCTGAAGAAGCCAACATTTAGAAATGTGGACACATTTGTGAAAGAGATCACTCGGGAGTCTCAGAGCAGAAGGAGTGCAGTAGGAAGAGGAAACGTCAGCGTTTAATCAGATGATCAGAACAGGGAGGATTGAAGGTGCTGGAGGTTGTGAGGGTGTTACAGAGAGGGGCAAAGGCCTGAAAAATGTTACAAAGCCACTACGAATTGCTGCAACTAGAGCTGTTTGCAGAGGTAGGAATGGACATCTGTATTTTCATTGATTCATTCACGGCCGAAGGATGTCACCGGTTGGACCAGCATACATTGCCCTCCTGCTAATTGCCCAGAGGCAGCTCAGAGTCAGCCATATTGCTGTGGGACTGGAGTCACATGTGAGCCAGACCAGGCAAGAATGCCAGATGTCCCTCCCTAAAGGATATACGTGAACAAGTTGAATTTTTCCAGATAATCAACAATGCTTATACAGTGGCCTCACTAATATCCTGTACAGATAGACCATGACATCCCAACTCCTACTCTCAATGCTCTGCCCAATGAAGGGTGACCATCCGAAATACCTCCTTCACCAGCCTGTCTACCCGTGACGCTACTTTCAAGAAACTGTGTACCTGCATCCCTGGGTCACTGAATGACAACAGTAGAGGGCCCAAACATTAATTGTACAAGTCCAGCCTGGTCTGCTTTACCACAATAAAACATCTTGCATTTCTCCACCTGTTATTCCTAACCTCACTGGTCCAGCAGTAGTGTTGATTCCATTGTACTCTTCGATAACCCTCTTCACTGTCCACTTTATCACCAATTTCAGTCTCACTCACAAACTTGCTAACCATGGCTCCTGTATTCTCATCCAGACTGTTCATATAAATGATGCACAGCAGTGACCCAGCACCGAACCCCTGGGCACACTGTTGGTCACAGGCCTGCAGTTTGAGCAGTAACCCTCTATGAACATGCTCTGTCTCCTACAGTCAATCCTGTTTTGTATCCAGTTAGTGAGCGCTCCCTGGTTATGTGTGATCTAATCTTACTAACCAGTCTGCCATGCAGAATCTTGTCAAAGACCTTGATAAAGTTCATGTGGACATCGTGTACTGCTCTGCTTTGATCTCTCACTTGTCTCCCTCCACACTCACATTTGAGGCATGATTTCCCATGCACAAAGACATGCTGACGATCGTTAATCTGTCCTTACCTTTCCAAAGGCATGATGATCGTTTCCCTCAGAATGTCCTCCAAACAACCTACCACCCTGCCATCAGTCTCACTGGTCCGTAGTAGCTGTCGATGATACAAATATCTCTGAGAGGGTCCTTGCAATTTTCTCCCTCGCTTCTCACATGGCGCTGGGATATATCTGACCATGTCCCAATGTTTTATCTAAGTTATTGCATTTTAAGACATCCAGCACCTCCTGTTCTCCAATGTGAACTCTTTTCAAGACATCCCTATGTATTTTCCCAAGTTCCCGAAATCCGAACACAAATATTTGTTCAGTATCTCCTCCATCAGCAGTGATTCCACACAGACAGCGTCATTGACCTTTCACGGGCCCTATTCTCTCATGAGCTAATTTTTAGCCCTGGTTGAAACTTGTCAAAATGCTTCTGAAACTTCAAATATCCCTCTACTGCAACTAGCCTCCCCCATCCTCATCTATTCAGCCATTTAAGGTCACACCAAAATATAGAATCCAACAGATTTAAAAATATTCCCCTTTTATAAAATCATACACCTCCCATTGTTTCTAAGTATCTAGTTATCATTTATTGTCATATTCTTTATAGCACATTCCAGCACGTTCCCGACTTACTGTCAGGCTAACACCGTTTGGTTTCAGACTGACTGCACAAAGGGTTTTGGGAATCCTTGTGAATCAATCTGAAACAGGTAGCTTAAAGGATCAGCAGGTCATAGAGAAGGCAAATCAAATGTTGCCATTTATTACAAAGGGAATGGAGTCTAAAAAAATGGAGGTCTTGCTAAAAAATAACAACACAACAGGAGGTACAAGTCAGACCACATTTAGATTATAATGAACAGTATGTGTGCCCTAAGGAAAGATATTCTTGTATTAGAGGCAGGCCAAGGAAGGTTCACTCGGTTGATCCTGGAGATGGCGGGATTTTCCAATGAGAAGAGGTGGAGTAGATTGACTTTGAACCAATTGGGGTTTTGAAGAATAGGAGAGAAATTGAATGAAACATCTAGGATTCGGAGGGGCTTTGACAGGTTAGATGTCGTTAAGTTAGAAAATCGAACAGTACAGCAGAGTAATAGGCCCTTCAGCCCACCATGGCTGTGCTGACCATGATGCTATTTTAAACTAATCCCATCTGCCTGCACATGGGCGATAACCCTCTATTCACTGTCTGTTCATGTTTCTGTCTACATGCCCTTCAAAACTTTGCTCTTATTGCCACCTCTCCCACCTCCTGAGCAGCTTCCACCCTCTCGGTAAAGACAACTGGCCTCATTCAACTCACTTAAAACTTCTCACGCTCACCTTAAACCAATGCACCCTAGTATTTGATATTTCTACATTGGAAGGAGGATTCCAACTATCCACACTATTCACGCCTCTGCTAATGCTATATCCCTGTACCAGGTCACCCCTCAGTCTCCGATACTCACGCAAAACAATCCAACTGCGTCAAACCTCCTTACAGTAAACACATTCTCATCCAGGCAACATTCTGCCAACCCTCTGTTGTAATCTCCCCAAAACCTCCACATCCTTCCTGTGGTGTGTGGATGAGAACGACACGCAAACTTCCAAATATGGCCGACTGAAGTTTTATTCAGTCACAACTTGACATGCAAACGTCTGTACTCAATACTGTGCCCAATAAAGGTAAGCATACCATACTATCCCTCGACCAACACATCCTGTTGTGTTTTTATTTTTTGGGAGCTATGGATTTGCTTCCAATGTCTCTCTGTTTATCAATGTTTCCAACTAGTCAATTAGTGTACTTCTCTCTTCCATTTGACTTCATAAATGCATCACTTCACACCTGTCCCGATGAAATTCAATTTGCCACATCTCTGCCCAGCGTTCCAGCTGATCTACATACTGTTGCAACCTTTAACACTCCTCCTCACTATCCACAATTTCCCTAACTACCCCTAATCATTACATGCCTTTCCAAATGTCGTCTGCAAAACTACCACTCAAACTGCTGACCTTTTCATCTGAATCACATATATAAATTACACACAGACATCGCAGCACTGATCCTTGTGAAACACCATTGACCACAGACGTTCAATCAGAAATTGACCACTCCACATGCCTCTGTCCACTATCACCGAGAAAATATTGCATCCAACTTAACAACGAGCATGGATTGTGATTTGATCTTCCAGATCCCCTTTGCAATTTGGAAACTGTCCATTCAAAATGACTCTATATTTTGATTCCCAGATTAAATTGGCTGTCTCACTAATGCA